>NC_089587.1:222600848-222915122 GCF_019320115.1 Miscanthus floridulus | reverse complement strand
TAAGTTCAAGGCCATCAAACTTGTCCTCCAGCCGTCGGACTTCTTGGCAGTACACAGCCATCTTGGTGTTATGGCAGCTAGACTCCTTCATGACTTGGTTAATGACCAGCTGAGAGTCACCCCGAATGTCAAGGCATCAGATGCCTAGCTCGATGGCGATGCGTAGGCCATTGATGAGTGCCTCGTATTTGGCCACATTATTTGATGAGGGAAAATGGAGCCAAACCATGTACCTCATGTGGACCCCAAGGGGTGATATGAAGACTAGCCCCATGCCGGCGCCCTTCTTCATTAGTGACCCATCGAAGTACATCGTCCAGCACTCTTGATCGACGACCACCGGCGGCATCTGGACCCTAGTCCACTCCGCAATGAAGTCAGCTAGCACCTGGGGCTTGATCGCTGTTCGGGGGGCATATGCGATGCCTTGATCCATCAGCTTGAGTGCCCACTTGGTGGTCTCCCTGTGGTGTCCTGGCTATGGATGACCTTGCTAAGGGGGGACGACGTCACTACTGTCACAGGGTGTGACTCGAAGTAATGGCGTAGCTTCCTTTTGGTGATGAGGACGACGTATAGGAGCTTCTAGATTTGGGAGTAGCGGATTTTGGAGTTGGACAATACCTCGCTGATGAAGTACACAGGGCGCTATACCTTGAGGGCATGCCCCTCTTCTTCCTGCTCTACTACCAGGGCGGCGCTGACCACTTGTGTGGTGGCCGCTATGTATAGCAGGAGGGATTCTCTGTCGCTTGGAGGAACTAGGACCGAGGGTTTTGTCAGGAGTAGTTTGACCATGTCAACTGCCTCCTGGGCCTCGGCTGTCCACTCGAAGCGGTCGGCTTTCTTTAGGATTTGATAAAGGGGGAGTCCTTGTTTGCCAAGGCATAAGATGAATTGGCTAAGGGTGGTGAGGCACCCTATGACCCATTGAGCCCTCTTTATGTTCTAGATCAGACCCATCCTTGTGATGGCTGAGATTTTCTCCGGGTTGGCTTTGATGCCATGATCGAAGATGATGAAGCCGAGCAGCATGCCCCTCGGGACCCCAAAAACACATTTCTCGGGATTGAGTTTGATGCAATTTGCCTGGAGTTTCGCAAAGGTTTGCTCAAGATCAGGGACAAGGTGGTTAGCCCATTTGGACTTAACTACGATGTAGTTGACGTAGGCCTCAACGATCCGCCCAGATGAGGTCCCAAAGCAATTGAGCATACAGCGCTGGGTAAGTGGCCCTAGACGTTTTTTAGACCGAACGACATTGAGATGTAGCAGAATGATCCGAAGGGGGTGATAAAAGATGTCGCGGGCTGGTTGGACTCTCTCATCATGATTTGGTGGTAGCCAAAGTACACATCAAGGAAGCAGAGGGTTTCGCACCCTAAGGTAGAATCGACTATTTGGTCTATGCATGGTAAAGGAAACAGGTCCTTTGGGCATGCCTTGTTGAGACTCGTTTAGTCGACATACATCCTCCATTTTTTGCTCTTTTTTGTACAAGAATGGGATTTGCTAACCACTCTGGGTGGTGTACTTCCCTGATGAATCTGGCGGCCAGTAGTTTTGCTATCTCTTCATTGATGGCCCTGCGCTTTTCCTCGTCGAAGCGGCGCAGGCGTTGCTTCACCGGCTTGGAGCCTGGGTGGATTTTCAAGGTATGCTCGGCGACCTCCCTCGGGATGCCTGGCATATCTTAGGGTTTCCACGCAAAGATGTATTTGTTGTCGCGGAGGAAGTCGACGAGCGCGCTTTCCTATTTGGAGGAGAGCGCAGTACCAATATGTACCGTTTTACCCTTGGAGCTGTAGGGGTCTATGAGGACCTCCTTGGAGCCCTCTACCGATTCAAACGACCCGGTTGATTTCTTCGCGTCGGGCGCTTCTTCGGCGACCTCTTCCTTGAGGGCGGCGAGTTCCCTAGAGGTGATGATTGCTGTGGTGTGGCCACAGCACTTGACCTTGCACTCATAGGCCCGCTGGAAGGAGGTGCCGATGGTGATGACCTCGTGTGGGCCTGGCATCTTCAGCTTGAGGTATGTGTAGTTGGGGATGGCCATGAACTTCACGTAGCATGGACATCCTAGGATGGCATGGAAGGTTCTGGGGAACTCTACTACCTCGAAGGTGAGGGTCTCAGTCCTATAATTGAATTGATCCCAAAAGGTAACGGGTAGATCGATCTGTCCGAGTGGCATGGCCTGCTTTCCAGGGACGACACCGTGGAAAGGCGCTTGGACTAGGTAGAGGTGCGTTCGGTCGATGCCCATTATGTCAAGCATCTTTGCGTACATGATGTTGAGGCCGCTGCCTCCGTCCATCAGAACTTTGGTGAGGCGCTTTGGGCCGACGATCGGGTCGATGACAAGAGGATACCTTCCTAGGTGTGGGACAGCATCCAGATGGTCGGTTCGATCAAAGGTTATGGCGGGCTCCAACCACTGGAGAAAAAGAGGTGTTGCTGATTGGGCCTTGTAGACTTGGCGGCATGTGACCTTCTGACGACGTTTGGAGTCATAGGCCGTTGATCCTCTGAAAATCATGAGGTAGCCGTTCGGTGTTGGAAAGTCATCGTCCTTCTCCTTGGCTTCGTCGGTAGTGGGGGCAGGTTCCTTCCCTTGCTCCCCCTTGTTGGCACTTCTAGCCAAGAACTTCCGCATGAGGCCGCAGTCCTTGAGCAGGTGTTTTATGGGAAAGGTGTGGTTGGAGCATGGCCCTTTGAGCATTTTTTTGAAGTGATTTGGATTGCCTTCCATAGGCTTCCGACCACCCTTGCAGTCGATAGCGGCCACGAGCGAGTCATCGTGTCGTTGCTTCTTATTCATTTTTTTGGCGGAATGGTTGGAGGCACCTTCACGGGCGCCCTCGTCCTGCCTTGCCTTGCCATTGGAACAGTCGAAGATTGCTCCGACCGCCTCTTCTCCTGAGGCATGGCAGGTGGCGATGTCTAGGAGCTCCTTGGTGGTCCATGGGCCCTTGCGTCCCAGCTTGTGAACCAAAGACTCACAGGTTGTCCTAGATAGGAAGGCTCCTATCATGTCGGTGTCGGTGACGTTAGGGAGCTCGTTGCACTGTCGGGAGAAGCATCGAATGTACCTACGGAGGATTTCACCGGCCTTCTGGCGATAGTTCTTAAGGTCCCAGGGGTTCCTAGGATGTTTGTACGTGCCCTGGAAGTTCCCCACAAAGATCTCCCTTAGGTCTGCCCAACCCTGGATGGCATCGGACGGAAGGGGCTCCAACCACGCTCGTGCCAAATCGGCGAGGAATAGTAGAAGGTTGTGGATAATGAAGTTATCATTATCCGCACCATCGGCTTAACAGGCAAGCCAATAGTCTTCAAGCCAAAGTCCGGGGTTTATCTCCCCGGAGTACTTAGGGATGTTGGTAGGTGGTCGATACCTTGGGGGGAACACAGCGTTAAGGATGTGCCGGCCAAAGGCCTGAGGGCCTGGCAGGCCAGGGCTCAGGCTCCGATCCTCGCCACTATTGTAGCATCCGCTGCATCGAGGGTGATAGCCATGGTAGGCTCCTTCCCTCGGGTCACCGTAGGTGCACCTGTGGGCGTCGATGGTGCTACGCGCATCGTGGTTGTGGCCGAGACGTTGATGTACTAGGATTGCAGCACGCTGCTTGCCTCCTGGCGGCACTTGGTGGACCGATGCATCCCTGGTGGGGTGCATCGAGGGGGTACGTTGGCTGGCATCAAGCTCGTGTCATCGAGACATCGAGCTCTTTGCCTGTTGTGCTATCGCACGCTCAAGTAGCGTGTGAATCTTGCGGTGGACCCAGCGATCCTTAGGCGTCACGGCCTCTGGAAGGCCATGAAGTAGGGCCATCATAGCGGCGATGTTCTGGCTTGCACGAGCAAAGCGAGGAAGGGTTTCATCATCAGTGATGATCCTTCGGTTCACATCATGGGCCACAGTGCGTGCGTGCCCTCCATCTTCGTGGCACCTGATCTCCTCGTCGATCTTCTCGTACTCCCGAACAAGCTACTGTCCGACTTCATATATTTCCTACTTTCGAGCTTTTAGCTGCTCCACCATTATGTGAGGTGGGGCCGCTGCTCCCCCTTTGGCTCCATCGTTGAGGTTGCCTACCAGGGTGACCTCCTCCTCGGAGGCGCTTTCGATGTGTCCCTCGGAGGTTTCCGCCATGAAGCATTCTCGGGAGGGATGATGGCTCCCCCTACCAGAGTTAGAACCAGAGTTTGACCCTGGGTCTTCTATGAGGAGACCGTGGAGAGATTCTATGATGCTTTCAATCATCCCCACAAACTCGTTGTTCGCGGGAAATGGGATCGCGCGTTGGGCCACAAGGTGGCTTATGGTCGCCCACGACATTGTAGAGACCGAACAGAAAGGCTGTCGAGGCACGCCGTGTGGAGCGTTCTGGAGAGAGGGTGACGCGGTGTGGGGCCTCCCTAGATGGCTAGGGTCCAAGGGAGATGCTGGGCTGGCCCTCAAGCCTTTGGTAGCTGAAGTTGACGGAGGGGAGAGACTGGACGGCCATGTGGGCCAGCGCCAACTCTCCTCCTAGTGTGATAATGAAGTCTAGGTCACCAAAACGCATGTATGCGCTCGGGACCCAGCTGATTGCATGGTTAGCCATCTGAGGCCTGATTTGGAATGCGCAAAGGCCCCTACCTAGTGCGCCAACTGTCGGTGTTTTGAATAAACACCAGCTAGTAAATTTATGATTATTGCACGTTAGGCCCGGAAGGTGCACTAAAGGACATGAGGTTTATACTGGTTCAGGCTGAATGTCCATATGTCTAGTTTGCTGCTGCTGCTCGTGTTATTAATACCAAAAATGGTTCATAGTAGGGGTACAAACAGTCGAGAGAGGGATGGGTCCCAAGTCTCTGATGGAATGGATGAAAAGGTCGCTACTCAGTTGTATGTGAAGGTCATGTGTGTTCAACTTGTTCCTTCAGAGTCGATCCCCTTAGTAGGGGGCCCTGCCCTCCCTTTTATAGTCCAAGGGAGGAGCAGGGGTTACAGATGGGAGAAAGGAGAAAAACTAGAGGCCAAGAAGCCCCGCCAAAGGTGTTGAGCCCTCCTTTTCCGCTGAGCCAGCCTTGCTGACATGGTCAGATGGTGTCAGGGATTGGCACGTTCGCTGGGTGCCCATGTCCTGGCGACACCATGCCCTTACCGGATCAGCAAGTGGCCACGTCCCATCCTGCCCCTCTAGGTGGCATGTCGGACAAGAGTGTTGACCTGTGGCCCTGTGGGGAGCGGGCAGCGCGGTAACAATACGTCCGTCACTATAGATGGCACGAGCCTCTTCCTAGACCATAATGGTTGTCGTATGCCGATGTTAGTATCTGTGCCCGAGGGCTGGTGGCAGCGCCTACAACACTATGTGACAAAAGTTGGCGCCTACAACACTATTCGAGTACTGTTAGTTTGGATAGGGCTTAAAGCGCCCGTCCCATTGTATCCTAACGGTACCTTCCCACAGGCATGCAGGGCATGGTCCTCGGTATGACGTTTGACTCGAACATCATGTCATACCCTGTGCTCATCTTTACGAAGGTGCGGGGTGTACTTGTTGGGTGAGGCAGAGTCTGCCCTCGGCCGTCGGGCGAGGCAGAGGAGGCCCTCGGCCATCGAGCGAGGCGGAGTCTACCCTCGACCATCGGACAAGGTGGAGGAGGCCCTTGGCCGTCGAGCAAGGCAGAGCCTAGCCATCAAGGGTTAGGCGAGGCAGAACCAGTCTTCCGTCATTCGAACAAGAAATGCAATAGTGTTCTCGTCTCGATGGCTCAAGTGATGGGTTCGGGGAGCTCTTATCAGATATGTTCGAGTGAGATCTGGGTCCATCGTTCATGATGGAGTTGGCATGACCCGCATGGAGCATCCTACTACTGCTTGCCTACCGAGCGGATATGTTTTGACTTGTGAGCCTTGCCTTCCTTTTCTCCGCATGTCTCCTGGTTTCTACCGAGCGAGCATCCCTAGTTGGATGGCTCTAGTCGGCTCTGAGTGTGCCGATCATAGAAGAGTGGTGAGCAGGGTTCCCACGAGCCCCGGTCGGAGAGACATGGGGTCAGAGTCAGAAGTATTGCTTTGGGCCAGGCACTCCGATTAGAGAGGCCTTCTGATTGGAGAGGGCGTTTGGAGGCGTCTGGAGGCCGAAGTGAGTGCTCCGATCGGAGTGGTGGGCCAAAAGGGTCGATGAGCGGGCGCTGCTTCTTTTGGTCTAGACCTTCTGGTCAGCGACTGGGCCGTCCTTCTGGCCTATTGTATTTAGACTCTTGGGCTGAGCCTTGGCACGGAAGTTGGCCCCCAAGGGACCCTAGGTTTATGACCTCGACACCCCTACATTGCTATTAAGTCTCAGGCTCTCATGGATTTTGTCACCGAATGGACGGAGGTCTAGCTACTGACCCTAGACGTCACCCACGAGTACTAGACGATGTACTTCGATAGGTCCATAATGGTGCCTGGCTCAGGGGCTGGAGTGGTTTCGATCTCCCCAGATGGGGGTAGGCTCCGCTATGTGATCCGCATCCACTTTTCGGCCTCAAACAATGCCACGGAATATGAGGCCCTCATCAACAGACTGTGTATCGCCATCGAGCTCGACGCTACGTGGCTCTATGTCCGTAGTGACTCGGAGTTGGTCGTTGACCAAGAAATGAAGGAGTCCTCTTGCAAAAGCCCCCTCATGGTAGCATACTACCAGGAGGTTCGCAAGCTCGAGGACAAATTCTAGGGGATCGAACTACATCATGTCCCCCGAAAGGACAATGATGCCGCCGATTTTCTCACAAAATTGGCTGCCAGACGGGTTCTGTCTCTAGATGGGGTCTTCATCAATGACCTTCATGAGCCGTCCACCCATATCCTAGGAGGTCCAATCTAGACACACCCCAACGCCAACCTGGCGCTCGGGGGCTCTGACCTCGGTGCCTCCGTGATGACACCGCCCATCGACGTCGCCATGGTAGCACTCAATTAAGCCGACTGGCGAGCGTTGCTACTCACCTACCTCCTTGAGGAGGTTCTCCCAATTGAAAGGACTAAAGCACGACGGATCGCTCAATGCGCCAAGACATTCGTTACATTTGGTACCAAACTTTACAAGCGAAGTCCATTAGGAATACTCATGAAGTGCATCCCTACCAACTAAGGGAAATAGCTTTTCCTCGAGGTCCATGCCAGAATCTACAGACATCACATGGCCCCAAGGTCGCTGGTCAGAATAGCCTTTCGCCAAGGTTTTTACTGGCCCACCGTGCTACGAGATGTAGAGGAGGTCATCCATAGGTGTCTGGGATGCCAGCTCTATGCTCGACAAACTCATTTGCCAGCATAGGAGCTTCAGACCATCCCCATCACCTGGTCATTCGTGGTTTGGGGCCTCGACATGGTAGGACCCCTCAAAAAGGGGTCGGGTGGTTTCACTCACCTACTCGTAGCAGTGAACAAATTCACCAAGTGGATAGAGGTGAAGTCCATCACCAACATTTGTTCGGAAGAGGTAGTCAAGTTCTTCCTTGACGTCATCTACCAGTTTGGTGTTCCTACCTGTATCATCACTGACCATAGAACTAACTTCACTGGCAAGAAGTTCCTAGACTTTTGCGATCGATACGGCATCAGGATCGACTAGGCCTCGGTTGGACATCCGCATACCAACAACCAGGTCGAGTGGGCCAATGGCATGGTCCTCCAAGGCTCATGCCATGCATCTTCAATCGACTCAATAAGTATGCCGGGCGATGGGTTCTAGAAGTTCCAGTGATCCTCTAGAGCCTAAGAACGACCCCAAACCGATCCACAGGGTTCACACCTTCTTCCTAGCCTATGGAGCCAAAGCAGTATTGCCCTCCGACCTCGACCACGGTGCCCCATGAGTGAAGGCCTTCGACCGCGACCGAGCCACAGAGGTTTAGCAAGACATGGTTGACCTACTTGAGGAGGCCCGTGAGATGGCTATCATCCGCTCCACTCGCTACCAGCAAACTCTCTGCATGTACCATGAAAGGAAAATTAGAGGGAGGATCCTCGAGGTCAGAGACCTCATACCCTGAAGAACCCAATCAACCAAGGAGAAACACAAACTCTCTCGCCCATGGGAAGGTCCCTATATGATGACTGAGGTGATCCGACTGGGCGCCTACCGACTGAAGGACGACAACAGCAACATTCTCATCAACACTTGGAATATCGAACAGTTACGTCATTTCTTCCCCTAAAAATTTGGTCTTACCACTTTCTTTCAATCAACGTTTGCTCCTACAAGCACCTCGGCCCGAACACTCTTGGCCAGGGTCGCTCGGGGACTCCACAAGGGTGCGATACCACCTCTCTCTTTTACTATCATATAGTAAATACTTTTTACCCGAACAAAAGGGTAGTCCGTTCCTTTAGTTACCATACGTAGCTTTGCCTTAAACTGCAGACCGATCACACCCCGTCACAACCTATGATTATGGGCAGCTGGGCCTTGCAGGCCACGCTCAAGTTCTTAAAGTTGCAACCTATGGGTCAAATAGGTAGGTGCGAGAAAGAAAGGATAAAAAATAGAGCTATGCTAGGGTAAAAACAAAGAACGGATGGGACAAGCTTCCCTTTACGAAGTGATTCCATCACAAAACAAAATTGATGTATTCATGAATACATACTATTCACACGGGGCTCCCCCATGAACTTAACTTTTACATTTGCTGACTACTTCTAATCTAAATTCTACTATGGCCACCCGGCGGCATCGGCTGACGGCGTGACCAATGAAGATAAGGGTTGCTCGCTCTCCAATGGGGTGACATTTGGTTCGGTCAGAGGCAGGACGACGCTTGCTTCCAACCTGGCCTCCACTACATCCACAGGCGGGGTGATGTCTTCTTGATGCACGCCTTCAGCCATGCTCGCAAGGCGAGCCTCCATCACCCACTACGCGAAGACTTGCTCGGCCACCATCTGTGCGCATGGCATCAAGCTCTCCCCAAGCACATGGATGGCATCGACGCTCCAGCCATTGACATACCCGCTACAGATGGTGGTGAAATCCAGGTCTAGGTGGTGCGTTACCACTGAGGTTAGCACCCCCAACGTCTTGTAGAACATCCCATCAATGATGAGCGCCTGAACCTTGTTTGGGACCTCCGCCAGCTAGATGGCGGGCATGCTGGTGCTTGGCGCCGACCCAAACACCTCCAAGACAATGACCTAGGTGACGTTGTGGATCTAGTCGAGCTCCCCCTTGAGAGCACATTGCTCTTCAAGGGATATGGCTAGCACCTCCGCACTCCAACTGATCGCCACCTTGGCTGTCTCTAGGTCCCGCTCTAGAGAATTGGTTCTTCTGCCTAGTTCTAGAAAAAGCACGACAAGTTCAAAAGCAAGGGAAAGGAAAAAACCAAGACATCAACCAAAGGCATAATAGGTACATATTGAGGTGGGTGTTCTTGAGGATGAAGAGTCCTTCCTCCTACCAGGTCACCTTCTCGAGTAGTCGGGTGTTTGACTCCTCCACCCTAAGCACTTGCCCCAGAGCACGAGCACTTCCTGATCGACCTCTGACTGGGCCTTCCGCTACAACTCCAAGGCCTCCAGGGACTTCTGGAGCACTGCCTTGGTCTCCGTTAGGTGGACCTTCACCGTTGTGAGTCCCTGCTCGGTAGCGGTCGCTCATTCCGCAGTCGCCGTGAGTCCCCACTCAGTAGCGGTCGCTCATTCTGCCACGAGTAGCTCCGCCACCCGTGCTCCGGATGCCTTGGCTGCCCGGTCTTCAGACTCACGGTGGGTGGACTCTAGCTTGAGCTCAAGCTCGTTGACCCACCATGACATCGTGGCTTCCTGTTCTATCCGATCATGCTCCTCCTAAAGGAAACGGGACTTGTGGAGCGACTTTGCCTCTAACTCCTGTAAAGCAAGAAAGCAAGCGTGCTGACACAACCAACGGAAGACCAAGGAGTTGAGGACAAACACTAAAAGCACAGAAGGCTTACCTTGGCGATGCGTGGTAGGTCGACTGAGACTGCTTGATGGGCGAGCTCAACCCACTCCAAGGCCTCCCTAAGCTTTACCTTGGTTTGGGCGAGATCAGACTCCATCGATAGTCCGCTCTACTCCAGGAAGTGCTAGAGCGCCACCTCCTCCCTATCACGCAGGACAAACTAGGCCTTCCTTGGGTCATTGGGGTAGGGCCATACTAGCTCATGGGTCCCCCCCCCAACACACTAGAAGGCCCAGCCGACGACCGTACCACCGCCAGCTCCCGTGACAGCGGGATGGCCAACGGCTCCACCCAAGCGCCTACCTCACTAGGGCAGGGGATCTCCACTTCCTCGACCCCATGGCCCACCGATGGATGTTATGCCTCTGGCCTAGCTATGTCACCTCCCAATGCCTCCAGTTCTGACTAGGAGGGCGAGCCATGCATCCCTCCACCGAGCGAGGCAGGGAGCCTGGTCTCCCTTCTCTCCTCCATCGCAGCTGGTGCGGGAGGGATCACAAGGGTCACCTCTAACCCAGCCTCCACCATTGCCACTAGGATCATCGCCATCACCGCCACTGAGCCTGCGACCGGCCAGGAGGGCACAACCCCAGAGGGGATGGTCGCACCACCGCTAGCCTGCTTTCCCTGTCGCTCGTCGTGACTCATTATAGGTTGGGTCTCCACTCCTCCCGCATGGGAGGCAGGGCGATGCTCAATCCCATCAGTATCTGGCCGCTATAAAAAAAGTACAGGTCAGTCACGCTCGAAAAACTCAAACTACGAGATCAAAAGAAACATGGGTACGTACCTAGATGAAAGCGGTAGGGCCCTGAAGCCCTGACCCACTGGCAACGAGCCCATCGGACGAGGATGGCTTATAGGTCGTGACCCATGCCCCCTCACATTGACCAAGGGGGGAGTTGACCTATCCATTTCTCGATCGGCCTACGAGCCACCACGACCGATGGCTCATGATGTGCCCACCGGAGCAACTAGCGGGGCATCCCCTTATTGTGGGTCATGTGCCAGCACTAGCCATGATGATGCGGGGGTGTGAGCCCGCTCCTCCAACTGGCCAGCCTGCCCTGCCATGCTTGGAGCAGGGGAGGGTGACGCTAGCAATGCCTCCAAAAGCCACGGCAGTCGTGTCCGCTTCACCTCTTGCTCGATGGCAATGTTCAAGCTCACGGCGTGCTTCCTTGACGTGGGAACATCGTCGCGCCTCCTGTGTCCTGCCCACCGCTGATGGATGCGATCGCAGGCTCACGATAATCCATTGAGGTCACAACAATGTCCCTTGCCTTCTTCATCCTTGGAGGAGCTTATGTTGCTGCCCATCTCCGTGGCCTCCTCTGACTTGAGCTCTGCCTCCACATCACTCCTATTTTCCCAGCTCGCACCCGCCGGGTGATCTCCTTCTCCTTCTAGTGCCGACACCGAGCCTTCTCAACTCTCTTCTTCTTCTTGCCATCCGCTGCCTCCTTCTAGGTAGCTTGTCGAGCCACACCCTCTGCCCCCCTCAGAAGATGCAGCCAGGATTTGTAACCGACAAGTCCCTACGAAAACATATGACTCAAAGTCAAAATACGGGAAAGCAAAAGAGAAAAATACACGTAGTAAGGAGAAGGGAGCGTACCAGAGTGGACAACTTCGCATCATGGAGGGGCCTAGGTTTTCCATCGAGGGACTCTTGGGCCCTCAGTTGCAGCACCCGGTCGTGCTGACTCCAGACCTCATCCTTCTCCAACTCTACCGGCGACACGTGGTAGGGATCTGTTGGGCCCAAGTGGTTCCACATTAGTCGCCTCCTCTCCGCCAGTGGGGCGACTCGACGGTGGAAGAAGGTGTGGAACACCCGCAGCCCATCAAGGCCGTGATGCACTACCTTCTGGAGCTCCGCCTCGATGACCTCTAGCTTATTCTACCAACTAGAGGGCCCCCACAACTAGCTATCCCACCTCTCTAGCCTCCTTTCGGTGAACGGTAGGAACAACGTCTCCGCTGGGTTCCTGATATAGAACCACTCCCCATGCCACCCCCGATTGGAGTTGCAGGGGGAGTATGCGGGATAGGAGCCCCGTGGCCTCGGCCTCTTCTGTAGCGCAAAGACCACAACTGATGCGGTCCTAGGCGGCTTCTCCTCCGACAAAGCCCGCCCAATGAAGATCCACCAGAAGAAGTCCACGTGCGGTGCCATCCCGAGGAAGGCCTCATAGACGGTGATGAAGCTAGCGACATGCAGCACCCTAGTCAGATTGAGGTGCTGCAGCTCTAGGCCACACTCATTGAGGAGCCCATGTAGGAACCAGTGCGTGGGGTATCCTAGCCCATGCTCATGGAAGGCGAGGAAGGAGACAACCTTATTGGCTTGAGGTCATGAAAAAGCCTCCCCCGCAAGAGCCCTCCAGTGCGCCACCTCCTTCAGTGGGAGCAGCCCCTTCTCGGCGAAGGCAGCCAGCACCGCCTCGTCCACATTGGATGGCCTCCAGCTCGACATCGCATTTCGGACTCACAAACAGATTTGTGAGTTCTCCTCTCCCTCGCTTTACCCTCTTTTCTCCTAGGAACCGTCGTGGTACACGAACGCGCTTGGCAAGAAGGGAGAAGGAGGAGAAGCAGTAGTTGGAGAATAGGCGAAGGATTGGGATGAAAACCCTCTCCCTTCCCCTATTTAAAGAGGAGATGCGGTAGTTGGAGAAAGGCGAAGGATTGGGACAAAAAAACCTCTCCCTTCCCCATTCAATGCGAATGGGATGCAGTGGGACGTGTCCTGACTGATGGGACGCACCTTGCCCAACAAAATGATGCCTGGTTAGACGGGACGTGGCCTGGGCATGGCCCACCACTACCGCACGCCGGGCGTAGGAAACAGGGCGCAACCGCATGCAGACGGCCCTCCGCCTCCCCAAGCCAGACTTGGAAAGGCCCAACAATGGGATCCCCATCAAGGAGAGACCAACGGGCTTCCTAAGTTGATCGGACGGCTCAGGTGACTACTGAGAGACAGGTAAGGAGCAGTAGGACGCCCCATGTGGGCCATGTCATCTCCGTCATGAACGACAAATGCAGATCCCATTCAGACATATCCGATAAGAACTCCTCAAACCCATTACTTGAGTCATCAAGGTACCTTTACCAAACATTCTTACTTTATTTTCTGATGCATGATCATTCATTTCATCCATTCTTGTACATGCATTTGCACATTCATTCATACAATCATTCATTCATCCCATAAATCCAAAGCATTGCATATGCAATTAATGCATCACAATGCTTCGTGTTGCATCACGAAGCCATAGTTGCCCCATTCAACATGAGCAACGATCGACCGAGGTTCAAAGGCTAGCCCGCGAAGGGCTCGAGGCCACCTCACATCAAACAGATCTAGGGGAGAAAACGCAGATGAGCCCTAGTGGCCCTTGCCTGGTATGCTCAAAAGCAGACAGGGTCATCTCAATGTTCTTGTTTGATCCTAACCTCGAGCCATGCCCATAGAATCTCCATCGAGGGGTGGCCAGCGGGCCACCTGAGTCAATCTTCGGAACAACCTGGGCATCTGTCGGGAGGCGGGTTAAGGAGCAGGGGAATGCCATACGAGGGCTATGCTGACCCCATCACGAACGATGGACCCGGATTTCACTCGAATGTGCCCGTTAGTGAGCTCACCGAGCGCGTCACTCGAGCCATTGAGGCAAGCGACGTTAGCTCAGCCCTCCGGTTGCAGAAACCATGGACGGGGTAACGCACGGAACTAGACCTACCCCTACCGAACCCAACAGCGCTCAGGGGCTCAGGTCGCCCAACGCCGACTCAGGAAATCAACCGAACGCGCAGGTCGTGGATGGGACAAACACGGACGAACACCCCAAACGACAGAAACACAGAAATATACTGCCCTAGGAAAGAGTACCAAGATGCTCAGCCTCCAACCGACTAACTAGTCGGACGTAGGCTCGGGGGCACCCGTCGGCAAGTCAAAAAACCCTCTGGACGATTCTACCCAAATCGCCTGGGGGCTCGAAGGCTACACCCACCGGGTGTGCTCACGCGCTCCCGCTGTCAAAACGAAAAACCCCTCGGACGATTCTACCCGAATCGTCCGAGGGCTCGGGGGGCTTCTATCGGATTCATAAAACCAGGGTCCCTAATGGACCTGGTTCCCAGCAAAAGCCCGGCCCAGCAGATGACGTTGCGAATGACGCGAAACTTCTGGGCTGGCCCAGATAACTAACGATAGGTCGGAAGAGCAATCTAGTCTCCGACCGAAAGGCCTGACCAAGGAGGGGACAATGCTCGCTTCCAACTCCGACCCGCCTCTCCGACTGGAAGGCCTTGCCAAAGAGAGGGCGACGCTCGCTTCTGACTCCGACCGGCTTCTCCGACCGGGAGTACACCGAACCTCTGCTTACAACTCTTCTCCGACCGGCGCGGTCGGAGCCGACCGGGAAATGACCAAACAGGGACGCCCGCTTGGTAAGGACCTAAAGAATCAGGCGGAGCAAGTAAGACATGGCGCTCAAGTCAAATCGCAATACCAAGGACCGTACCCTGCACGCCTACAGGATAGTACTGTCAGGTCAAGTCAGAAGGGTAGTTTATGACCTTCCAGACATGTCAGAACAACAAACAGTATTTGTGGGCATCGACATTTGTCCTACAGTATGGTAGGCGTCGACATTTGCCATGCCAGAAGAATATGATGGAACCAACCACATGCATCTGGGTGTCAACAGTATTGTGGGCGCCGACAAACCGTCTTGTACCCGATGGCGTGAGCAATAAGACTAGATAGCACACACTCTCTCTCTCTCACTTGTAAGGTCGTCCCCTTCATCTATAAAAGGGGATGCGCCCTCTCCAAAAAAACGATCGAACAACATACAACAAACGGATCGCTCCGACTCACTCTCTGCTAGCTTTAGACATTCTAAAGCTACACAGAGCATATGTTCCAATAATTAGCGCACGTAGGAACTCCCGTCACTCTCGACCCTTCGGTCCAGAGTCCGACCGGACCTCTAACAATCCGCATCTTACTCTCACTCGTTTGTAACCCCACAACAAACTTCGAGCACCTGGGCTTAGGAATAAAGTCACCGACCGACTCAAACTGGACGTAGGGCACGTTGTCTGAACCAGTATAAATCATGTGTCATTGAGTGATAGGCCACATCCGATCACAACGTACGGTAAAACGGCAAATATTTACTAGTTGGTCACTTTTAGAATTGCACTCCTATCTTAAATAGGTTTATTATCGTGAAAATATGTTGTAGTATTAATCTGGTGATGCTTATTATGCATCTTAAATATTATATATATATCATTAATTTGGATTTATTTGACTCATTAGTAATGGAGATCTTTTTATTCCTTCTGGAACTGACCGAGCTCGGAAGGTAATATTCTTTCACCATTGGGAATTGGGATTGGGGTCCTTAACCCCTCTTCCCTTCCACAGCACCAGCAGCCACCAGCAACCTGCAACCCCATTCCGGCGACTCGGCTGTCGGCTCCTTACCTTGCTCCTCCCGTCGGCCCTATAAATAACCGCCCATAGTCTCTTCTCCTCTTCCCCAGACACCTCACCGATCTCTTATCTTGACTCCCTCCCCCCCCCCCCCCCCCCCCCCCCCCCCCCCCACGATCTAATGTGTATGCTGGTGGTCGGCCGATGACCAGCGCCGCGGATCGGATCGATCCTGTGCACGAGACATGGCCCTCCTTGCCGTCTTCCACAGCTTTCTTGAACTGCATGCTGGTTGTGCTATGCGTTCCAATTCCAAGAGGCAGTTCAATAAAGCTGTGGGAAATTGCAGAGAGAGACCAGTTGATCGATCGGATCGTGGCACCAAATAATCTCGACCGGAATTCGGAATTTGGGGGAGATGATGTGGTCATTAACCGGCGTGGTAGATGGCGCTATCAGAGGGATTACCGCATCACAACCAGCATGTATTGAATTATTTAAGAATGCATGTATTGAATTAGGTTTCCTTCTGGTAGGATGGTGATTATGAATGCATGTATTGAATTATTTACATGTGGGAGCTAGGGTGCTGGTGCTGGTAGAACTGGTTGAGTTCGTCATCTCCACTTCTTTCCTGTGCATTTTAATTTCTACCCATGACAAAGATTTATTGTTACCAGTGGCTGAAATTGTGGTTTCTCTAATCTCTACAGTGGCTGAAATTGTGATTTCTCTAATCTTTACTAGATAGGTGCTAGTATATATGTTTGTTGGTTTCCCCTTGACTAGTCAGTCTGCTGCAATGTTTTTCAAACAATTTAGAACATTATATATCTATTCTTCTAGGTGGTCATGCTTAATTTAGCTGCATGTTTTTTTTAATGTAAAAGTTACTGCTTGTTTTTGTCATAACTGATAAAGGTGGAGTGGTATCCGTGTGTTTCTCACTACTCTACACAGCTAGCATAGTTATGTTTTTACATGCTTTTCTTCTTCTCTGAAAGGCTATCGACATTTTTCATCAGGGAATAAAAAGAACAGTGCGATTGACATGTCGTTCTGTAGACTGTGGTGATGTTTTCTCGAAGCGTGCAATCAGCAGATCTTTTGGTTGTGTAAAGGGTGAAAAAGATGGTACTACCCTGCAGAATATGCATGCATGAGGCCTCAAATCACACCCACCCAGTACGGGGTCTGTCTCCTGGTCGATCTCTCTACGGTCTTTCTTCGTACCAACAGTAGTAGACCAATTGTCCAATTCATGGCAGCCTCTCTACACCAGCTTTACTGCCGGCTGGTGACCTAGCTGCTGCAGTAGTACTAGCTAGGAGGTCGATCCGACGATCCATGTCTCTCTGCTGCCTCTCTGGAACAGTACTTGTGTGCACTGCATGCTTGCGTTTGCCATTGCTTGTGTGCCGTGTAACGCTAGGCAACACTGACATGGCTTCTTACCGCTCAACAGTCCCAGTTCTTGGACTATCTACATGTCTCGAGGTGCATACGATCTGACGGAGGAGATGTGCCATCTGTCTGTGATCTGTGAGTCAGGATCGGAGTACGTGTACATGGGTATGGATGATGGGTGGATGCTGCATCTTGTCACCCGGAAGTACAACAGGGAGGGCAGGCAAAGGTACCCATCTCCTTGTAAAAGGTCCCGTTTGATCTCTTAAGAAGTGAGGAGGTAGAAAAATAAGAATGTAATCTAAACACTCTAAAATCCAACTATCTACCTTAAATCTTCTATTTGGAGATTTTCATTATACAATACAAAGACAATAATCACTATGAGAATGAGATCCAAACACTCCCCGTTTTTTTATCCAATACAGATTCTATATTCACTATCTAGCTAGAATCTAGATTCTCAAAGACACCCCAAACAGATCGACCATTAGTTGCTATAAAAGGTTGATCACTTGTGTTAAGAGTGTAATTCGGGGATCTAATTCAGTTACCACTTGTTGCATCCGCACCCGTGAGTTAGTTTAAGAAGAGATTGATATATTACTATGCCTCAATCCCATCGATTTGCACCAGAATAATAATCTTGGCCTAACTATTTTTCTATTGTATCAATAATATATATTTTTCTTAAGGGGTTTTCTTTTATTTTTTCGCGTGGTTTAACATTATCGCTGTACTAGCAAGCACGCCTATTGAAAAGGAAAACCACATGTTTTAGAACTATTATTACTAGACTAGACGCTAATGCACTCACAAAGATAAGAGACAAAAAAGAGAGCTTGCATGAAATATATCTTTCCTCTCTTGATAATTTTCTCTTCATGTTTCTTTTTTATTCATTGTCATTAGTAACATGCATTTCGTTCAATTTTATTCTGCCCACACAAACATTTGCTACAAAGAAAGTGTATATGTATATAAAAGCTAATAGGGCTAGAGTAATTATATTGCAAAATACTACTCTCATTTATTCTAGGCCTCAGATGGGCTTGGCGGGTTTAGCTCATAGTCAGGCCGGGATAGCATATAATAGGTCAGTTCACTTCACTTCTATGTATAGGCTTAGTTTTGTGGATTGCCACAAACAACCTATAAAATTAAGCCTAGGTTTACAGGCTAGCCTCCTTACATCTCTACTTCTAGTAACTTTATTGGGGCTTCTAAAGAAAAATCCTAGGGAGCATAAACCCTTTCTTACTTATTTGTCATTTAGTAAACATCCAACAGGTCTCCAATGCAAGTATTTCTGCTGATCGTTTTAAAAAAAAACAGATACTCAATTTGTGCGGGTTAAATTAATCTCGCTATGCATGGCAAACTTTGATACCTGCATTGAATACAATATAGCAGTCTGTTTACTAGAGGTTTTCTAGAACGTCTTCCATTTTTGGATGGAGGAAGTTATTCATATCTACTTGCTCTTTTTTTTAGGAAACTGAAGGGGCCGCAGCCCTTACAAAAAAAACTATTAAAGGCAGCAAGCGAAAAAAAAAGAAGGAACAAATTACGAGAACAGTTCAGGAAACATAGAAGGAAACAAAGAAAATAAAACAAAAGCCAGGGCTTAGATCATTTCACCATGTTCGTTTGATCTTATCAGTCATGCTTATCAGCCATGATATAGTGTTTTTCTCTCACAACAAAAACAACATCAGCCAACTTATAAGCCACAGAAACGATCAAGCGAACATGGTGTATGATTGCAACCATTGATCAAACTGGATTGAAAGGCTTGGCTTCACTCTCACAGTGACCATTCTTGCTTCTTTAAAGAAGAATCTCCTACAGTCTTGTATGCTCATTTGGTTTCCGTTGAAGATTATCTCATTCCTGTCTAGCCAGATTGTCCAACACATGAGAATAATTGCTATCATGAAGAACTGAGAGCCAATCTGAACCCTGAGGGTGTTGAAGTTGTCAAGAATACCCTTTCTACCTGCTCTAGATGTGTAAACGTTTAAAAAACTATTTGTGTCTTATAATAAAAAGATACACAACGCTCCTGCATATTTGAGGGTAACAATCTGTGATTTTCTAGCATAATTCAGCCATGTTAAATACTTTTACTATCATTATGTATATATCTGTGCTATATTGCTATCATGGTCCGTAGAAAATTCTAGAGTGACCGATGTTGTTGACCTTTACTCCTACACTATTCTTGGGAGGCTTCGTCCAAAAAGAATGCACATCTCAAGTCAATTTTTCTTAAGTTTCATTAGAGATATATACACAAGAGGTAATAATAATTACAGTGCTTAACACTTAATAGTATCGATGGATAATATACAGATGTTGGTAATATTTTGTATAAATATATACCTTAAAAAGCGACATGTATATTGTTTTTTGGCCGTAGGAAATAGCGTGTGCTAGTAGCTATAGCTAGGAAAAACAAACAAAAAGGAGTGGGATGCAGTTTCGGGCCATAGAAGACATGATGTTCCCTGTGTCCCCATGTCTGTAGGCTTGAGATTCCCGGCAATGCAGTGCAGAAGGAATTTTTACTGGATTCCTTGCTCTTGCAGCCACTGCCTTTGCCCTTTGCTTACTTGCTTGCAGTGAAATTCATATTCCATTATTATTCCTGGCAGTGGCAGCTAGTAGTAGGCTTTCTCTCCCATCTGGTCATCAGGCCATGGCCATGGCCGGCCATCCATGACATGAGCAAGAAGGCGAGTGAGATCAGAGTCCCAGATGGATGTGTAGAGAGGAGACCGGAGAGGACGATAAGGACGATGTCAAGTTTTGAGCGAGCTGAATTATTTTTTATTTGTTGAATAGTAGTACAAAAAAATAAGAAAAATAGTATAGAGTTAAGAGAGAGGTTCGCACTCACAATATAATATAAATATTATTCTCTCTCTTCCACGTTTACTAGCAGCTCCATGATAATTTATGAGCTAGCTAGCTCTAAGTATATTTTCTTCAGATTTTGATAGGAGAGAGAAAAGCTAGTTCTTCGACAAGAGCGAGACTCACGTGTACATTTTAAGATTACACGAGAATGCCTGCCTTAGAGAACTATTCAGATGATGAGTCATGTGCTATTATTAGAGGAATTATGTTAGAGCTAATGTTATTAGCGTACCATCGTCTGGCGTGACCTGTGACGGACAGCCTACCTGCCACTGGCTCACTGCACGAGCTGTTGGGTCTACACATGGGCCTAGTGCAGGCTCGCGGCCCACCTGTCAGTGGCCCTCCCTTGTTGCCTTGTGCCGACCTTGATGCACGATGGAATGATGGATGGATGGGGCATGGAGCTTTCTGAATCCTGAGTGGGTCGATCAATCATCAGCGTGGAGTGGAGTGACTTGAGACGTGGGGAAGGGAAAGGCTGCGCCTTCCCTCTTTCACTGCCTGTGGGGTAAATCCAAAGCCAACTTGACAGCAAATGGAACCTCTGCCGTCTGCCCAGCCCGCCTCCTGCCTCAGCTTTTCAGAATGTGCGTGCCTGTTGCCTGCCACGACTGTGCGGTCTGTGGCTACCGACTTTTTTTTATTTCATTGGTTGTTAGAATGATTTTTTAATGATATGTTAATCGAGAAGGCCACAGAATTAACAGTTGAGCAAAATTGGAGTATGATTACATCTACTACTACACCATTGGCTAGTACGGAGTATAATTCGATTTTTGGTATAATGGCCTTGTTCGCTTGTCTTATGAGTCATACTATTTCAGCGAAGAAACAGTGTTTTTCTATCGTAACAAATCAGAGAACGATACGTTTAGCCATGGCTTTTTAGCGAAGGCAACAGAGCCAATAAAGGCACCATTTCAGTATGTCAGCACGTATTCTGTCTTTTCACCTTCAAAGGAATGCCAATATGCCATGCCACGTAAGTTTCTCAATGTCCGTAGAGAAAATGACAAATACTCCATCCGTCTAAAAAACAACTTATGGCTATGTACATGTACTAGACAAGTGTTTGTCTAGGTACCTAGCTGGAAGAAGTTGATTTATTTTAGGAGGGGGGAGGGGAAATTTATAAGAAATTTTACAAAAATATGTCTACTTAAGTACATGAAAAGATTCATCAAAGGATTGGAAATATTAAGCTCTGTCTAGATCCATCCAAATAACTATTACGGAAGCATTTGGCAATTACATGAGAAGGGACACCTATACTAGTGGTGAGAGTTGACAGAGAGAAGATGTGAATTTGAATGTCTGAATTCTGAAGGAATCTGGATGGTTTAGAGGAACGCCGGATGAATTTGTGAGAGAAAAATACTGTTCCGGATGAAAAAAAAATAAGCGGATCAAACCGGGTTTAAGGGCACGCGAACGGAGTCACAAACCAAGAGAGAGAGAGAGAGTCGCTGAGGCAATTCATATCCCCTATTTGTTAGGGGCGTTTTTGAGTGAAAAATTGTAGAACAATTTATAGTGGATTGTAAGGATATATTTATCTTTCATTAAAGCACGAATTAATCTCACCCAATTTCCATCCCCTTTCTAGCAAAACTCCCACTCATAGGAAACAAACAAAAGATTTCTGAACTACTACATCCAAGCTCACATTTCCTCTGAATTACCCCAAACCTGACATGCTCTTAGCTTTGTTAGCTAGAAGAAAGTTAACATACGGGGCCTCATATAATTTTTAACAGCTAATCATTAACTACATGGGATCCAAACATGCCTTATTAGTAGATGAAATCCAGTGACCCTGCTAAATTGTCAGCAATGAGATGGTAAAAATATTGTAGAACATACGTACACAGTACACTGTCGTTTTGTTAGAACACGAAGTTCAAGGAGCAATTAATATTGTACTATCAACACATACGAGTGCATATTTCGGCTCGTTCGCTTAGCTGAAAAAACAAACCAAAACATTATTACGGCTGATTTGCTATGAGAGGAAAACACTGTTCTGGCTAAAAAAACAAGCTGGAAAGTACGGATTTATCGTGAGCTTGGGCATTATATCAGTGACACTTCTGCACGTTGCAAGAAATCTCTAGCAATCAGGAAGCTATGTCATGAGTATATGCCTAATATTTTCAAGTGTCACAATGCACAAATTTGTCTTGCTTTATTTGATGCTACTGTAGTGTTGCTGGGTGTGGATGTCCGACGACTTTAGTCCTACTCCTTTGAGGTTCTCTTTACACTCCTCTAAAATATAATGCACACAGTTTCGAAAATTAGAAGATGTAAATTCATGAGAAAACTCCACCAGATTACAGCCGGGAAAACATATTTGTTGGGAAAAAAAAAGATGATAAGGATCATAAGATCAAGAAGGCCGCATATATAGGTAAGACGCAGAAGAAGAAAGCAAAACCGATCTGCGTCACTCAACAAAATCAAACAAGGCTGCACGAGTAGTTAGTGATGATACTCATAAAACACGACGGATTCAGAGGAGTAACTTACATTTGCATACTTAGGGCCAATTAACATCACATCTCACTACAGAATTGCAGAGTCCTTGTTATGTCATTTCTTCCCACAGCTTTCTTGACCTTCTTCAGAGACAGAGAGAGAGAGATTCATGAAAATGTCACTTCTTGAGAGAGAGGTTCAAGAAAGGTACCCTGCTTGTGTGTGTGTGAGAGAGAGAGAGAAGTAGAAGAAGTTCAAGAAAGCTGTGGAAAGGCATGGCATGGACTTGAAGAGTTGAGAGGATACACATACACACTGCACATTATTTGCTTTCTCTGTCTCCAACCTCCATGCTGCCATTTTGCATTGCTTCTCTTGATCGCCCTCTCCTTATATAACCAAGAACTACTAGCTAGGCCGCTGCCTTGTCGCCCCCTGTTCATAGTCGAGAGGAAACACTATGGCTGTTATATGAAGAGACCTCATGCAGGAGTAGGACGAAGAAGCAGCAGAGAAGAGAGTAGCCAATGCAATTTACCGAAGCAGGCAGCATGGGGTCTCAATGATGTTTTTTTTCTCGAATACGCAAGAGCATTGCGTACCTTTGTATCAAGAAGATAGAAGTTTGAAAATACAAAAGAGGACGTTCCCGGCCCGACTGATATCTCCAGAGGCTACATTTTGGCTATGACATCCATGGGATCTATTGGGATCAACCTAAACTACGTGCAGGCCTATGGCGCCATGGCCAAAGACCAGCGAGCTGCTCCACCAGTCATCGCCCTGGATGCTGGGAACAACTCATCGAGAACCTCGATGTCCGCTGCCAAAAGGTTGCCCTTGAAGTAGGAGTCGTACGAGCGCTTGGCCGCAGAGGAACTCGACGCTGAAGGTGCCATGAACCCCATCTTCTTCATGAGCAGAACTTCGCCGCGTTTGGACGCCGGGATGTGGTCCATCTGTTGAGCAGCAATCCGCCTGCTCCTAAGGGGCAAGGTCCGCTTTGGCGCCGGCTTCTGCTTAGACGGGGTGTTGATGAGAGGTGGCAGCCTTGTAACCTGGACCTCCTCGGTGAACCTAGCCAGTCGCTTGGCGGCCTCCCTCGGTGTGGGCGTGTCCTCAGAGCTAGGCTCAGTTGTTGCACCGCCTGTTGCCGTGTCGTCGGCCGCCTCAGCTTGCGGTCTGGCCACCATGCAATCAGCCGAAAGCACACCATGACAGAGCGACGCTGGCCAGAGTCCACAGCGCTGATCCCGCCATTCTCCGGTGAGCGAGAGCACCTGCAGTCCCTGGCCAGGTGCACGTACCCTCACAACGAAAACATCACCGTGGCAGGCTATAGGTGGCGATGCGGTGGGTGAAGGACAAGCAGTTCAGGCAGCGATCGTGCAATGGCTCTAGGATGCCGTGCTGGCGTGGCCACATGCTTCTAGTGACGCGAGTGGCCTTCGGCGGGTGCGCTTGTTGGGGCAGCATCTCCCTCCATCCCTCAGAGTCCGGTGTTGAGTAGCATCTATTTACACCAAAATTTAGTAAGAAGAATGCGGGAACTCGAAGCTTCCAGGATTGTGTCATCAATGAATCGAATGGATGAGAATCGGTATTAGCTGATTTAGATGTAATGTCATAATCGGCTATTTTATGAATGACGTCAGCAGACAGCGTCAATGGACTATACTTGAGTGGCACTAGGGAGACGTGTCGGACTCTACGAATAAGGAAAATTGGGGTCCAAGTTATTATTAAGTTAGAAAGTTTTCTTTTATTCCAAGAATTATAATGAGTCGTTTTTAGTAGGATTCATGTTTAGGTTCTGGGTATAAATATTAGACCCTAGTTATTGTAAAAATGGGCATACATTCAATCAATATAATCTTTTCGGCTTTCGCCATCGCATTAGGAGTAGGAGTACTGTAGATTTCAACGGGTTCTTCAGCAAACAGGGCTACTGAAAGCTCTAGTTTGATTTTAGTAAATTGATGAAACCCTAAGTGCTAACCTAATTTATCAAGTGATCATGACATAGGTAGCACATTTCAAGTGGTGAAGCAAATGAAGATCATGACATGATGATGGTGATGCTATGGTGATGATCAAGTGCTTGGACTTGAAAAGAAGAAAGAGAAAAACAAAAGGCTCAAGACAAAGGTATAAATGATAGGAGCTATTTTATTTTGGTGATCAAGACACTTAGAGAGTGTGATCACATTTAGGTTTGATAGCCGTACTATTAAGAGGGGTGAAACTCGTATCGAAATGCGGTTATCAAAGTGCCACTAGATGCTCTAACTTATTGCATATGCATTTAGTATCTAGTGGAGTGCTAACACCCTTGAAAATGTTTGTGAAAATATGCTAACACATGTGCATAAGATGATACACTTGGTGGTTGGCATATTTGAGCAAGGGTTAGGAACTTCACCGGCGGAGTGTCCGCCCGTAGAGTGCGGACAGTCCGATTGTGCCACCGGCGCCCCAAACAGAAAAGACGGAGGTCACTGTAAGTGACTGGACGCTGGTCTCTATAGGACCGGCGCGTCCGGTCAGTAGTAGCTGAAGAAGCGCAGTGTCGGTCATCGACCGAACGCTGGCTGGCTGCGTCCAGTCACACTAACATGGTCATGCACAGAGGAGTCACTGAGTGACCAGACGCTGGGTGTGTCCAGTCAAGCATGACCGGACGTGTCCATTCGAAGAAATTCGTTTCTGGAACCTTACTGGAAATGACCGGACGTTGGAGGCTTAGCGTCCGGTCACTTATACCGAAGCGTCCGGTCGACTGTTGACCATTGAGATTGGGCGAACAGTATTCAAAGAGAGGGGACACGTGGCATGTATCACGTGATCGGACGTTGAGGGCCAGCGTCCGGTCGATATGACCGAAGTGTCCGGTCGATATGACCGAAGTGTCCGGTCACCCCGTGTTGTGCCAAGTGAAGGGGTACAACGGCTCTATTTTGTGGGGGCTTCTGTTTAAGCCCCATGGCTGGCTCAAGCTCATACCTTTGGCCATTTGCATTGACATAGCAACCTTGTGAGCTTAGCCAAAGCCCTCCCACTCATCTGCATCATTGATTCATCATCTTTGTGAGATTGGAAGAGAATCCAAGTGCATTGCTTGAGTGTTTGCATCTAGAGGCACTTGGTGTTCGTGCTTCGCTACGGGATTCATTTATTACTCTTGGTGGTTGCCGCCACCTAGATGGCTTGGAGCAGCGAGGATTGTCGAGTAGAGGGTGGTGATTGTCTCTGGCTCCGATCGTGGTGATTGTGAGGGGTTCTTGACCTTTCCCCGGCGGAGAGCCAAAATGTACTCTAGTGGATTGCTCGTGGCTTGTGTGATCCTCATTTTGTGTTGGTTATGCGGCACCCCATTGAGGGTTTGGTGTATGATGCCAATTAGCTCGTGAACCTCCAAGTGAGTGAATCGCCACAACGAGGACTAGCTTGCCGGCAAGCAAGTGAACCTCGGTAAAAAATCATTGTGTCATCATTTGATTCTAAGATGATTGGTTTTCATTGTTATTCATTCTTGTGATTGATTGGCTCCTTCCTCGACACGGCGGTATAACCTTCTTGCTCACTCTTATTATATTACCACAAACTAGTTGTCAAGCTCTTTAGTGTAGCTAGTTGTGAGAGCTTGCTAGTTTGGTTAGTGTGGCTCTTTAGTTAGCTTTTGAGAGCACACTAACTTAGTGTAGTGTCATAGCTATTGTGTGGATAGAAACTATATAAACTAGAATTGTGGTAGGTGGCTTGTATTTTGAGTAGGCTAGCGCAACACTTGCTTTGCCTTATAATTGTCTAACCATTTTGTTAAGTGTTGTTGTAGAAATTTTTATTAGGCTATTCACCCCCCCCTCTAGCCATTAGGACCTTTCAGCTGCATCGACCGATCGACCTTCGGCTTGCTTGTGAGTACCGTCACGACTTGTATTATGCTTGTAAAGCTGCATCAGCTGATTGATCTTTTATGAGCCATAATATAAGTTAGTTATCGATTTGTATCGTAGTTTATAAGGCTGCATCAGCTGATTGATCCCTTACGAATCATAATATAGATCAAAATTATCAATCTTGTGTTAAATAACTTATTGTTTAATACAATATCACCAGTTATCGAATCTGCTAAGATTAGTAGGATTTCCTTGCTATTTTTGGTTGATTCACCAGTCGATCTTGTTATAATTAATATTTTCTTAATTCTAACAAGATCACTTGATTGAGATAGAGATATATCGGCATCATATCATCTTAATTGGTCGTCTTCTAGTCTGATCACACTTCAAATCTTATGATTGGTGGCTTAATTCTGCTAGATCACTGTTCTATTTCTATTCCAATCAACATAGTATGCATTCAAGGACATGTTTCAATCTTGAATAAACTCATTAGTTAATGAGATCTAATCTAATGACACTACCATAGCTGCATCGATTCGGTGGAACCTCATTGGTAAGACTTTAGATTAGAAATTATCGATTAGTGATCTTATTCATGATCAAGATATTTACTCTATTTGTTTGTTATGACCGCATCGGCCATTTTAGTCGATTTGCCTATAATCTCACGCATATAGCATGTTTTCATGAATCTGTCAACATATAGATGGTTTTATAGATTCTTTGGCTTTAGTTTGTTATTATTATCATAGCTGCATCGATCCGATCGAACCTCACTGTTGATGATAATAGATTAGATTCAAACTGTTTGTAGATTTATTTATATTAGACAGTCGATTTGTTCGTATGTTATACTCTTTTCATGGATACGTTGGATATCAACTGTTTAGTCGATAGCCTCATTGAATCGGCTATCTAGCCATACATTTGGAACTATTTGGTGTAACACCGACATATTCCACCTTAAACTACTGATTATTCTCTCATTGTTAATTATAGGGTCAAATTGACTGGCACGCCTTTGGTCCCGAAACCAACCGTTCTTATGTTGAAGCTAAGCAGATCTTTAGGTTCACTCCATTAAGATCATTTGGCTTGCTATGTGTTGATCACATCACCATATTTTTGTGTCAACACACTTTTAGGCACGCCTGGTGGGACCACAATCATCATAGCGGTTCACAACAAGGACATTCTTATGGTGCCTTATGAAGACTTGTCTGATGAGGATAAAGATGTCATTGGTAAAGCTATAGAGGAGTTTCAGAATAAGTGCTTGATGTCATACACCAAAACATGTGACAATAAAGTTATTCAGAAATATCCACTGCCGAGAGTTTTGATGCATGGATAGTCAGATACAGACGAAGCTGATAATAGGCGTTTCTTTGTAGAAGTTGTCGACAAATCTGTTCATGACGTAATGCTGAATCATAATATAACTTTCTTGAATACATTCCACAATACCATGAAGGATGTGTTTCATGGATTACCACTTAATCAGGTTGGACCGACTTATTACAATATTCCACATCTGTTGACTCAGGGGACTAATCAAGCTGGTACTAGCCACCAAGAAGCAGCACTAGCTAAGAGTGATGATGCCCAGGCAATTCAGAATTCATCTGAGCAAATTCAGGGTGCTACTACTAATCAAATGCAATATAATTCTAGATCATCAGTACAGCATGTGCAACAGCCAACAGGGCAAGTTCAAAATCAGATGGTTAATTTTGGTACATCGCCATATTTTTGTGTCAACAGCGTCGCCGTCTTCGTGGCGGCACACGTGCGCCCAAGCGCCGATGGACCGGGATGCGCGCGGCAGCGTGGCCGCGTTCACCCAGTCGCTGGTGGGCTTAGACGCGTGTGGCGGTGCCATGACCCACTGTGACACGGTCGCCTAGTCCGAGCGCAACAGTGGCATGAGCATGCCCATCCCACGGTGCTACGCGTTGTGGTTTCCTCCTACACTTGCGCCGTCGTTGGCCAACGTGCGGTGCACCTTAGATCTCGCCAGAAGCCTTCGCCGGTAGCTCGACCTCAGCGCGGGTGGCCGGTAGGGGGCGGACCACTGTACTAGGGAGCTCTGGCAGATGATGTCTGCATAGGAGCATGGGGTGGTAGTGACATCAAGGTCCAAGTTGGTGGCGGGCTCACGAAGAGGGGCACGCTCGCTGCTGCCCGTGCCGTGTCCCAAGCGTTGTGATGCCAGAGCACGCCTATGCTCCAGAGCCTGCTCGTCATGGCGCACAGGCAGCCTAGGCCTCCGCCGGTGCTTCCCCCTCATGCGCTTTGATGGGCGTTGAAGTTCTCCCACCTTCGCGGCCTCCGACGGCTGCTCCTCGATGACACAGGTGTGCGGCTAGGAACTAGTCCCTGCCTCTAGGACTGCCTGTGCCAGAGAGCCTCGGCAGACGGCATCGAGGTAGGACCCCCGAGATGGCTGCGCGGACTCGGCGTCATCGTTATTGTCGGGGTTGGTGGCATAGACGGAGATGTCGGACTCCTCGGCCCACCTCATGGCCTTGGAGTGCCCTGGGGTCCCGGTGGGGAAGAAAGGGGTGGCGTTGGTGGAGAGGGAGGTTGGCCCCTTACCAATGGAGGAGCCCGAGGGTGGCTAGGTGGCCGCCGGTGCTGGGGCAGCGGCCGGCGGGCTAGGGGAGGTGGGTGATGGGGAGGGCTAGGGGAGCAGAGCGCCTCCATCCCCCCGGAACCAGCGCCAGATCCCGCTCGGCCCTCGTCGGCGTCATCATCGTCGGGATCCGACGCAGGGGAGGCAGCCGCCGGTGGAAGGGTGGCCGCCGTAGCTGGTGTCTGGGAGATCGACGCGGGCGGCGGCGGCGGCGGCGGCGCACCTGCGCCCGCGGGAGGCCGAGGAGTGGGAGGATGGGAGGACGAGGTGGATCTGGGGCGGGGGCAGAGGGGGGGCAAGGTGGAGGCAGCGCCGGCGTCGACCTGCACCGCCGGTGGTGGCGGTGGGGAGGAGGCCAGGGGCCGGGTCCTAGCCGAGCCCGTGCCTGGCTGGTTGGAGGTGGTTCGCTAGGGGGAGGTGGGAGAGGTTGCGGGAGGGGAAGGAGAGGGGGTGGCGGGGGAAGGGGAGCCGGGCGGCGGCGGCGCAGGAGAGCCCGCCAGGAGCTTGGGTTGGGCTCTCATGACTCCTGGTGTCAATGATGTTACAACAAGAAATGAAGGTTTCATGGGTTGGAGGGACCGGGCCGAGTTAAAAAGGACATGGCAATGCAGAGGTTATAACCTCTACATGCATGCACTGCACTGCAGCTTGCTGGAGCTTCATTGGACCACATTTGTCTGTTCTATTATAGAAGTACCGTGCCTCTCTTGAAAACAAAAGACTTTTGGCTGGATTAATAATGCTTGCATTCAATCTTACAATACTGGAGTGGTAGAAAATAATGAGAGGAGTCTGCACTGTCTCTCTGCATGTATAGAGTGGGCTAGAAACTGTAGCTAGCTTTGTATATGAGCAAGGCCGGGGTAGATCTGTAGATGCATGCATGGGATTATGGGAAGATTCCGTTGAGTCTGAGTTTATTTAGTAAGCTGGTGTGTGGTGGTGACTAATAAATTTGAGATCTCAATAAATTTCATGAAGAAAATCAGCATAAGTCTGAAAAAAAAAAAGAAATACGACAGAGCTCACACATGTTTTGCAGATCCTAGTACGCACATTCAAGTAGATTAAATGCTTGTACCCTAGTTGGTGTAGAGTAGAGGTTACCAGTCAGTTAAAAAAAGAGACCAGGAGTATATCTTATACTTACGACATTCTGTATGGGAGTTTCGTGGTATTAAATGAGCAGGATGGCATGGAATAGATGAAAAGAAAGATATAAAAGTTTAATACGATGAAACAAGTTTCATGGAGATGAAATGCATCTACACTGTTTTCCAACACATTGATTATTGAGAACAGAGAGATGAAATACCCCACTGAGATTGGTCTTATAAAGAAGTATGAATTGCAGGTTATTATTGGAGTTGTTGCGTTAAGGGGCGGGTAGACCAGTCCGGTATTAGAAAATAATAATAATATTGTACGATGGCCGACAATATATAGGCGACATGAAAGGCATTTATGTGATGATGACACAAAACTGCCAAGAACTTAAACAGGTTCTATTAGTACTCCCGCCGTCTCTGAATTAACGAGTCGATTCCTAAAGTTGTATTAATTCATTTTTTAAAAGTTTGACCTAATAATTTCTATAGAAAAGAGTGCTTGGTTTTATGAAACACCAAATAAGTATCTCATTATTTGGTGTCATAAATGTTTATGCTATTTTGTATAGATTCAGTTAAAAAATAAAAAAGGTAATTCAAGACGTACATCTCTAAAAATAAAATTGGAGCATCATGGCGTACGTGTCCTGGGTGCAGTACGTCCGGACCGAGAGTTGATTGGGTAGCACATATATTCCAATTCCAGCCTGTCTAGTAATAGCCAGGGCCAGGGTGTGCGCGTGTACAGTGAACGTACACTGGTACACAAGTACATGCTCCGGCCGGCCGATCGATCCAACATGCGTAGGCCACTGAGATCTCCGGACAGACACGGCACGCAGATCGACGCAGGTGCATGCCATGCCAGCACCAGCAGGCCCCAATCCGCGCGTACTGCGCTGCACCGCGTATTATGCATCATGCTGGCTGGTGCTGCGCGCGAATGGAATATGGGCGTCGCTCGTCGCGTGCACATGCATGCATGCCCCGCCCGGCCCCCGGCAGAAAAGCAGCAGCACGCCAGTCGCCAGGCGGGGCGCCACCATTCCGATCTACCCTTCCCGCTCCCGGTGCGATCGATCGATTTGGCACTGCACGATCTGGTACAGGTACGGTACATCGTGCCTCACATGCACGGTGCAGACTGCAGAGAGGCGCTGGAACCACGCACGCGGCTGAATCATGGGTGTGTTTGTGTTTTCTGGCCTGCTTCGCTAGCTATATCCAAGCGCTCACCCTGTTTCCACCAAACCAAGGTGTTTAGTTGTATTGTCTAAACTTGTTCCCACCAAGCCCATATTGTCTATATTGTCTAAGCCTAGTTAACAAATGGTGTGTTTCGTGGCTTGGTTTGCTTCTCATAGAATTACACTTTCTTCGAGCTGCTAAGTTTACCCCTCTGAGACATTCTGTCGAACAGGTAGTGGGCGCACATGGGAATGAAGTAGTGAGCACCTCGGCGAGCAGTGGGACGAACCGCCGCCACGCGCGCCGTGCCGAGGACCTCGTTGTCGCACCCTTGCGTAGCTCCTCCTTGACCCCTCGCCATGGCCAGGGACACGGCACCGTACCTCTGCTGACCTCTTGCCACGCGAGACCGCTGATGCGCTTAGGGAAGAAAACGGTATGGAAATATCCCGCACCGAACCACATTGTTTCTACATTTAATCCAATCGAATTCGTATTTTTGGACAAATTCAAATTCGGTTCGAAATTCGGAACACCAAATTCGAAATCGGAACAAAAACGGTTTAGACATTTTCCGACCATTTTCCACTTTTCTAGTTTTAATTCGGAATATCCCGAATTCGAAATTCGGTTTAAAACGAATTTAGCCTACTAGAAGTCTAGTCTTAGAAAAATTGTATCTTTTTTCATACAATCTAGGATGAAGATGATTTTTATATGAAAAATATAACTCTCGACGAGATCTACAACTTTCTAGATTTTAGTTTTTTCATTTGAGGTCTTTAAGATGTTAAAAAAATTAAATAAAGTTTTAGTGGTATATTAATCGCGTACGAGCTCTTGTTGCCTTAGAAAAATCATATATTTCTTATATGGTGTCGAATGGAGTACTTTTTTATGAAAGTTGTAGGACTCCTTAGTTGTTATTAACTTGCTAATTGTTATGTACTTGGTCCTATGGGTCAGTATTTCGTATTGTTTTTTTGTATACCGACCGTGTTCAACATAATTCCACGCGAATTAGTTCATTTTCAAAATGCTCAATGTTCCGTAAGTTCGTGTTCGTTTTCGTGTCTGGCTTTACCGCTTTCGCTTTTGTTTTTGTATTCAAATGTAGAAGTAAAAAACGGTTGAGAGATTTTCTGGCCGTTTCCGACCGTTTTCATCCCTAGTTGCGCTACATGGACCGCGGGAGCCTCTGCCGCGCAAGTCTGCCCCTGCCCCACACGAGCCCACTACGGTGGGGCCCTTGCCGCGCGTGAGTTCACCGTCGCGGGGGTCCATCACCGCGCCACACGAGCCCACCATCTGCACCAGCGAACCCAGCCATCAGCTGCGGTGGGAGGAAGGTGAAATGTTGTCGTTGCTATCATGCCAGAGGAGGGGACAACGGGGAGGCGGTGGCGACTGGCGACCATCAATGGAGGGTGAGGCAATAAGCGGGGTGTGAGTGCTAGACATTTTCAGGCTACGAGGAAACGCTCGCCCCTCCGTTCCAGCTAGCCTAGCTAAGAGGCCATCGGTGGCATCCTAGAGACCGGCTAGGAGGCCCGTTGAGGCAACCAAATAGGTTTAAGTTGGCTTCATAGAGCCTAGCTAGAGGGATAGCCAGGGAACCAATCATACCCTATTAGCCTGTTTGGTTACCTGCTTTTCAGCGGCCGTGGAATGGACCATGATGCCTTTATATGGAATGGACAGGTCGACTGGATCGATGCAGCCGTACTTGCTGAAGAACTCACCGAGATCTACTCTACTCCAACTTCTAAGGGGTGGCCGGAGCCAAAAAAGTAAGTAACTTGTATATTGAATTGTTTGTTGTTTTCTACAATAGCCGGGGTTTGATATTTATACCCGGAGTCTAAACATGAATCCTACTCGATCACGATTCATTACAATCTTAGGTATAAAGGAAAACATTCCTAATTTAAGATAACTTGGACTCTAATCATTCCCTTTTTGCAAAGCCCATCATGTCCCGTCCTGGCGCTGATCGTGGCCTTTGTCCTTATCCGTTGGCGCTATCTGAAGAAAGCCGATTCTAGTTTTTGTATCCGAATCAGCTGGTTCTGATCTGCATGCAATTGATTCCTTGATGACATGATATTGGGAGCCTTCGAGGCCCTACGACTCTCTTTCCAAATTTTAGTGTAAACACATGGCCCCCTAATTCTTAGATAAAAGTAATTTTATTCCAAAATTATCACGTATGTATCCCCGATAGGTTCGTAGTCACGGGTAGAGAATCTTGATCTAGGGTCTACTATTTGTCTCTGTCCATATCAGCTCATGAGCCCATGCTTCAAACTTCTGTGAGAGCATCATTGCTTCACGGGCACTTGGATTCATCCTTCCAGGTCGGCTATAAAATGTTTATCCCACCCTGGTGAGAGCAACTCAACAATTCAGTAATGTCTCTCTTCTACCTATCTCCTCAAGTGCCCCTGACTCCACTGGACCCTCCATGGTCTATTCTCTTGCTATGAAGATCTTGAGCGATTAGAAGAACTCTTGTGCATAGGGTGATTGTGTCGCTCATTCTAGCGCCTTGACGAGCAAGAGGATCAGCTATTGCGGTTAGAAAAATTCTTGTGATATCACCTGAGTCTTCTCTCCATGCTCGCAAAGTTATTCTAGTGTTTGCAAGAGCTAAAATGTGTGGACACCTTTCTCTTGTTTGTTCCACTGAACGCCCACCAGGAAAGCCACAGGCTTCTTTCCCATAGTTTCTCGATTTACCGAAAAATCGGTTGAGCACATGTTAGGCGGGCGATTTTTCCTCTTCTCGAGCACATTTTTATCGACAGGCCAATGTCGATTCGTTTCACAATGACCTTTGGCCTTGTGGGGGCCCGGACTCCCTTCAATCCAAAGAAGTCTTGATAGGTTGATCTCTGGTCAATGTAAAATCTTTGAATCCGTTTCACGATATTTTGTAATTTGGGGAAGCAATAAGTTTGAATCTGTTATCTCTTCGTTATCCGTCCCCTGAATTCCTGGAGTGTCATTTCGCTTCCGTTTCCGATTCCAAATTCACACCCCTAGAGAAATCTATCTTCTTGCCTTCTTGGGCTATATATATGGGCCACGGTCGTGGATTGAACAACAACCCGCTTCGTCTCAAACTTTCTGCATCCTTAGTATAGCTTCTGCTTTTCTATAGGTTTGAGATCATGGAAAACAACAAGAGGTCTACTGAGGAGGCCCATGATGGATCTGCATCATCGTGCCAGCGCATCCACTGTCAAGAGGTTGTAACTTGCGATGCTCCCATCGTCCCAGAGCAGAGGGCCAACTCTACTCAGCCTTTGGGGTCATCCTCAGCACCAATTTGTCGCCGGCTCCCCTGCTATCCGAGGAGGCCAAGAGATAACAATAACCTGATCGCTTTCATTGACCGAACCGGCGAGAAACTTGCCAACTGTCTCTCTATTGCGAAGTCAGCTCTGGCCATAGTTCAAGGCTGATCACCTCCTGAGGCCAACCCAGTGCTGGAGAGGCTGGCCAAGGCTGAAGCCAGAATTGCTGGTGAGACATTTACCATAATTTTATGTTTCTTCTTCAACTTTTATTCTCCAAGATCCTGCTCACCTCTTCTTCAAATCCTTTAGATCTATCGGCTCAGCTGGAAAGCCTTTGTTTGGCTGCGGACCATGCGGCGAGATTCGTCAATACTAGGGGCGCCATTCCGGTGGCTCATTTGCATGACATCCTGAACCGTGTCAGAGAAATCGCTCTTCACAGCATTCGCCATGGTGCTGTCATGGCGTTGGCTGCTGTGCAAGTTCACTCTGACCACGATCTTCGGCTTCTTCCTCGTGGAGCTCTAGTTGCCGGATACCCCGAGGATTACGAGCGCTTGGTCGAGGATTTTTCCGACGCCGCCAACTCTGTAACCTTTATCTCCCAGGCCGATGATGTAATAGCCAAAGTGTTTTTCGGCCCATAGTTTGTAATAGGTGATATTAGCAAATAATTCCTCTGTCTTGAGTGATTTTTTCCTTTTATTTCGTACTCCATACTATATGCATCACTCTATCCATGTTTGTTTTGCTTCTATAGGCGATACACATTGTATCGGCTTTTACTCCTTTGGGTTCATTTTGCACTGGAGACGATACCTTTCCGATATCGGCTATTAAGGCCATCGACCGAATAGATCGCTTATTTAAGCATTGATCCAAACGCTAGGATAATATTTCTTTAAATATTTCCCATTGATTGCTCGACCAAATTCTTCCTCTCCTTTTAGCGTTTCTAAAATATAAGCATTACCAGGCGCACAACGTTTGATCCGATAAGGTCCTTCCCAGTTAGGTGACCATTTGTCGAATTTACTGTCCTTTGATCCGATCGGCAATTTCACTTTCCAAACTAATTCTCCTTCAGAGAATTGCTTAATCTTGACCTTTTTATTGTAATATTTCGCAACCCTCAGTTTATTGGCTTTGATATTTTCAAGAGCACGCAACCGAAGACAACTTAAGTCTTCCAAATTGTCTATCATAAGATTCTTGTAGACTTCGGCTGACAAATCATTCTGCAACGTAACATGCCTCGATTCAGTCCAAACTTCCCAAGGAAGAACTGCATTATGGCCATATATAAGCTCATAAGGTGACTTTTTAATTGATCCATGGTAGTCCATCCTATATGCCCATAGCGCCTCATTTAGCGTTGAATGCCACTTCCTTGGTTGTTCCTTGATCTTTTTCTTGATCAGCTTGATCATAATCTGGTTGGACGCCTCTGCCTAACCATTAGCTTGGGCATAATAAGGGGAGGAATTCAATAGCTTGATTCCCATGTTGACAACAAAATCCTTGAATTTTTCTGATGTGAACATTGTCCCTTGGCCGGTAGTTATAGTTTGAGGAATCCCAAAATGATACACAATGTGTTCCCTGACAAAATCAATCATGTTCTTTGAGGTTATCGTCTTTAAAGGAATTGTCTCAACCCATTTAGTAAAGTAATCTATTGCTACCAATATGAACTTATGTCCTTTGCTTGAAGGTGGAAAAATCTATCCAATTAAATCAATTCCCTAACCTCAAAACGGCCATGGTTTGATTATCAGATTCACGGCCGATGCAGGCGATCTCTGGACATTACCAAAATGTTGATAGTCCTGACACCCCTTGTAATATTCAAAACAATCTTCCAGTATCGTTGGCCAGAAATACACAGTTCTGCGAATAATCCATTTCATCTTATAAGCCAATTGATGAGCTCCACATATCCCCTCATGCACCTCACCCATCAACACCTTAGCCACTTCTTGGTTCAAGCATTTGAGCAATACCCCATCGACTGTTTTATAATATAACTGATCATCCAACAAAACATACTTAGCTAATTTATACCTTAGCTTTCTGGTAACTTTCTGAGACGGATCTCTAAGGTAATCGGCTATTTCAACTCTCCAATCATCACTTGAGTTTTCACTACTCAAGGCTTCTTGAAACATTCGATATCTTGACGCACTTTGAGCTAGACGATTAGCCTCTTGGTTTTGTGCTCATGGAATATGTTGGAAAGAGATATGAAGAAACTCCTTGAGCAACTTTTGGCACTCATCATAGTACCCTTTCAAAGTCTCTTCTTTGCACTCATACAGGCCGATCAACTGATTAATAATTAACTATGAATCTTCAAATACTTCAATTGCTTCGGCCTTTACTTCATAAAGAAGTTGAAGTCTCTTGAGAATAGCCTCATACTCCGCTTGATTGTTAGTAATCATTGGTTTAGTTGGAAAAGCAAACTCAAAACTTGCCCCTCGAGGCAAAATAATAATAATACCAATGCCACCACCCTGCTTTCACGATGACCCATCAAAGAATAGCGTCCAAGGCATCGGCTCTACATAACTAATTCTTGGCTTGTGATGTTGGGTGATAAAATCGGCCATTACTTGTCCTTTGACTGCTTTAGCCGATTCGTACTTCAAGTCAAATTCCAATAACGCAAGAATCCACTTTCCCACTCTTCCATTCAGTATTGGCATTGATACCATGTGCTTAACCACATCAGCCTTGGAAACAATTATACACTTGGCCGATAATAAGTAGTGTCACAATTTAGTGTAAGAGAAATATAAACACAAGCATAACTTTTCGGTAGGAGAATATCTTGTTTCTGGATCCAGTAGTCTTCTACTCAGATAGAAAACAACTCTTTCTTTTCCTTCAAATTCTTGCATCAGGGCCGATCCAATTGTCTTGTCATCAGCCGATATATACAACTTAAATGGCTTACCTTGCTGAGGAGGGACCAGCACAGGTGGACATTTCATATATTCTTTTATCTCTTCAAACACCCTTTGTTGTATGTCACTCCACTTGAATTCTTGATTATTTTTCAATTTTAGCAAGGGAGAAAATGGTAGGATTCTTTCTAACAAATTTGAAATGAATCTTCTGATGAAATTAATCTTACCAAGCAGAGACTGCAACTCTGTTTTGGTAGTCGGGGGAACTGCTTCATCAATTGCCTTTACGCTTTTCTGACCAACTTTGATTCCTCTCTCATGGACCATGAATCCTAAAAATTGTCTGGCTGATACTCCAAAATCACACTTATTAGGATTCATCTTCAAACCATGCTTCCTCATGCATTCCAAAGTCTCATGAAAGTCAGCTAGGTATTCTTTGTACCCTTTGGATTTTATCATCACATCATCGATGTAGATCTCAACAATCTTGCCGATCAACTTATGGAAAATGTAATTTATTGCCCTTTGATAAGTTGCACCGGCATTCTTCAGACCAAAGGTCATCACAACCCACTCAAATAGACCGATTGCGCCAGGACACCTGAAAGCGGTCTTTGCTATGTCCTCCTCAGCCATGAAAATCTAGTTATATCCTGCATTACCGTCCATGAAGCTAATAACCTTGTGCCCGACTGCTGCATCTACTAACATATCAGCTATCGGCATCGGATAACCGTCCATAGGTGTGGCTTTGTTCAGATCCCTGAAATCAATGCAAACTCTCAATTTTCCATTCTTCTTATATACAGGGATATCATTCTATATCCACTCCGCATATCGGCACGGTCGGATAAATTTTGCTTCCAGTAACCTTTCAGTCTCCTTTTTTATATCATCAAGCTCGTTCGGGTTGAATCCCCTCGGAGCTTGTTTAAATGGGCGATATCCAGGTTTGATTGGCAACCGATGTTCCATAATTGACCGGTCTAAACCAGGCATCTCATAGTATTCCCAAGCAAAGCAGTCTTTAAATTCCTTTAATAAATCAATCAATTCCCGCCTATACTCTCGATATTTATTGCTACATTTTGGACAATCATGTCTGGTTGGTAACTTCAAACTTTCATTCCAGCAATGTCTGAAGAAAGGACAATTCCAATACAATTTGGCTTGTTCCCTTCCATACCTCTCTTCTTTTAGTTGATGCTGGTACGCTTGCTCTTTTAACCAACGCTGATAATCCTTTTCCTTCTGCCGCTACCATTTATTCAACAGAATCTAAGATGTGACCCACGGCTTTGTCATCTCTGCTTTTGACGTCTTCCCCTACTCGTATTGGCTCTTTTACTCGGCACGACGTCTTCTAATCTCCCTGTACTCGTCAACCAATATTTGCATCTTAGGATCGACTGTTCCAGCTTCTTTTGATTTGGTTGATGTTAGGACCTTCGTTTTTCCTTTGAATAGGCTAGCATCAACCATGTTTTGATCTCCTGGGAAAGGATTATCATCAACTTTCATTTTCTGAGGCATATCAAATTTGAGCCTCCCCTGCTAAATAGCTCTCTGTATATGCTGCCGGAAAATTTTGCATTCGTTGGTGGAATGAGAAGTAGCATTATGAAACTTGCAGAACTTCTTATTTTTCAATTGATCAGGGGGCAACATGACATGACCATCGGGCAACTTGATCTGGCCTTTCTCAAGTAAGAAATTAAAGAGCTTGTCTGATTTGGTGACATCAAAGTCAAAGCTCCCCTCGACTCCTCTTCCCCAAGGATTTGGCACCATCACTGTCTTTCTGCCCCAATTCCATTCAGCCACAGCAACCTCTTCTTCTTCATCTTCATAGTCGTCATCGACTGAGTATGGATCATAAGCTTTGGCTACTATGGTACTCTTCTAGAACTGGATATCTCTGCGCACACTCTGAAATTGGCTATTGAGCACTGCTACTTATTGAGCCAATTGACCCAAGTTGTCAAATTTTTGTCCCATCAGCTTTTCTTTCCACATCGACAGCATTCTTTGAACAGCTAAAGCAGTTAGTTGATCATTGGCCAAGTTTAAGGAGAAGCACAAGTTCCTGGTCTCTTAGAACCTCTAAAGAAATTCAATGCCTGATTCATTAGTCTTCTGTCTTATAGTTGTTAGATCGGTAATCTTCTTTTCTCTAGTCCCAGTGTAAAAATATGTATGAAACTTCTTCTCCAGGTCAGCCCAATTGGCAATGGAATTGACTAGCAATGATGAAAACCAAGTGAAGGCTGGCCCTGATAAGGACAGAGAGAAGAAACGAACTCGATGGGTGTCCTCAACTGACGCTTCGCCCAATTGTGTAAGATACCGACTGATGTGTTCTATCATACTTGTACTATCTTGGCCAGTGAACTTAGCGAATTCTAGGAGCCTATAATTTGTCAGAAGAGCGACCAAATCATACCATTCTGGATATGGGTGTTTGTACAAAAAGGTTAGCCCTTTTGGCTTTAGACCGAACTGATTCTTCATCATCTCAGTCACCCTCAGCAACAACTCATCAGCATTTGAATTTGGATTTTTCTGTACTTGCTGACCCATCTGTGGATTGAAATCTCACATGCCTTGATATCCTGGATTTGGCATCATGTGGTGGGTATTGTAATCTGTGCCATAGTGATACCCTTGTGGAATCTTGATTTGTTGGGTTCTTTGCTGGCTTGCTGCTTGAAGTCTCTGATTGTAGACATAAGGATCTATATCTCTATGGATCCTTTGAATTGATGGTGCTATTTTTTGAGCCGACAATGGTATGTGGCCTGATGTACCAAAATTGATCACCTGGTTCTGATTTTGCCCCACTAGCTATTGCACATGCTGTACTGACGGTCTAGGATTGTATTGTATCTGATTCGTAGTAGTTCCTTGAGCCTGTTCAAATGAACCCTGAACTGTCTGGACATCACCATTACCAGCTGGTGCTACTTCTTGATGGCTGGTACCGACTTGATTAGTCCCTTGGGTCGATGGATCTAGAATATTGTAATAAGTCGATCCGCCTTGACCAACTAGAAATCCATGAATCGCCTCTCTCATGGCGTTGTGGAATATGTCCACGAAAGCTTCGTTATGGCTTGATATGGCATCACGAACAGATTTGTCTACAACTTCCTTCAAGAAATGCCTGTCTTCATCCTCAGTTGTATCTGTCTGCCCGTGTAGTAGAACTCATGGTAGTGCAAATTTTTGAACAATTGTGTTGTCACGTGTTTTGGTGTAGGACAACAAATACTTGTTCTAAAACTCTTCTGTAGCTTTGTTGATGATACCCTTATCTCCATCAGGTAGATCTTCATAATGCAGCATAAGGATGTCGTTGTTGTTGTGAACCACCATAACGATTGTGGGGTCCCACCGAGCATGCCAGAAATGTGTGTCGACACAGAATTTTCAACCCGTGCCGAGGACACACGCAGCAAGCCAGAAGGGTCTGCTCGATGGAGCTGTAGATCCGCCTAGCTTCAACGCATGGATGGTCGATCCTGCGCACTCCTCCCAAGACATGCCAGTCAATTTGATCCTGTAATTGACAATGAGAAAAAGTTTATCAGTAATTAAGGGCGGAACGTGACGGTGTTGCCAGACAGTCCCGAATGTGCGGCTCTGAGAGTCGATATGAAAGGAGATCGACTAAACAGTCGATTCCAGCATATTCGTGAGAATAAATCAGTTAAAGCTCATTAGGTTGTATAAGAAGAATTGGTCATCATTCTAAATAAATGTCATTAATTGAACAAATATTAATCAATGGCAATAAGATATCAACGATGATTGTTCATGCTAAGCCAATGATTACAAGTAACCGAACCTCTTTTCATATAAAGAAATAATTCAACACCATTTAACCATTTAATAAAGATAAATCTAATGAACATGTTAGATCTTATCTATCGCTATGACCAGTGGGGCATGAGGCAGAATCATGCAGGCCATAGAAATAACAATAGACTCGACAACCCTAACTCATTACTAATATCAGTGGGGCATGAGGCAGAATTATGCAGGCCATAATACAATAATAAGATCATGGAGATAACATATCTTTCAACCTATCTTTACTTCAACGGTCTCATGATGTGAACTATTTGTGAAAACACTTGATGTCGGCTAAAACAGTCGATTCAAGCATAGCGCACAGTTAAAGTCATGCCTTATCAGGAATAAATCTACCAAATAACGATCCACACTCTACGGTGCTAATAGTGGGGTGTGAGGCAGAATCACATAGGCCATGATAATGGGCCATGGAACGGTTTTTGTTAGCCAATAAATCTACTCAAGACGCAACATGCTTTAACCGCACGCTATGCTCGATCTAGATTGATGTAAAACGGCCGATAAAACGTAATTCATCGTTTAACGTGTAGATTAGATCAGTTTCAAACTAACAAACGATGGGTTAAACAAGATATAAGGCCGATCTAGATCAATCCCAATCGGGCAGAGTGATATTGCTGTAATTTAGATAAATAATGAAAGCAATAAGTAATATCGGTAACTTAATGAATCTACCAAAGACTGACATTCTAAGGTAGAACCGATAACTTGACCTTGATCTAGTTCATGCAGTGGGGGTTGACCGGATCGATGTAGCCATACTTGAACTAGGCAAGAATTGATAACTAACTTATACTAGAGTCACAGTGGAGGTCTACCGGATCGATGCAGCCATACGAACAGAGGTATAAGCCATGACGGTACTTACAACAAGTAGTGGAGGTTGACCGGATCGATGTAGCCGTACTTGCTGAAGAACTCGCCGAGATCTACTCTACTCCTACTCCTAAGGGGTGGCCAGAGCCGAAAAAGTAAGTAACTTGTATATTGGATTGTTTGTTATTTTCTACAATAGTTGGGGTTTGATATTTATACCCGGAGTCTAAACATGAATCCTACTCGATCATGATTCATTACAATCTTAGGTATAAAGGAAAACATTCCTAATTTAAGATAACTTAGACTCTAATCATTCCCTTTTTGCAGAGCCCATCATGTCCCGTCCTGGCACTGATCGTGGCCTTTGTCCTTATCTATTGGCGCTATCTGAAGGAAGTCGATTCTAGTTTTTGTATCCGAATCAGCTGGTTCTGATCTGCATGCATTTGATTCCTTGATGACATGATCTTGGGAGCCTTTGAGGCCTTACGACTCTCTTTCCAAATTTTGGTGTAAACACATGGCCCCCCAATTCTTAGATAAAAGTAATTTTATTCCAAAATTATCACGTCTGTATCCCCGATAGGTTCGTAGTCACGGGTAGAGAATCTTGATCTGGGGTCTACTGTTTGTCTCTGTCCATATCAGCTCATGAGCCCATGCTTCAAACTTCTGCGAGAGCATCATTGCTTCACGGGCACTTGGATTCATCCTGCCAGGTCGGCTATAAAATGTTTATCCGACCCTAGTGAGAGCAACTCAACAATTCAGCAATGTCTCTCTTCTACCTATCTCCTCAAGTGCCCCCGACTCCGTTGGACCCTCAATGGTCTATTCTCTTGCTATGAAGATCGTGAGCTATTAGAAGAACTCTTATGCATAGGGTGATTGTGTCGCTCATTCGAGCGCCTTGACAAGCAAGAGGATCAGCTATTGCGGTTAGAGGAATTCTTGTGATATCACCTGAGTCTTCTCTCCATGCTCGCAAAGTTGTTCTAGTGTTTGCAAGGGCTAAAATGTGTGGACACCTTTCTCTTGTTTGTTCCACTGAACGCCCACTAGGAAAGCCATAGGCTTCTTTCCCATAGTTTCTCGATTTACCGAGAAATTGGCTGAGCACATGTTAGGCGGGCGATTTTTCCTCTTCTCGGACACATTTTTATCGACAGACCAATGTTGATTCATTTCACGATGACCTTCGGCCTTGTGGGGGCCCAGACTCCCTTCAATCCAAAGAAGTCTTGATAGGTTGATCTCTGGTCAATGCAAAATCTTCGAATCCGTTTCACGATATTTTGTAATTTTGGGAAGCAATAAGTTTGAATCTGTTATCTCTTTGTTATCTGTCCCCTGAATTCCCGGAGTGTCGTTCCGCTTCCGTTTCCGATTCCAAATTCACACCCCTAGCGAAATCTATCTTCTCACCTTCTTGGGCCATATATATACAGGCCACAGTCATGGATCGAACAACAACCCGCTTCGTCTCAAACTTTATGCATCCTTAGTATAGCCTCTGCTTTTCCATATGTTTGAGATCATGGAAAACAGCAAGAGGTCTACTGAGGAGGCCCATGATGGATTTGCATCATCGCGCTAGCGCATCCACCGTCAAGAGGGTGTAACTTGCGATGCTCCCATCGTCCTAGAGCAGAGGGACGACTCTACTTAGCCTTTGGGGTCATCCTCAGCACCAATTTGTCGCTGGCTCCCCTGCTATCCGAGGAGGCCAAGAGATAACGACAACCTGATTGCTTTCATTGACCGGACCAGCGAGAAACTTGTCGACTGTCTCTCTATTGCGAAGTCAGCTCAGGCCATAGTTCAAGGCTAATCACCTCTTGAGGCCAACCCGGTGTGGGAGAGGCTGGCCAAGGCTGAAGCCAGAATTACTGGTGAGACATTTACCATAATTTTCTGTTTCTTCTTCAACTTTTATTCTCCAAGATCCTGCTCACCTCTTCTTCAAATCCTTTAGATCTATCGGCTTAGCTGGAAAGCCTTTGTTTCGCTGCGGACCATACGGCGGGATTCATCAATGCCAGGGGCGCCATTCCGGTGGCTCATTTGCAAATGTTTTTCTAATTTAGTTTTGAGCTGATCTTTGGAAAATTATAGCAAATTCTGTAGATGTCCAAAAATTATGAAACCAATTTTATTGGTTCCTAAAATTGTGCTCTATCTATTAGTGTATTTAGTTCATATATATATTTGTTGATACCAGTGGCTATTGAATCATTTGAGAGCGCTTAATATGATTAGGTCAAATAATTGTAGGAATTTTTGTGGTAGATTGGTGATAGCAAAAGCCCTAAAATTTTTACAGTAGGTTCATTGTATTATTATGTGCTCACTGTAATTTTTGTAGCTTTAGAATAGACTTAACATAAGGGTAGTTAAATGCTTTTTGTTACAAATATACATTAAATCATTAGTAGAAATAAAGATATATTCTTCATTTGTAAAGCTAGGTGTTTGTTAGTTGAACCCAACACTTTACTTGATGAACATGATAGTTAGCTTAGTATCCTAGTCACTAGAGTTAGCTTAGAAGTTTACCATGTGTATTCTTATTTTAAGAGTTGTTGTTGTTGAAATGCTAAGTGTTGCATCATCATCGCATGCAGGTAGAGAACGAGTTGGTGGAGCTCGTGACCATCGGAGATCACAAGTTCAAGGAGGTGATTGAAGAGTATGAGGAGGAGATCCTCGTGTAGGAGGAGGTCCTAGAGCCACCACTGACTGACTGAGCTGACGCCACGCCTGCCCAAGGCAAGCCCCGGTGCATAACCCTTATTTTGAATAATCACTGGAAATATATATATATATATATGATGTGCAATTACATTACAAGATTTATATTGAAACTGCATGCATAGATATACCTACCGATGAGTCCTACTAGCTTAGGTCAAGTAGCTGCTATGCTTAGGTTTTTCGGTAGCGTGACTAACCTGTCGTTACTTACAATAGGTGATTATTATTATCACTCTCAAGATAAAATGGTGAAAAGAAATGGAGACCAGGCATGGATATGGTACGAGTATTGGTAGGTGTAAGAGATTGTGTCTCGTGGCCAATGGGGCATAGTTTGGTTACACTGTTTTTTCTGTCTGTGTCGGTTAAGGACCAGCCATTACATTGGATTCTAGTCAGGTCACAGACTTATTATCCTAAGCACATACTTGTTTATAGGAGCAAGAAAGGCTTGTTGCTCTCTTGTCGTGGGTTCTAGCTCTTTCCGGACCGACTGATTAGAGGCGGGGATGGTGGAGGTCTAAGCACCACACTGAGTCTGGGACTCAGGTGTGGGGGCTTGGAGTCTAAGTTTGGATGGGGACCAAGACCCCTTGACAGGAGAGTGATGGGTTGGTCCTGCTTGTGCCTGGGGTACAAGCGGGGCATGAGTTTTGGGGTACCCAGCTGGGCACATTGATTCATGAATCGTTGGGTAATCTGGTACGACTTGTCTACAATCTAGCACCGTAGTAAGAACTAGAAGATAAAAGATGGTGAAATGGATCTATTTGCTCAACTCTTGCTTGAAAGTAGAATAGGTGCTTACCTAGAATGGTTAGATAATGAACTAATCATGACTACTAATAAGAAACATACATAAGGATTCACTACTAGTATTGCTTTCCGCAAAAAGGAAACCCAGCAACCCATAAAGCTTATCATATCCTTTAGAGTCGGGAAACTATTCCCATTAGTTGAGTAAGTCTTCCGAGTATATTGTGTACTTAGGGTTTATTAACCCCTATTATAGGTGCAGCTTGAAGAGTAGCTATTGTGTGGAGGATTCTTCTGGTGGGCATAGACGGATCCTTGAATTCTACCGTTAGATGTTTATTGTAATTCCATTGTTTAAATTCCGCACTTTGAACTTGGTACTGTAATAATGTATTTCTAAAAACTCTAGTTGTATGAAATGAACTAAGTATTGTAAACTCATTCTCATTATTGGATCCTGGAGGAAAACATGGATTATTCGAGTTCTCCCTTGGGGTGTGCTCGACGAAATCCGTCCGATGTAGCTTGCTTTCGGTGTGCTTAGTGTCCGGTGGAAGACGAGCGCCTACGAAGGTGTGTTATTTTGGGCTGTTCTGCCACATTTTTAATATTGAACCATGGAGGTTAGAACTAAAAGTTCACATCATAGGCTAGATAGAGTAGAATGAAAGTGTTGCCTCAATCATTAAGTGATGTTGTTGCATTGCATGAGTTTGTAGGTGAGGTCGTCCATTTCAGTGAGTTGAATCGATGATCTCAAAAGGCACATTGCATGAGTTTCTAGATGAAGGTCATCCACCCCTAGAGTAACACCATTCACAAGAGAGGCAGCAGACACAAAACCATCAGTAGCAGCATCCACAGCCCCAACAACACCAGCCATCCAACTTTGACCTAGGAAGGCATTGCATTAAGATAAAGACATATGACATAACAGATACATGCACAAGATGACAGAAAACAAAGACATATGACCCAATTAGGTAACACAAGATCCCCCTGTATGACGGCACAAAGCCAGTACGACAAGTGTAACCGACATCTACTAGATAAAATTTACCTACAAGTTCAAGTTGAATCGATTGATATTAAGCATTGCAAAAGGTAAGGCCATTTAATTAGTTGTATGCAATTTAGTTACCTTCAGGCACCCTCAACCCATAATCCCTCTTAATAGCATTAGTAAGGACCAAGGCATCATGGGCAAAACCCTCCCACACAACTAACACATATGTGAACTTGAGGTCAAAGTCCACAGCAGCCATCACATTCTGTGTGGTGTTGTGTTTCCTACCCCTAAATGGCCCCTACATGTGTCTAGGCACCTTGCCACCACATGGGTGCCATCAATTGCACCAATACAGTCCTAAACAGCAAGGGACCTTGGTTTAGTAAATTATGGTGCCACATGATGAAGTGAACAAACAAGAACAAGGCTATTTCTAGAGTACCTTAACGAATGGGTTCCACCATTGGCTGCCCAAGATTTTAGGATGATTGTTAGTGCTTGGAGGCCTAATCATCTCACATCTTAGCTCCCCCATAGCATACAACACCTGATGGTTGTGTCTTCTAACAAGTCTCTATGGACCTCCTAAAGCTCTGGTGTACAACCCTAAACCTCTGACTATGGCCAACATGGAGGAACCATGTTCCTCTACACTTGAGTTGATGGTATCTAGAACAAGGCCTCTCTACATAAATAGATTGCAGAGAGTGCAAAAAAAGAGCTCTTGTTATCCTAAGCATCATCAAACACTCAGCATTAGTTGAATTGTAAATAAGTTGCATCAAAAATCATCAAGGTAGATCGAGCACAAAAAATTATTGATTGAATAAAAGAAACAACAGATCTGACAGTACCAAACCTTCTCCCCAACTATTTGCATTGAGATAGCCCTAAATCCAAGGAAGACAAGAAGCAAAATAGGAGTACCAGAAGAAATGGCCCTCTTTGTGAGAAGAATGGCTATGTGAAAGGTCTAGGCCCTTGTTTGGGTTTTGGTAATTAATGACAACACTTGTGGACTAACTCCTTTATTTGAGTGTGTGAACAAAAGTTGGTTTAGTTCACAAGAAAAGTTGGACATATATTGATATGGATTTGATTGTTAGCACGTTGGAATGCTCAAATAATCAAACTTAGCAAGCAAGTGAAGACCGAAGCAAGACTTGCCTATGATGGACCATGTGCAATGCGATGGTGAAGGGCAAGCTAGTGGGCTTGGCGCCGATGGACCGAGGTGAAGGTGAAGGGCAAGTCAAGAGGCTTTGGAGCAATGAACCGCATGTGGCGGAGAAGCTTGAGCGAGACTTGGCACCGAAGGAGCGAAGCAAGGGTGAAGAGCAAGTGAGACTAAGGTCGATGGACTTGAAGTCTATGTGGTGGTTTGAGTGATCCACATCATCTATGAAGATCAAGCGAAAGATTTCTTGTTTATCTCAAGTGGCATGGTGAATTTGTCGGACAACATTTTCCTTGCGGGCATTACATTTGTGGAATTTGGATTTGCACAAGGCAAAGGTATGAAACATAGGCTATTTCATTTTACCAGCCATGAGGTGTGTAGAGAAGATTAAGATAGCAAGATTTAGGTTTGATAGCCGTACTATTAAGAGGGGCAAACGTGTTTTGCATTACGGTTATCTAGTGCCATTTGTGAGCTCTAACGTCAAGATACGTTTAGTGGTGAGTGGCGGAAAAGTTAAAACCTTTATGAAAAGTTTGTTAAAAGTTAACCGGTGGTGAAGTTGAAACGATCGTCTTGCGGGAGATCGTCTCTTGTGTTGGCTATCTTTGAGAAAGGATTTTGAGAGCTCTAGTATTAACGTTCATATGCTTTTGAATCTCACCCTTGTGTTGGGGTGGCTGTCCAAAGCAAAGGAGGCATTGCTCTTGAACTTGGTGTTTTCTGGGTGGCTGCAGACTGTCTGCCCTTGGGCGGCGGACTGTTTGCCGGCCAACCCGAGAAAACCAACAGATTAGAATTCAATCTGTTCTTGGGCTATCGTGGTAACGGCAGACTGTCCGTGCCCTAGTGGCAGACAGTCCGCCGGTCAAAATCGATGGCGTGCGGAGTTGCTGCAGACTATGTCCAGATAGCTGAGTTACAATGGTGGACAGTCCGGACCCCTATGGCAGATAGTCTGCAATTCAGGATTTTGAACCTAACGGCTAGTTACTTATAACTACGGATAGTCTGAGGCTTGTACTGCGGACTGTCCGGGAGTGTCGAATCAGCATAGTAATGGCTAGTTTTTGGGTGCTCCTCTATATATAGTGGGGTGCCTAGTTGGAGAGGGCTCTCTTGACCATTCTAACAGCATACTCTTTGAGAAAGCACCTTTCTAGCACCTCCTCTCATACTCCTTGCTTGAGGGTAACATTTGGAGAGTGAGTGTGCTCCACTAGTGTGAATCTTTGCATGAGAGATTGCTTGTGGCACTAGGTGGTCATCTTGTGGGTGTGGTTGCTTGTTACTCTTGGAGCTTGCTGGTTCCTAGACAGCTTGGTGATTGTGTATCCATGAGGCACGCAAGAAGGATTGTTCGGTGCTGCAGAGTTGGCTTTGTGATGGGCTATTGAGCTCATCCCCGCTGGAGGAAGGCAAAGAGCATCTCTAGTAAAATCAAGGCTTGTGTGTCTAGTTGATTTGGCCGGCTCACAGTTTAGGCTCACATGGAGCCTTCCTATTGAGGTAGTTCGAAGCTTGCCGGCTTGGAACTAACAAGAGGAGCAGCAATCCTAGAACTTGTCTCAACGTGGACTAAGTGACCAGCAAGTCACCGAACCACGAAAAAACATCGTGTGTCATCCTAAACATTGTGGTTTGCTCATCTCAACACAAATTTACTTCATTGCAATATATTGTGCTTGTGTTGTTTAGCTTACCGTTTTATCACTAGTATGTGTAGGAGCTTCATTGCGCTTGCTCTTGTTCTAGTTGCTTAGATAGTTTGATCTTGCCAACTAGAATTGTGTAGGTGAGCTCCTTTTACCTTGGTACCCTTAGTTGGTCTCTAGTTCATTCTTTTGTAAGGGTGCTAGCAAATTTAGATAGAGGGGTGTAGTCGAGGCTAGACGGTTATTTCACTTCCACCTTAAATTGGCTAGCTCTTGCGATTAATTTTTAGAAACAACTATTCACCCCCCCCTCTAGTCGGCCATGTCGACCCTACACTATGGTGCTAGAAAGAGAAGTCTTCATTCAAAAGTAAGGAAGAAAGAAGATGCTATGATTGTGGTGAGGTTGGTCATCTTCACTATACCACAACCAAAAATTAGCGTTAGACAAGAGTCACTAAAGTAGAAGATTATGATGAATCATTGCTCGGTATAAATTTCTAACAAACCATTGGTTGCTATATTAGGTTGTACCAACTCTGAATTGATTAGTATACATATTTAGGGTGTGTTCGGTCGAACTGTGGCTTCTAGAAAAGCTGTCGTGAGCTGTGGGCTGTAGAAAAGCTATTGTAGGTGGTGGGCTATGAGAAATTAAAAGTCATTTGATTGAATAGTTGTGGCTTCTGGAAGATCTATTTGTAGCAGGCCCCATATGTACCCATGACCCCACATGTCAACCACCAATACAAAATTCTTTGTTTTTTTGTCACCAAAGCAGATGACGCCATTGAGCCATGGTAGAGGATGGGGATGGGGTCGCGGCTTGCGATGGGGATGGATCCACAATCATTGTTGGAGCCACGCTCGCTACCAGCACATGTTGGTGAAAGCACTATGTTTGGTTTTGATAATTGAGACAACAACTAGAATAACCTTTTGCTAAGTGTATGATTAATAAGCTAGGTTAGCTACACACCAAGATGGAGAGCAATGCTTGGAGATGGATGTAGGGTGATCAATCCAATTGAAGCAAGCTCTCACAAGGAAAAGAAGAAAGAGAAAAAACAAAACCCCATGGAGTAAAGGCAAAGGTATTGCTAGGGATTTTGTTTTGACAGGTCAAGACGCAATAGAGTGTGTGATCAAGTTTAGGATAGATAGTTTGATGAGGACATCACTCCTTCAGATGTACCCGCTGATCCTCCAACCATCATGCAAGGTCCAATGACCCAGGCTCGAATGCGTCAACTCAATTTAGATGTGAGCTCGTTCTTAAGCGATCCTTTTTATACTTTTGAGAATAGACTACTACCTAATGATGTTATCTTGCTTAGGAACATTGGAGAGGGTCATGAAGGACTTAGAGGACATGGTGGAGGTGAAGATGACTAGCAAGGACGTCCAACAGGAACCGGAGGCCCGGTCCAACATGATTTCGAGTCTGCCTAGGCCTCCAGGACCAGTCTGCCTTAAACTGCCATTGGGAACATAGATCGAGCAACCTTCCGACAAGCAAGATTACGATGATGTCTTCACTGCAACATGATAGGTATGGGTGGTGTCCACCACCATCAAGGTAATAATCACCGTGTACCTAATGATCCTTATGCTAAGATTAAGTTCACAATACCATCTTTTTCGGGTCATTATGATGTTGAGGGATATCTTGATTGGGAGATGATGGTAGAACAAAAGTTTAGTGCCCATCTTGTGCCTGAGCATCATAGAGTTTGACAAGCTACTAGTGAGTTTAAGGCTTTTGCCATTATTTGGTGGAATGGGTTAGCTGCACAGGATGCTTTACCTGGTACGTGGGAAGAACTTAAGGTAGCTATGCGTGATCGCTTTGTTCCTCCTTCTTATCATAGAGATTTGCGTAAGAAATTGATGTGATTAGAACAAGAAGATAAATCTATATAGGATTACTATGGTGAGCTCCAAAAGGGATTGATGCGATGTAGTGTTGTGGAGGGGAACGAAGATGCCATTTGTCGTTTTTATTTAGGTTTGAGGCGTGAGATTCAGGACATTGTTGATTATAAGGAATTTAACACTGTCAACCAGTTGTTTTAGTTTGCTATGCTTGCAGAAAAAGAATTGCAGGGGCATGAATAGCAAAGCAAGAGCAAGGTCAGCACCACATACACGCCACGCTCGGCACCATCTTCGGTGCTGACCAAGCCAACCACTTTTCGGGCGCCTCCACCAGCGAGCAAGCGACCAACAGCCTCTGGAGTTTCCACTACACCTAAGGCACCTCCCACACGACCTTCAGATTTAGGTAAAAATTCTTTGCAGGTGCCTACCAAGAGTGCCTCATCCGTTGCATCGATGGGATGCACTTCGGGCATTCAGTGCCACCGTTGCCATGGCATTGGCCATGTGCAGAAGGACTGTCCAAGTCAGCGGGCATATATTACTATAGAAGATGGTTACATCAGCACCTCTGACATTGAGGATGAAGAAGACCGAGATGCAGATGAGGAGGATGGCGAAGTCCTTGGTGATGAGGCCACGGCGGCCTATAGGAGCATCATTGTATAGCGGGTGCTCAGCTCACAAGTCCAGCAACCAGAGAAGCTACAATGCCATAACTTGTTCCGTATTTTCTTCGTCATCAGCAGCCATCGAGCACGTGTCATTATTGATGGAGGTAGCTGCAATAATTTGGCGAGTTCTGATTTGGTCAAGAAGCTTGGCTTGACCACACGCCCACACCCATGTCCATATCATATTCAGTGGCTAAATGATTCTAGTAAAGCAAAGATAACACAAACTTGCAGAGTTTTTTCCCATTGGTTCTTATGCTGATTCTGTTGATTGTGATTTAGTACCTATGCAAGCTTGTTCACTTTTATTGGGTCGTCCTTGGGAACATGATAATGATGCTACACACCATGGTAGAAGTAATAAATACACTTTTGTGCATAAAGGAAAGAAAATTACTTTGGTACCTTTGACACCTGCTCAAATTGTATAAGCTGATAGAGAACGCACTGCTAGTTTGAATGATGTTCAATCTAAAAATCAGCAAGTTGCTAATTCTATTTTCCCACCTAAAAAGGATAAGTCTACATCTATTTCTAAGGCTGAGGGAATTAAATTGAAGAGTGGTGTTATGCTTATAACAAAATGTGACTTTGCTGAAATTTCTGATGATGATATTTGCTATGCTTTGGTATGCAAATGAGCTATGTTTTCGCTTGATGATATTGTTAGCTCGGTGCCTCCTGCTGTCACTAACCTTTTGCAGGACTATGAGAACATTTTTTCCAGCTGAGATACCCCTGGGGCTGCCACCTATGAGAGGAATAGATTATCAAATTGATTTGATTCCGGGAGCAACCTTGCCCAACCATGCTGCCTATCGAACCAATCCTGAGGAGACTAAGAAAATTCAGTGGCAAGTCCAAGACCTTTTGAACCGTGGGTATGTATGTGAAAGCCTTAGTCCTTGTGCCGTTCCTGTACTTTTGGTTCCTAAGAAAGATGGAACTTGGCGTATGTGTGTTGATTGTAGAGCCATCAATAATATTACTATTCGGTATCGTCATCCTATTCCTAGGCTAGATGACATGCTTGATGAGTTGTGTGGTTCTATAATTTTCACTAAGATTGACTTGCGAAGTGGCTACCACCAGATTAGAATGAAACTTGGAGATGAATAGAAAACTACGTTTAAAACCAAATTCGGGTTGTATAAGTGGTTAGTTATGCCTTTTGGTTTGACAAATGCACCTAGCACTTTCATGCGCTTAATGAATGAGGTTTCAAGAGCTTTTATTGGTCATTTTGTGGTAGTTTACTTTGATGATATATTGATTTACAGCAAGTCTTTTGATGAACATATGGATCACTTACGTGTTGTTTTTAATGCTTTACGTGATGCACGTTTATTTGGTAACCTTGAGAAGTGCATCTTTTGCATGGATCGAGTTTCTTTTCTTGGCAATGTTGTAACTCCACAGGAAATTGAGGTGGATGAGATGAAAATCGAAGCCATAAAGAGCTGGCTGGTTCCCCAAACCATCACACGGGTGAGGAGTTTTCTTAGTCTTGCAGGATTCTATCGTCGCTTCGTCAAAGATTTTAGCACCATTGCTACCCCGTTGCATGAGTTGACGAAGAAAGGAGTGGTGTTCCATTGGGGAAAGGCACATGAGGAGTCCTTTGACACCTTGAAGGACAAGCTTACACACGCACCATTGTTGCAACTTCCAAACTTTGGTAAGACTTTTGAGCTAGAATGTGATGCTAGTGGAGTTGGCATTGGAGGTGTTTTGATGCAAGATGGTAAACCCATTGCTTACTTTAGTGAAAAATTGCATGGCCCTGTTCTTAATTATTCCACGTATGATAAGGAATTGTATGCACTTGTTCGTTCTTTAGAGACGTGGCATCATTATTTATGGCCTAAAGAATTTGTTATTCATTCTGATCATGAATCGCTTAAGTATCTTCGCTCTCAAAATAATCTAAATCGTAGGCATGCTAAATGGGTTGAATTTATTGAATCTTTTCCTTATATTATCAAACATAAGAAAGGGAAGGATAATGTGATTGCTAATGCTTTGTCTAGAAGATATACATTGTTGTCCCAACTTGATTGTCGGATTTTTGGTCTTCAATCAATTAAAGAACAATATGCACTTGATCCTAATTTTAAGGATGTGTTGCTTAATTGTAGAGAGAGACGTACATGGAATAAGTTTATGATCAATGATGGGTTTTTGTTTAGAGCTAACCGCCTATGCATTCCAGTTAGTTCCGTTCGTCTTTTGTTGTTGCAGGAGGCACATGGAGGCGGATTGATGGGACATTTTGGTGCCAAGAAGATGGAGGAGGTGTTGTCCACACACTTCTTTTGGCCAAGGATGAGGCGAGATGTGGAGCAGTACATGGCTCGGTGTGCCACATGTCAAAAAGCTAAGTCGCGGTTGAACCCACATGGTTTGTATATGCCTCTTCCTGTTCCTTCTACTCCTTGGGCTGATATATCTATGGATTTTGTGTTGGGTTTGCCAAGGACTAAGAGGGGGAGGGATAGCATTTTTGTGGTGGTTGATCGTTTTTCTAAGATGACACATTTTATTCCTTATCATAAGAGCGACAATATTGTTCATATTGCTGACCTTTTCTTTCAAGAAATCATTCGCTTGCATGGTATGCCTTCTACTATTGTTTCAGATCGCGATGCAAAATTCTTGAGTCATTTTTGGCGCATGTTGTGGAATAAATTGGGGACTAAGCTGTTGTTTTCTACAACATGTCATCCCCAAACTGATGGGCAAACTGAGGTTGTGAATCGAACATTGTCCACCATGTTGAGAGCAATTTTGAAGCACAATTTGAAGATGTGGGAAGAGTGTTTGCCACATGTGGAGTTTGCATATAACAGGGCGGAATATTCCACCACCAAGGTAAGTCCTTTTTAGGTAGTGTATGGTTTTAACCCCCATGCTCCTATTGATCTTTTGCCTTTACCTACCATTGAGAGAATACATAGTGATGCTAGAGAGCGTGCTGATTTTATTCGTAAGTTGCACGAAACAACTAAAGCAAATATTGAAAGAATGAATGAAAAGTATAGAATTGCTGGTAGTAAAGGTAGAAAAGAGATTAAACTTAAACCGGGTGATATGGTTTGGTTACATTTGAGAAAAGATAGATTTCCTGAGCTGCGTAAGTCTAAATTAATGCCAAGAGCAGCTGGTCCTTATAAGATAATTGAGAAAATAAATGATAATGCCTACAAACTTGAGTTGCCACCCGAGTTTGGGGTTAGTCCCACCTTTAACATTGCAGATTTGAAACCTTATTTGGGAGAAGAAGATGAGCTTGAGTCAAGGACGACTCCATTTCAAGAGGGGGAGGATGATGAGGACATCACTCCTTCGGATGTACCCACTGATCCTCCAACCGTCATGCAAGGTCCAATGATCTGGGCTCAAATGCGTCAACTCAATTTAGAGGTGAGCTTGTTCTTAAGCGATCCTTTTTATACTTTTGAGAATAGACTACTACCTAATGATGTTATATTGCTTAGAAACATTGGAGAGGGTCATGAAGGACTTAGAGGACGTGGTGGAGGCGAAGATGACCAGCAAGGACGTCCAATAGGAACCGGAGGCCCGGTCCAACATGATTTCGAGTCTGCCTCGGCCTCTAGGACCAGTCTACCTTAAACTGGTCACCCAGGACGCATCCGGACTCCGTTTTCGATGATCCACATATGGATGGAAAGCTAATTTGATAAGGAAGCCAATACAAGTGGTTTTACGTCAAAAGCTATTCAGAATCAATAGGAATCATGGTCACAAGTTAGCATCCAGAATCTACAAGGGTGCTGCGACACCGTCTTTTGGTCCGTTAGACCATGTATCGTGTTTGGGCCCAATAGGGGCACATCTAGGGGTCTTGCACGACCCTAGAGTCTTTATAAACAGCCGCCACTCCTCCATTAGGGTTTGGGTTTTGCTTAGATTATTCTGTCAAGAACAGTTTCGCCGTTCATCGGTTTGTGAGACCCCAACTCCGTGAGATTAATCATTCATCTGCAATTTAGTTGTGTTCTTTCTTGTTCTTGCTTGTGTTCTTCATTGCGCAGGCAGGGATTAGCCTTCTTGGCGAGGTCAACCTGGTCCGTGACTTGGTTGATAACCAGAGGAGCTGTGGTGCTAAGATTACAGTGTTCGATCTTTCGATCTGAAGCCAGATCGGTGTGTCATTCTCCGCCACAACGATAGTTACCTCTACCTGACGGAAGATCAGGATCCCCGTTCCCATTATAGTTGTACTATTAAGAGAAGAACTCTAAAGTCTAAGCAATTATCTAAGTGCCACTAGGTCTCAAATGACATTGCATATGGATTAGACATAGTGATGTGGTGAGATGCAAGTGAAAACCCTTTTAAAAATGTTTGCGAAAATGGTAACGCACTTGCACATATGGTGGACACTTGTGGGAGTTAGCACCTTTGAAAAATTGGTTGAAAAGGAGTTGTTTGGGGTGCTCTGGTGGGCACCAGATTATTAGTCCGATGGTGCCCGACCAGAGGCACCGGACAAAGCGCCACGTGTAGAGATGTCTGGGTAGTACTAATAGGGGATAGGGTTAGCCACCAGATTAGTCCAGTGCCTAATCCCATAGAGCACTAGACAAAATGTTCCATCTAGCTTCATGCAAGAGTTTTCAAAGGGGTCGCCGAACGGGTAGTGTGAAGCGCTAGACTTGTCTGGTGGCCTAAAAACCTCTCTGGTCACTTTCTAGAACACACCAGATTAGTCCGATGGTGTTTCCATGACTAACCATGGGACAAAGCACTACAAGTCAACAGTTGGGAGTCCAATGGCTAGTTTCTGGGTGATGACATGCGAAGCCACCGAATTAATCTAGTGGTGCTGAGTTTGGTGCACCGAACAAAGCGCTATGTTGTTCGTGTACACAGCGCATTGTTCAGTGGGGTCTATCCGGTGGTCACCGGACTTGTCCGATGACTACGTAGATAGTCCAACGGCTAGTTTCTTGGAGGGGGTGTTGTTGGCCAGCTCTTTGAGAGCTCTCTTGGCATTCTAAGCGAACCAACACAATTGTGAGCCTCCAAGAACACCTCCCGCTCATCTCTTGACTTGTGCTCGATCTAAAGTGATATTGGGAGAGATCTAGTGTATTTGCTTTGTTGAGTTGCATCTAGTGGCACTAATTCTTTGATTGGGCTATGGATTTCTTGTTACTCTTGGTGGTTGCTGGCACCTAGATGGCTTGGAGTAGCTGTGGTCATTCAGGGGAGTGTTGGTGATTATTCTCCACCTTTGACCAGTGATTTGTGAGAGGTATTGATCCCACCTCGTGGAGTTGCAAAGGTTAACTTGAGTGAAATGCTCGTGGCTAGTTGAAGTGGACCATTTGATTGATTCTTGTGGCACCCAAGTTGTGGGTCTAGCTTTGTCGCAAAAAAAGTTGTGGGTCTAGCTTGTTATGCTAGTTAGCGCGTGAGTCATTACTTGGGGACTCGCCACAATGAGGACGTATGTTGCCGGTAAGCAACCAAACCTCAAGGATAAATATTGTGCCAATCACTTGCCCTTGTTGGTTTGCTACTACTATCACTTGCATTTACTTCTTTATCTTTTTCTTGTGTGGTAGTTGTTTGGTAGAGTAGCTTCTAGCTAGTTGTAACTTTAGTGGTAGAGTAACTTTCTTAGTTTCTTAAAAGTCTAGCTAGCTAGAGTTGCCTAGTTTAGTTGGTAGCTTGTGTGTTGTTGTGATTTAGACTAGAAATCATTCGCTATTAGAATTGTGCAGGGGTATTGTAGAGCTAGAGCGAGTAGTGGCTATTAAGATCATTTGTTATACTAATCATTTTTGCTCTAGTATTGTGTTTTGTAGAAGAACTTTTTATAGTCTATTCACCCTCCCTCTAGCCGTCTAGATCCTATCATCCAGCCTTGGGGCACCAAGCTTTTTGGGCTACTGTTTGGGGGCACTGGCTTAGGGCCACTGAGCTAGGAGCACCGTCGTCGACATTGGAGCATCGCCGACTAGAGCTCACCGACCATGCAAAAGAGGTCATGACTTTGAAAGGTCCTAAATGGCTAGAGGGGGTGAATAACCTAATAAAAAATTCTATAAAAACACTAGAGCAAAAAGGTTAGACAACTAAATGGCGTACATGCAAGTTTTGCTCTAACTCTACAATAAAAGGCAAGCCACCTATCCAATGAACTAGTCAATTATGATATCTATGGCACTCAATAGCTATGTCACTACTTCTAAACTAGTTGAGCTAGCTAGGCAACTAAAACAACTAAGCTAGCTACACAACTAACTACTTTGCTAAACAACTAGCTAAGCAAAGCTACCACTACACAAGTATATCAATGAATATAAATACAAGATGAGTAGTGGAGTATACCGAACCAGGCAAGCAAAAAATCAATCACAATGAATACTAATTGACACAATGATTTTTCTCCTGAAGTTCACTTGCTTGCCGGCAAGCTAGTCCCTGTTGTGTCAGCCGCTCACTTGGTGGTTCATGCGCTAATAGGCACCACATCTAGCTCAACACTTGGGCGCCATAAGAACCTACACAAATGAGGGCACTCAACGATAGGAGCAATTTAATAGAGTGGCTTTTGGCGCTCCGCCGGGGAATAAACCCAAGAACCCCTCACAATCACAATCAGTGTGGCTACGAATAATCACCAACTTGTGCCAACACTCCTCCGCTGCTCCAAGCCATCTAGGTGGCGACAACTACCAAGAGTAACAAGAAAACGTAGCAAGAACGACCCCCAAGTGCCACTAGATGTAATCACTCAAGCAAATGCACTTTAGATCACTTCCAACTCACTTTGGATGCACAATCAAGCAAGAGAATGAGTGGGAGAGGTTTGGCTCAGCTCAAAGGGATGTATCAATGGTTATACCTTTGCCTTGAGCCCATTTTTGTTTTTGTCTTTCTTATTTTCCAAGTTGGAGCCTTGATCATCATCACATGTGGCCATCTCCATCACTTGAGTACCATCATCTAGCTCCATCACTTGGAGTGAACCAACCTATCTCATAACACTTAGAGCATAGATGTTAGTCCACTAAAGTTTCATCAATTATCCAAAACCAAACTAGGACTTTTAGACTTTGATCGACCCTATAGGCAACAGGGACAGAAGTCACTGTCACTACAAAGGAGATTTGTAGAAGTCGCTGCCCTACAGAGGAGATCCGTGGAATCTGTCATCCAGAGAGGAGATCCATGGAAGCCACCGGCTAGAGAGGACGCCATCGGTTGGAGGTCACCTGGGCTTCACTGAAGAAGGGCTCAGAGAGGGAGAGGCGCGGGCTTGTCCCAAAGCATGCTCGGCTCTTCTTGCGGGATGGGGGGAGGGGAATCCATAGAAAGAACGAACCCACATGCATCATAACCAGTGAAGGTGGGTAATTTCCGTGAATACTTTGATCCCACAACCAGTGGAAGCAGGTCTCTAGGTGCTGCGAAATTTGTACTACCAAAAGGTTGTTTTCTTTGTAGAACCTAGAAGGAAGTTTGTCCCTTTAGTTGCTTTTGGCTTTTTAAGAAGCCAATGTAGGTTATGAAGCCCAACCAAAGGCCCCTTTGGCATTCAAGGTGGCGGTATGCGCATATTAGCCTACCAATAACCGATAAGTGTCCAGTCGGCTTTCCAAGTGCCGATAGGAACTTATTCTTGCAAATTTTCTATAACATCATCTAGATTTGCAATTACTTATTAAAATAGTATTATTTCAAAAAGAACTCCCTCAGCGGCGTCGTAGTTTCCCAAACCAGATGAACTTTGGCGATGTTCTTCGGATCCCATCCAATCTTGGTCCAGAAACCACGAGCAAAGCGGCACTCTGAGATGATGTGATTGGCGGTAACTAATTGTCACCTAGGGACACCGATCATTATTGGTGATGTGAGTCCCAACCACTTTGCTCCCCTCCACTCTATTGGCATTCCAGTGTAGAGAGTGGGCTCAAATTGAATAATGAGCTCGGTGTGCTTTGGGAAACTACAGCGCCGCTCACAGAGTTTTTTATTAGATCATCTCCAAGAGTTTCCAAAATCCACTCCTAATCTACATTTTTTGGCCAATATTGAAAAAAATGCTATCCAACAACTCCCTATCTAAACTCCCAATATGTCCGCGCATGGGAAATGGAACCAATTGCGTGGATATATACACGCGTGTATCCAGCGGCCAATCTTAAGGTGAAAGGATGTGAGAAAGAATAAGGCCCCGCTTGGTACGGCTTCTCCACCGGCTCCTAAAGCCGTTTGGAGTCGTTTTGTGCAAACAGGGTAAAACCCAACGGCTTCACTCAAGGAGCCTCTTAATTCGTACTCTCAGAGAGGATATGTGGAGGGTGGAGCCAAAAATAGTGGCTTCATCTAGCTTTACCTCGCCTTGGTAGGCTAGCACGGGGTTCTATGAGAGCATATTTTAAGGAGCTCTTAATGTAGAGCTGTTTTGCCAAACCGTTTAGGGCTAGTTTGAGAGAGCTCCACCAGCCCAAGATTCACCAAAGTCAGATCCACTTTTTGTAGCCAAACGCTTCTAGCTCCGCACCTCCATCGTGGATCTGGTCCACAAAAAGGGTGGATCTGACTCCAGATTTACCAAATTGGTGGAGCACCTCAAGGGGTGCTCTACCAAATTCAAGTTTGGTGGAGTTGGAGAAAATTACCCACCATGACACTCTTTATACAAAGATAATGATTCTATTTCTTCTTTCTCGTTCTTCTTCCCGTCAGGCTCCCTAGCCATGCCATGGCCGGTGCACCGTGGCCGCCCCATCCCCAGCTTCGCCGTTCCTGCACGGTAGCCACCACGATCCGCGCGCGTTGATGACACCAGCCACGCTTGCTCCGTAGCCGGCCATGCCCGCGCCCGGCTGAGGACACGCCTGCCGGTGCCACAGGCCGTGGCCGCGACCTCCTCTTGTGCGCGCGCCGGGAGGAAGAAGAAAGAGTCTGTGTCTTTTTCGCCTTTTCTTGTCTCCTGGCGTGTGGGACCTGGTTGGCTGTGAGACAGAGAGGGAGGTGGAGTTGTACCAAATACTTCAGTGAATCTCGGATCCAGGTGACTCCCAGATCTAGATTCATTTTTTTCACTGATGGGGCTCTCCCAAACAGACCTTACCAAAACAGCTCCAGCTCCATCGATGGAGCTATTCATAGAGCTAAAGCCAAATATAACGGTTTTACTGGTGAAGTGGAGCCGTGTCAAACAGGACCTAAGGAGTAGGACAACCGATGAAAATATACCAGGGACAAAGAAAGTATAAAAATGGTTAGGATGAATTAGAAATAGATTGAGATTCGTGATACAAAATTGTCTACTATATTTTAAGAACGAGAATTAAAAATTGTTGGAGGAATCCAACAAATATGCTCCCAACTTTTCTTTAGTCACTTGGAAAACTTATTGATTTACCAATTGGATTTTTGGTAACTACCTTAGGGATCCCTGCTGCTTCTCGACGCGAGGCTCGTTGCCTCACACCACGCTCGACAATTCCGGCAATAGCCGCGTCAACGGCAGGCAGTCTGAGATGAATCGGTGGCTTTGCTCATTTCCACAGAAAAGGCGTCAATCCGCAATCATTAATAGCTCAACTAAAGTTTCAAGTCTACTCCTAAAGTTCAATACCAGAAATAAAAGGCCATCCATGAGATGAAAAAACTATATGGCTTTGGACTCCAGAGACTGGCATCCTTTGAACAATTGAACTAGATGGTCTTTGTCGTCATCCTTGAGCTGCAAGGGTGCACAAATCCGGAGTAAACCTGCAAAAAAAAAAAGAGAAAAGAACAGTGGTTTGCATTTATTTATCAAAAACAGTATCATTTTTATCAAAAACAGTATCATTCTGATAAGTTACGCTTTTGCGCTTCCGGCCCAATCTTTGCCAACAATTAAATAACTTATTTCCATTAAGAGCAGCACGCCTCAAGAATTTTGCATAACAAAGATTGTGTTGCATGGTTTCTAATTTAGGGCCCGTTCGGTTAAGCCATTCCAAACTATTCCAGGTTTAATTCCTTATACAAATTAAGCTTGAGTTCCAATTAGATTTTTTCCAGCCACTCATTCCCTGATAACCGAGCCCGTTCGGTTAAACCATTCCAAATTATTCCATGTTTAAGTCCTTATACAAATTTGAGTTCCAGCTGGATTTTTTCCAGCCACTCATTCCCTGATAACCGAACATGGCCTTACTACAGAACTAGCAAGTTCTCCAGCCATTCCAATCTTCTTTCTAGCTAAATTGTCCTCTGTTAGGATGGCCTTCTTTAAATACCTATATAAAAAACTTAATCTTAAGAGGCAGTTTCGTATGCCAAATTTCTTGCATAACTCTGGCATCAGTGTTCACAAGGTGCAAATATGTTGATTTTACTGTAAACGAACCATTTTTTGTAAACCCCCCACTAAAGTATCCACCTCCCAATCCAAGTTAATATGTTCAACTTCCCTCTTGACATGGGAGTCACAGGATGGATCATCCCCTGTGAGGGCGAGATTTACAAAGGCCCCTTGCCTAGAGGGCGATATGTTCGCTCAACACACCGCCAGCCTCTGCTGTGGGGCCCACAAGCACATAATTTTTTCCCCCTTGTCGTGCCTTACCATTTGATGAAGCGGTGGTCTGTTCAGTTTTCTGCAAAAATGGCAAGAATTTGGCTCCAAAATTCAAAAAAAAACGAAAACATATAGAGAAGAGGGGAAAGGAAGAGGGAAGCAGCCCTGCCCAATCGTTGGCCGACCCTTCTTCGTTTTGTTGGGCCGGCCCAACTGCGATCTACCTATCCAGCTCGGAATCGAAAAGTTCTCACGATGCCAGCAAAGCATGGCCGTTCGATCCATACCACGTAAATTGGCCCTGCTCTACGAAATTGTATCGCAAAACTAGATGTCCCGAAATGACTTCTCACAGGGTAAATTGTATCCCAAAACAAGATGTCCCGGAATGACTTCTCAGGGTTTTTTGTGAAGAAGAATCACTTAACTTCATCTTCTCTTCGAATTTTCTAAGACCTAAAACTCGACAGTGCTTCTTTTTGTGACAGAAATTATATGTAGGCATCATCATTGATCAGAAATAGAATGCTAGATGTTTCATTCTTTTCTTTTATTTTGCCAATTATTATGCAGTTCTATCAAAACACCGCAGTTCATTTTCCCACTACCTTTTATTGAAGCTTTTTGTGAGCTTTTCTACATCAGCTGGTGGCTGAAACGATGTAATAATGAATGGTTGAGTGCAAAGCTCTTGCAGAGGCCGGAATAAAATTCCTTTATCTAAAAAAATTGCCGTTGAAACCATGTGTACTACCCAGGTCCTGAAAGGAATGCAATCCTAGCTATATAATCAAGCCATCTTCGGTTGGACCAAATTTATATAAAAAATACTAATATTTGTGATATCATAATATGTATAATTTGATTACTCATAAAATATATTTTCATAGTACACCTATTTGGAATCATAAATATTAAGCATCGGTATAGTTTGGCTTAGACTAATCTAGAATTACATTCTTTTTGGGTGGAGATAGTACTACATTCAAGGAAGGGCCCAAACATACTCCTTTCAGTCAGCAAACATTGACGTTTCAGACAACAAAAGCGAGTACTCCAACATGCTAGTTTTGCTCGAACGTCAACTTCACTCGAGGTAGTGCTACATGATTGCATAAGCACTCTACGCAAGATAGAAAGGCCAGAATAGTGCTAAATTATTTACATATGGTTCATTGTTCATTGCATGGATAAACGTTCGGTGTGGTGATACCCTAGAAACATTTCCTCCTCACTGAAAAAAGAAACCTATAAATTTCTTGTTATACATCGAGGGAAATAGAATAATACACCCCCTTCACAAATACTTTTGAAAAGTTGATCATTAATAGTTTTGAAAATATTTAGTCAGAAACATAAAAATTATGTGTAGATTTTTCTTGAAAAGTACTTTCATGTTCTCGTACATTTATTATATATTGTATAAATGTTCTTCTAATAGAAAAGGTGGTCAACGCAACACTTCAAAGACCAAAATAAGTCAACAGCGTTAAGTATTTTTGTCTGGAGGGAGTATCTTAAAATCATTCCCTTGAGCTTTGGAGCATCCAGCATCCAGCAGCACGGACGATATGGAAATTGGACTACAGTATTGCTTATAAGCAATAGTCAGCAACAGCTGATTTAACAATTCAGGACCAGTAAACTTACCAGAATCAAATCTCTTTGTTCTGCATTATAATCTTCCAGACGTCCACAGTCACTTGATCCGGAATCTGGAATTAAAGACAGCAAACATCAAACCCACCACTCTTTTAATTTAGTTCACTGATGTGGTGCTGTCAGCTGCCGGCCTTTATTAGTTTATTGTTCTTTTTCATTTTAAGAAACTGAACTGAATTTGGCCCTTTGAAAAAGTTTGGTAAAGAAGTTTATCTATCTGGGATCCTGGGTCATTCTATGATTTTTGGGATGACACCGTTCATCTATCTTTCCATTAGTATGGTGCCCAGGGATGAGATGGTGATGGACCAAGTTTCATTTGTATGGGTATGGAAAAGCTTGATGCTAAAAATTCCCTGATCATAAAAATTCAATCACCCATTTTTCTACTTACCCTTGGTAATGTTAATGTTTGTTCCATGATCAGAACAACTGTATGAAAAGTCAATTTAAGTAGTACATAAACATGTGACAAGGGCTGCTGACAAAAGAGTCTTAGTATCTTAATTTACCATCTGATGTCTGGATCTTTGCTGTGCCTAGTTTATTCAGTTGTTGGCAAGATATTGCAGCTCAATGCTCAACTAAAAAGCCACTAGTCATCTGTGATATTATTGACTGTAAATATAAATGTAGAAATAACTATACCTTACAGGCAGTAATGAGAGCTTGGGCGTTGGTGTTTCTACGGAAATACTCAGCGACAGGCTTGAAGAAAGGGAAATTAGTAAGAAAAAATTATCAGAATAGAATATTACTTTGAATACGAGCAAGCATTTAGAACAAAGTAACAAAAAACAAATGCCCAAACAAATAATTAAAAAAATAACTGATGTGAGGAAACAAATTCCATGTACTTCATTGATACAAGGAAACAAATTCTACGTACTTCATTGATACAAGGAAACAAATTCTGCATCCAAAACGTACATCAAGTTAATTTCTTTTCTTTAGCTGAAATTAAGTTTCGGAAGTGTCAAAGAGGTTAATTTCCATATTCTCGTTCTTTTCCCCCACAAAAGGTACTTATAATTGTAAAGAAGGATGGATGACAATTCATTCTACCTCTACATCATTTGAAAAAAAAAATACTTTCTGGAAACCGAAAGCTACACATTATAATTTCCTATCTATTAACATATGACGGATGAAATTATTGTTGTATGGGGGCAAACAATACTCTTGCTCATGGAGCTACCAGAACCTTCCTTGCACGGTGAGAGTGTTGTTTCCCCCACATATAACAATTATCAAGTGTAATATTTTTTTAAAACAAAAGTAGTTCTTTTAGGCTCTCGTGTGGACCTGCGGTCCCACTACATCATGGTTGTTGGTTGTGTAACTTTGTCTGGCTATAAAGTTATAAATAAATGTGTTTTCCACTAATGTATCATTAAACGTATAAACCCACTATGGGGGGAAATTTGCATTGAACTTGCATATTCATATACTGTACCAACATACACTAGGACTTCAGATGCATTTTGGATAATGCACTTAGGGAGCAACAGTTACCTCTAGTATGCTGTTTATCGCTTTTACAAAAGCCAGCTTAACATCAATTGGATCAACATGACCACTTTCATAGTCAACAACGAGTTCATCCATGCTTGCAAATGTCCTGTATATGAAAGCATAAGTCTAGTGTTTATCTATCTTAGGAGTAGTTGGTGCTTATGTCAGCATCTTATCTTATCATCTTGCTTTAGCATCTACTTTAGCATCTACTTAGAATATGCTGTAATCCTTTCTTAAGGACCAAGTATGCTACTCTATATGTATCCCCAACCTGCCATGTTTGTGGTAAGGCTAATGAAATCAGAAATCTAGCCCCAAGCCTGTGCTTTGGTTCCAACAGTATAGAGGTAACAGTTCTTACAGAAAGTGAAACATGGTATTGATTATAGCACTTATCTTTGCAGCATGGTGAATTTGTTGCCAACAATTTTCTTTTCTTTTTTTTAACACAAGTTGCCAACAATTTTCTAGTGAATGTGAATTACAATTCTTGGTGAATCAGACTTTACTAAGATATGCCAGTTGGCTACTGAATGTAGATTGTGATAGCTGAAAGTACACTGGATCAGATATAATTTTGTGCATTTTACCATGAGTCAAATATCACAAGAAAGAGGTAGACTGGTTACACAGAAATAAGGAAGCAGGCAGGAGAAAGTTTTGGCACATGAGTGAAAGAACTTTACTTGTTACTACCATTCCCTTCCTTCTGAACTACCTCAAACTTTCCAAACCAAGGGAAGACAAGAGACCTGATGTACTCCAAACATGGGTTGCATACTGCTACTTTTGGAGGGCAGAACATCCTCCACATTTTAAAATCCAAATCATCCTGCACCAAAAAATCTCTGTTTTTTAAAGAATTCATTCATAGAAAAATAGTGAACATGAGAAGCTTAGCCCAAAAATATATACATCTTGTCCACTTGAAATATGTAGCATAGTATGTTTCAATGAAGGGTTATATTGACAAAATGAAACAACAAAAAATGGATTTAATCACTTTGTATTAATTTAGAAAGAGTGGACAAATCAGCCACCGAAGCAAAAAATACAAACACTTTGAATTAAGCTGTTATACTGCACAAGTATTTTTGGTTCCAGTTACTCTAAAGATGACTAAGAGAGATTACAGTTCAATTGAACAGAGGAAACTATAGGAGAACATGCACTAGGATAGCCTTAGGGGACAATAGAGTATTCAATTTTTTTTCAAATTCCCAACATTTATACAGGTTTACTGCACAATCAGATTCTAGCCTGATGATAATCAGTAAGTTGGAAGGAACTTCGAATGTGTACCAAAAGACCTCTTCAACCGAAACAATTTGTGAAAAAATAGCTTGAAAATTGAAAAGGTTCATCTACTATATTAAAGATCAGCAATAGTATCTTCTGTTGCAGGATGATTAAAGGTACCTCCTCATCTTGCATAAAAATGGTCTGTCCTGGATCCATCTCATTCTGAAATTCTGGGTCTTCAAGCAAACTAGGTAGAATATCTGTATTTCAAGTTAAGGACATACCGCATGTCCGCATTGAATATCACCGCCCACACTCCTAACGCCTAAATTATCCATCATTAAAAACTGCATAACTGAAATACAGAGCACGCACAGCAAAAAACACAGAAGGTATGGATCAAGATACTGTGCAGCAAAAAAGTTGGTTTCCTTCCCATATTTATATCTTCACAATAATCTCTAGCTAGCATGATAAAGTCTCGCTGGTCCTTGCTGAAGAGCCATATGTCCACCTTCAACTACAAAAACAAAAAGTTATAAAGTCACCAAGTTCCCACGACGATTGGATCGTGGAATGGGGTACACTCCTTGACAAAGGTTTTTCCATTGCGGGGACGGGATTTCATGTGTTCGTGGGACAAGGAACATGGCACCGTACCATGTTCCTGGTGACACTGGTTGCAGGGGCAAGATTATATAGTCCAAATTTGTTTTTACCAAGTGAAACTAAAATTTGCTGATCACTACAAACTACAACTACTTTGTATGTGATACAATGGCAAGAAAACAATTTGTAAGAAGAGAAACATGTTGTTTAAAGTTTAAACTACTAGTTGAAGGCTATTACTAGATGGGGAAAGAATGATACTCTTCTTGGAAATGCTTCGGAAATTATGCCTCATAGCAAAGAACCAACTAGCAGTGAAGATGTGAAATCCACCAGGAAGGAAGCTTCACTCTAACAATTTGCAAAGTATGCTATCAACTGCGTTTAGATTTCGTATACTAAAAGAAATTATTTTTAAGTTCACTTCAGGAAAATAAATGCTATCTGTTTTTGAAATTTCTACCTGTGCACAATTAAGATAACTTATTTGAAGGAATTAATGAGTTCCAAAAGCATGATGGCCATCTTTGTCGTCTTCACCAATATACTAGTCACCTAACAATCTACCAGATTCCTATTAATCTAAGATGGCCATCTCAAGATACAATGTTTCTAATAAAACAAACTTGAGCACTAGATTCATACACAAACTAAGAGAAAAAATAATTCAATTCCAGTGAGAACTATAGTGAGAACATACTCTAGAGCAGTGCTAGGAGAATAAAGTTTTTTATGTTTTATCATCCATGCTTCCATGATATGTATTGCTTTCTTCATGATTACACATAGGTTCGTTGTAGCTTCATAGAACCAGTGAGTTGCAAGGAACTTGGAATGTTTGCGTCCCTAAAACTATTGAACTGAAAACGTTTGTGCAAATTATTTTACTAAAACAGATACATTGCTATGAACCTTAGTTCATATCGGGGATAGAGAGGATAACCATTGCCAAGAGGAAGGCCGGGCAAAGTCGGCGTGGAGGGAGACTAGAATATTTGGGGGTAACTGGATTGTTTGTTGTTCATTGCTTCCTTCATCATAGACTGGTTACAAGGTATAAATAGAGGAGCTCAGCCTCTAGGCACCCAACCTCTAACTCCTCGCTTCTCTCCCCATCATTAACTCTAATCTCTCATTAACTCTAATCTCTTCCCAAGGACTCTAATTGCCATTGATTACAGCCAGCACCTCCTGGGATACCGTCCTGGCTGCCCTAGCTGCATCTCGAGCCCTGTTGCGCCTTTGATATTGGCGCCCCCACATCACATACATAGATAGTAGAGAAATCCACTACTATTTCTAGAACTGACTACGCTTTTTCTAGAACCGATCGTACCAAGAAACAAAACAGAAGTACCAATGTTCCTTATTTAAGAAGATATGACTAATTTATTTCTAAAGAAACCAACCTTCTGGCATAATACGACAGCAACTAGCATGCAAGGGTAAAATATCTCGGCAGCAGGCAGTATTTTTGGTCCATATGGTTTTACATACTCGCAATAGCTGCAGCAGAAAAGAATAAATTGTTCTGTGTACATATCAGGAATGGGGCATCACTTAACAAAGTGATAAACCATTTCAAAAGTTTGCAAGTGAAATAAGGCCTTAACTAATCAAAACTAGTTACCTTGCAATTCTTTCCATGGTGTATTTTCTGGAGACATCCATGGCAAGAGTCCAGTAATCAACTGCATGGTGGTCCAATTCATCTGACAGCCATATAAGCTCTACTCTTTCAAGGTGCATTCCAGCTGCTTTCCACATTTCAATGTTGTATTGGCCAATGGCCCTTATTTTATTTAGATCGGTACCAATCCTAGGGTGCTGCTGCAGAAACCAATCTGCCATCAATATTTTAACAGTACAACCAGCTTCGAGCATTTTGTTGATATAGATTGTCTTCATAATCCCCTGCAAGGAAAGAAGAGATCCATGCCAAATTACTTCTTATAATCAAATCATTACAGTTTCCAACAAACTGGATTTGTGCAATAACTTAATTGCTTAAACTGAAACTTCTGTAAACCAATAGCCTGAGTAGTATCAAAGGTTGAAAGGTAAATCATAAAGCCGCATTCAGTGCAGAAATACTTTCCCCACTAGAAAATGTCAATAGCTGAAACTTGTCACATCAATGTACCTAGTCATTCGATCTTTGTATTCAAGCCCAATCTCTAAGTATAGAATCTATTCGGTTCACCTTACTTTTATGAAATACTCACAAATCTAACCTCACTAAATAAATTAAATCGCTTAATTTATGCAAGTAACCTGAAACTGTCTAGAAGCACCAAGCTTAACCTTAACGGGTTGCATCAAGTTGGGCTGCACCAGAAATGATCTGGTGGGCAGAATAGGATAAGTTTCGAAAGAATATTCAATTGAACTTGCAGAAAAAAACGATGTCACCCTTCATACATCTCAAGAGAATAGTTTAGGTTTTAAGTTCAAACCACTTAAGGGTGCTGTGAGAATAAATTCTTGGTTGGTATACCTGTTCTATGTCCATAGTGAGGGATGGCTCAAACCAAACATAACATATGGGATCAAGCTTCTTCTGTAGCAAAACGCTGAGCTCATGCTCATAGATGAACTCTCCGATACTCCTTAGAACTGTGAACCTCTCGTCAGAGCTCGTATTCATTGTATCCCTGTTAAAGAAACGCAAAAATCAAACTCCATTACTGTAGCTTTTAGTTTAACATTAAACTTCCACACGGGTAAAATGTTAAAACACACATATTAAACTTCCACCGGCCGTTCAATTACAGAATTATAAATAGTAGTTGACAAAAGGCACACAAAAATATATGGAAGCAGGTACTCGAGAGAGGGGCTGAGCCTCCAACCGCCTGCTCCGCCGCGGTATCATTGGCATAGCAGGAGGCTGCATTGGAGGCTCACGAATCAGTGGAGAGTCCCTCTTACGCGTCACTTCGTTGATGAAGCTATCGAGGCGGCGTTTGGCGTAGTCGTCGTTGTCCTCAGCCAGGTGGGCTCCCGATGTCGCCGTCGGCTGCTGTGTGGCGGGGGCCCCAGCGCCTGCTGCCGCGGGCCACGGGCCGCCAGATCCGGTGGCCGTGGACGGCCGGGCGCCGGCGCCGGCGGCCCCCGACCCCGGCGGCTGGAGGTCGGCGAAGGGCCCCGACACGGGCAGCGGAGCCACGCCCTCCCGCGCCCACGTGGGCGGGCCAGGAGAAGAGAGGGGAGGGGTGGGGCGCCGGCGCCGGCCGCGGCGGCGGTGGGGAGGTCACATACCCGCTCCGGCTCCGGCTTTGGGCCCAGCAGGTAGTCTATTAGGCGGCGGCCGGCGCCGGCTCCTGCTGGGCCCAAAGCGGCGGCTATTAGGCGGCGGCCGGCGCCGGCTCGAGGTCACATACCCGCTCGCCGTCTAATTGAGAGTCCTTGTTTCATAAGGTCAGACAAAAACGAGGCGTAACTTGAACAATACAAGTTGATAATCATACAAAGCCTCTTCACGGCCAGACAGATTCGAATGTAACAAAGATAGTCAGGGGGAAAACACATGTTTCATATACAAACTAAGCACTAAGCCAATTGAAGTCTAATGTCAGTAAAATTCAAGCTTTTTTTATAACGAATTCAAGCTTCAATGTGCAAATAAAACTTCAAACTTTGAGGTACTGGGAGAGGGAGGAAGGAAGGAAGGAAGGAAGGAAGAAGAAAGATAAATCGAGTCAGAGACTCGCCTCGAGCGTGAGTTCGCCGCCGGGTTCCTGGTCTGTTCTTCAACGACTCCTCCGCTTGACCTGCTTCTGTATTTGTTTGTGCTGCCGTGGCTTCCTTCTTGGGCCAGGACAAGTCTGGTGCTAGAGCCCACTCGCTTCTCCAGCCTGCTAGCCGGCCCGGCCAGCCCATGAGGTCCCTGACAGTCTGCTTCAGTGCTTCGGCCATCGCCCATCGCCCATCCGCCTCCATCTTCTTCCAGCACAAGTCGAGGCCACCGCTCCGCATCTTCTTCCAGAGCAAGTCGAGCGCGGCAGCCACACGCACCCCTCCGTTCCGCGCGATCAGCCGAGCGATGTCGTCGTCGGCGCCCGCACCGGCCGCGATGGCCGTGGACGATGCGGAGGACGACCAGCTCGCCTCCATGTCCACGGAGGAGATCATCAGGGCGTCCCGTCTCCTCGATAACGAGATCCGCGTCCACAAGGTGCGGAAACCCTAGCCTAGCTCCGCTGTGCGTCGACAAGAGTGTAGGGTGTATTCTGACTGATTTGGGATGTTTCGTGGGTGGGGGTGTCCATAGGACGAACTGCAGCGGTCGAACCTGGAGCTGGAGTCTATCAAGGAGAAGACCAAGGAGAACCAGGAGAAGATCAAGCTCAACAAGCAGCTGCCGTACCTCGTCGGCAACATCGTCGAGGTTTGTTTCTCGCCTCAATTGGTCGACGCTGTTGATGTTTCATCTTTCTAATCCCTCTTTTTGGTGACCGGGTAGGTTTGTTTGGGCTATCTATCGATCTGGTTCAGTTCTGTTGTTGGGATTTTCATGATTTTACTTTAGTTTGTACACACTAGCTAGACGCAGCAGGTTTCATGATTTTATTTTAGTTTGTACACGCTAGTTAGACGCAGCAGGTTTAGTTCCAGGATGCATCTAGCTTGGTTAGGCCTCAGTAGCCCATCTGCTACTGGAATCTAAGGAAGAAGTTCATAGTTACAACAGTGCTGGGAAGAAGTTCATAGTTACAACAGTGCTGGGAAGAAGTTCATAGTTACAACGGTACTGGGAAGAAGTTCATAGTTACAACAGTACTGATTTGGTTAGTTTATTTCGATGGCGTACATATTTTGATGGCTTCTGGTGTGGAATTAAAATGAACTCCTGTGTATCTTTGAGTCCCTAATAATGTTCTAAGGTTTTCAGAATTCCAAGTTTTTAAGATGTAATAAAGCTGCATACACAAGTTGGGCACAATTGGCTCTGAATTCTTATATATTTCTCAACTGTTTCAGATTTTGGAAATGAACCCTGAGGATGAGGCTGAAGAAGATGGTGCTAACATTGATCTGGACTCACAAAGGAAAGGGAAATGTGTTGTTCTGAAAACATCTACCAGACAAGTATGTAAACTTGCCTGAAATTTCTGTAGCCACCTAGACCTTAACATATTACAAACTTTATCCATCAGTGGTCAAACGTGTGCTGGAATTGGGAGCCAATTTTAATGCAATTTATTTGCCTGCTGATAAACATATACTCCCTCTTTAAAAGAACAATGATTCAAGCTATCCTGATTCCTGATTGTTAGATTTGGATTACATTTTTGTTCCGTATCCCACATATTGTAATTCAACAATGCATATGTTTAGTTCCACATCGCATTTGTAGTTGGTTGATTTTGTGCATTATGAAGAACTCAGAGATTCATTTTTTAATTCTTGGGTTAAATGCAGACCATATTCCTTCCTGTAATTGGATTAGTTGACCCTGATAAGCTTAAGCCTGGCGATTTAGTTGGAGTTAACAAAGACAGCTACTTGATACTAGACACATTGCCTTCGGAGTACGACTCACGGGTTAAGGCAATGGAAGTAGATGAGAAACCTACAGAGGATTACAATGACATTGGAGGACTCGAGAAACAGGTAATTTGCTTTCTACAACTGATGGACTGTTAGAGCAACACTATGGCTGAGTTTGTACATTCCAAGCAGTAATACGATGTTCTGTTGTAACACAGATTCAAGAGCTTGTGGAAGCAATAGTGTTGCCAATGACACACAAGGACCGATTTCAGAAATTGGGTATTCGTCCCCCCAAAGGTGTTCTTTTGTATGGACCGCCTGGGACCGGGAAGACACTCATGGCTCGTGCGTGTGCTGCACAGACTAATGCCACATTTCTGAAACTGGCTGGCCCACAACTTGTCCAGGTAGGTAACTAAATCTGTGAGATCAATATCTGGTACATCCAATATTTTTTTTTGAAATGCACTAAAGTATCATACAAATGCTAGGGCTCCTAAACCTAACCATTTTAGTATTTCACTTTTTTTGCATGATTTGTGGGTACAGTTAGCCTGATAAATAACAACTTGCAGTTTACAGAATTCATGCAGTGTGATTCTACACTGCAAACTCCTTTTTTTTGGCGATGTATTCCTTTAGATCTGCATGCTGGGTGGAAATCGATGTTATAGGATGATTATCAGCATCAGATTAGGATATGATTATATTAAGTACTGATTTAATTGTTCATGTATTTGTCCAATATAATGGTTGATGAGTTACATGAAATATTGCTGGGTCCATTATCAGTTCATGTTCATTCTTGCTTAGTTTTCTTTAGTTTATTTGAATTAAATATTCTTTAACATCTGTGTGAATTGTTTCAGATGTTCATCGGTGATGGAGCTAAGCTCGTTCGAGATGCTTTTCAGCTTGCTAAGGAGAAAGCCCCCTGCATCATCTTTATTGATGAAATCGATGCCATTGGAACAAAGCGTTTTGACAGGTACAACTCCTATTTAGTTAGTAATTCAGTCTAATGTCTGTTTTAACACCTTTTCACCTATAATGACAATGTTTATTTACATGTTCTGGTTTAATTATATCAGTTTGTTACCAAGTTTGATCATCATTTCAATTTTTAGTTCTGTTTAGTCTATTTCAGTGTGGACTAGATTGCCTTGACCACTATCCTTTTAATATTTAAGGTATATATAGTGAGTGCTCTGCATAAGGTTTGTTTTTTAAAAAAGGATTAAGTCCACTTTTGGCCCCTCAACTCTCATGAGACCGACATGAGAGTTGAGGGGCCAAAAGTGGACTTAATCCTTTAAAAAAAGGCTAGATTAGATTAGTGACTGAATCTTGTTAATATCTGGTGTGGTCAAATTTTCCTTGCACTATCAACAATGGCTGTTGGTAGTTGTGTTTTCTACATCCAATTTCCCCATCTTTTGCCAACTTGCTATGATAAACGCTGTGTGCTTTTGGATATACGTGTAACTATGTATTATTTATCTGCAGTTAATTAATTTGTATCTTTTTTTTTGTTTCATAATAAAACAGTGAAGTTAGTGGCGATAGAGAAGTGCAAAGGACTATGTTAGAATTGCTGAACCAGCTTGATGGATTTAGCAGCGATGAGAGGATAAAGGTCAGCGTTCAACCTTCAATTTATTAGTTATTATTGTCTTGATGCTTCGGCTCATGTTCTGTTCTATTGGAGATTGAGAATGCGCAAAAAAATACATCTATTGATGATGATTTGAGAGATGAACTGATATTTTTCAATGTTCTATTTAATATCTGGTGTACTGAATGTTGGATTGTTGTGTGATTTGTAGGTGATAGCTGCCACAAATCGTGCTGATATTCTTGATCCTGCTCTGATGAGATCTGGTCGTCTGGACCGGAAGATTGAGTTCCCTCATCCATCAGAGGAAGCAAGAGCCAGAATCTTGCAGGTATGGCTCTGGCCACTGAAATTTGTTGTAGCTCAATACTGACCTCCTGTCCCATACTGTTTTCCTCCAAAGACTCCATATGGTTTTTGTTCTTGCATAGCCAAAATAACGTTGTTCTGTGTTATGTTTTTGTAGATTCACTCGAGGAAAATGAATGTGAATCCAGACGTCAACTTCGAAGAGTTGGCGCGTTCAACTGATGATTTCAATGGTGCTCAGCTAAAGGCTGTTTGCGTAGAAGCTGGCATGCTCGCTCTACGCCGAGATGCTACAGAGGTTACCCACGAGGATTTCAATGAGGGGATCATCCAAGTGCAGGCAAAGAAGAAGTCCAGCTTGAATTACTACGCATAAGGGGAACACCCGGTCCTTGGTGATCGTTCAGTTGTTTGTGACACTGCCATTGTCTGGGTAGGCTAACTTATGGTTTGTATTAAGCAAGCACTGTCCTGCTTTGCTTTTGTATCTTACTCCGTATGAGAGATTGAGAGTATCATCGTTTATCTATTATATTAACCAAGTGGCATCCAGCTCCTATGCTTTTTTTCTTTGCCTGCGGTTTTTGGTTTCTTTCTTCTCCTGGAGAGTACTCGGGCCTTCAACGACTGCATGTTTACTCTGGTCCAGAATCCAGATTGTTGATCTTGGCACTTGCTGCATCCGCATCTTTGTTGAACACTCCGCTCTCCCTGAATAGTTGGGATGATCTACTAGCTGCCGATATTAGATGATTAGCGTCCTGGGAAAGCATGTTTGCAGTGTAATGTAAACCTGAAAGACGATCTTCACGCGAGACGAAGTCCCAACAATTGGATTCGCTTGGTAAGCAAATTTATCCCAGGAAAAAAAATCAGAATTGCTTGTTGCGGAACTTCAGGATCGGTCGATGGAACTGTTGTTTCCCTCGTACAAGAAAAAGTTGCAGCAACGCAGAGCTGCTGCTCTTACAGAACCCGGAAAACGAAGTTGTGACGCAGCTAGAGCTAGGGCAGGGCCGCACCGGCACCGGCACCGGCACCGGCACCGCACAGGGGAGATCACGGAACGCAGGATGGTAGGGTGAAGCCGTGACACATATAGGCGAGCACGAGGTACACTATTACGGAGAGGATGAATATCACTGCAGCTCTGCAAAGACCAGTGGAATTACAGGGACGTCAGGGGATTATTACTGGAAGTATGAACTAATAAAATGCGTAAGACAAACAGTATTAACTACAGTTGTAACGTACGTGAGCTTGACGTTCCTCCACCACATGGTGTTCCTGAAGCGGCGAGCTTGGCGCTTGAAGCGCATGGTGTTCCCCTGCATGGTTGCCGTCTTGTCCACCAGCAGCTCCAGACGGTCACCCCTCTCCAGCACCCTGTCGATGTTGTCTATCATCACGCTCCGGACCTGCAAATTAGTTAATGCTCTATTCAAGCCGCCAATTCAAGATGAAACAATTTGCATTGGCAAGACAGACGTTGAAATGAGCCAAATCACTAAAGCCGAATTAATTCCGTCTCGTTTTTCTTTTTCTTTTTTTATTTTATGATGACGATGATTATGGTGAAGAAGAAGTAAACCGTATATACCTGGTCGATCTCACCCCTCATGCGGTTTATCCTGTCTGCGCTGGCGTCATTGGAGTAGTAGTCCATCTGCTGGGCCAGAACCCTGGAGAACTCGTCGTTCATGGCGTACGCGAGCGCGGTGAGTGCTGCCCGGCCGTACGCCTTGACGAACCTCCCGTGCATGTCCTCCAGGAACGCGAATGGAACACGCCCTGAGAACGCGCATGCAACATCGACACAATTAATGGCACATCGATTTATTTCGAGTTTCGGAAGTGGCAATCATATCGTGTCAAAAACTCAAAAATTGCAGGTTGCGGCGACTGAAAATGGTGTCGATCATATGAAGGCTACACCGATCGACTAAATTGAAATCTTTGTCGATGGGATCGGCCAAACCATCCAATCCAATCCAAAACCTACGTGCCGTTCAGCCCAAAACGACATTTGAAATGCTGGGCAATTGGATTGATATGCACTACTTACGCCCGGCGGCATCGTCGGCCATGCAGAGCGCGGTGAGGCCGTCGGTGCGCTTGACGTGGAACACGTGGAGGTCCTGCGTGTAGGAGACGTTGCAGTCGTCGCCACCGGCGCCTCCGGCGGGGAGGCGCTCCAGGACCTGCCGCGCCACGGCGCCCGCGTTGCCGCCCGCCGCCGCCGCGCCGTAGTGCTCCGCCAGCACCACCGCGCCGCGCGCCACCACGGCGTACTCGATCTTGCCCATTGCCGCCGAATCGAGTGCCGGTAGTCGTTAGTTCGGCCGGCCGTCGACCCGCCCGATCACATGCACAGGCACAGCACCCTCTTCTTTCGTTGTCTCCTCGATCTCCTCTCCCCCTCGCGCGCGCGGCGAAAGGGATCGAGGGGAAGGAACGGGTAGAGGAGAGCCTGCCTCGCTTGTTTGACCGGGGCGCCCCCCACCCGCGCGCGCGCACCGCGGTCTATAGCACTCGGTACGGCGGCGACGGTGCGGATCACAGATTCACAGCCACCCTGTGGCTCCGCTAATTTTTGGGCCGGCTTGTGACGGTCACGGCCCAGATTTGTCACCGTAATGATCTTTTTTTTTTATTAAGTCCACTTTTGGCCCCTCAACTATTATGTTCGTCTAATTTTGACCCTCAACTGTAAAATCGTCTAACGCCAATACTCTAACTATCAAAATCGTTCACTTTTAGCACCTGGGCGCGGGTGAGGCTGTTTTGTCCAACGTGAGCGGTTTTGTCCATCTTAGTGACATGTGGGGCCCACTCGTCATCAACTCAACCCCTCCTTCTCCATCCTCACGCCCACTCCCCCGACGCTTCCTCTCTCCGCGCGCAGCGGGGCGGGCGCTGCTCCCTCGCGCGGCTCCCTCGCAGGCGCTGCTCCGGGCCACGCTGGCGCTACTCCACGCTGCGCACGTAGGCATGGCCCGCCTCGTCGCGTCGGCGCTGCTCCACGCCGCGCACGCAGGCATGGAACGCCTGGAAGCGGCAGCTGTCGGTGCCGAGCATCTGGGCGGCGAACGCGTAGTTGGCCACCTCGAGCTCCGCCACCTTCTTCCTCAGCTCTACCGCCTCGCGCTTGGCCTCCTCCTCGCGCCTTCGACTCTGTCGAGGCGCGCCGCGCCATCTCCTCGCGCAGGTGGAGCGCCGCCACCCCGTGCTTGAGTACCCCGTTGTCGCGCTCTAGAGCTTCCTGCCGCCTGTGCTGCTCCGCCACGCTGGTGTGCTCCAGCGCTGGTCACCGATAGCCACGTGCACGAGCTGTGCGCGAACGGAAGGTGACGGAGCTGGCCATGGCGCTGCTAGCATCTGGCGGAGCTGTGCGCGTGCGTGGACGGGCGCGCAGCGGTTTCCTGCCGGCGAGCTGCAAGGTGGTGGTGCAGCGATCGGAGTTCTGCGCGAGACCACCGTGCGTGTGCCGGAGGTGTGCCTCCCGGGCGCCGACATCGCAGCCGCCAACCCCGATGCAGGGCGTGTCCGAGACAGTCGCGCCAGACACAGACGCGCAGCAGAAGCACCTCCTGCTGCGCCAGCTCGTCATTGAGCTCCCGTCGATGCGGGCCGAGGACGAGCGCTGTCTCCGACGGCCCTCCCCGGTGACCGGCCCCACACCGTCTCTGGCGATCCACCTCGTGCTCGCGCCCGCTCCCTTCTTCCACCTCGTGGTCGTGCCCACTCCCTTGTTCCACCTTGTGCTCGCGCCCACTCCCTTCTTCCACCTCGCGCTCACGTGCAGGCAAATTCATGGCGGCGCCCTAAAAGCTCTAGTTTGGTTTTGGTGAATTGATGAAACCCTAAGTGCTAACCTAGTTTATCAAGTGATCATGAGATAGGTAGCACACTTCAAGTGGAGAAGCTAATGAAGATCATAACATGACAATAGTGATGGCATGGCGATGATCAAGGGCTTAAACTTGAAAAGAAGAAAGAGAAAAACAAAAAGCTCAAGGCAAAGGTATAATTTGTAGGAGCTATTTTATTTTGGTGATAAAGACACTTAGAGAGTGTGATCATATTTAGAATTGATAGCCATACTATTAAGAGGAGTGAAACTCGTATCGCAATGCGGTTATCAAAGTGCCACTAGATACTCTAACTCATTGCATATGCATTTAGGATCTTGATGTAGGTAAATTGGACATTTTCCAACTTAGGATACTACTTCATGGAGCCATCCAAGTCTCCCAGGGTATGTAGGGAGCTCCCTATTTTACTTTTTTCTCATACCCAACTCTATTCGGTGCATGCTTTTATTTTCTGACTCTCTCCTGCGTCACTGCCCTACTCCATCCCATGGCCGCCACCTTGTCGATGGGGAACCCTACGGGCCCCCCATAGACCATACTGTAGGGAGGTAGGCCTTGGTAACAAGGCCTACAACCCAATCGCTAAGAAGAACGCGGAGCAAAGCAACGTGCAAAACCGAAACTCAAACTATACAAGAAAAGGCGCCCGAAGCGTAGCTTAGGACTCTAACCTTGTACCCGAATAGAACACAAACAACGCCTCTCAGCGCCTGGACTATAAAGGGCTGGTGAGGGTACCCATTGTAAGAGGAGAACGCATATCCGATACTCAAAGCAATACAACGCAAACAGGCTAACGCCAAAACTGGACGTAAGGTTATTACTCGACCAAGTCGAGGGCCTGAACCAGTATAAATCGTGAGTCTCTTTGCGTAATCGCCGAATTCCGCTATTCACCGAAGCCCGAACAACTGTCCCGGGTACCCCCGTGGCAGGTTATCGGTGGTAAAACATCAACAGCTGGCGCGCCAGATAGGGGCTTTCGATGAATTTTTTTCTCGAGAGTTCGGTGGACCTCAACCTCAAGATGACCTTTTCGGCGGGAACAACCTTTGTCTTCAGATCCTAGATCTGCAAGGCTAACGACGACGGCAAGCTTCGTACCCGTCTCTGAGAAGAAAAAGAATTCGATGACGAAGTTCAATACAAACTCGACGAGAAGATGACAAAACTCTCAACTTCGGATACAACTCAGAATAAGGAAGAAAGCGGATACGAAACCGACTCTGAAAAAGAGATACAACCCAATTCCAAGACAATCTTCATGGCACAAGAGCCAAACCTAATTGGACTCGGAGACACAACAACGATCGCGAAGGGATACGACCCGTACAACTTAAAGAAGAACTTGGGAACTTACAGACTACGCAACGTGGCATCAGTCTATCAACACTTTACCCAAAACAAGATGAACTCAGCAAGAAGAATACTCCTAGAGGGAGCACAAGAAGGGATGATCATGACAGTGACCCCGCAAGATTGTGTGGTGCATTGGCCAGGTTCTTTCACCTCAAGCAAAGTCCAGACTGGCACACGCGTTGAAGAACTACCTTATCAAGAGGGAAAAGAACTCGGATCCAATTCAGAAGCTATAGACAGCTCAACCAAACGAAGGATGGAATACCATACAAGAAGAGCTCGGAAGAGGTATACTGTATACATGGCAGAGCAGTTAGAACAACCTTTGGAACCACCATAGATACCAGATATAAAATCTTCAGACGAATCAGAAGGCAACATCTCGCTAGATGAGAAAAGCGACAGCAACGAAAATGATGAGCAAAGACTAGCAAGGCTAAAGAAGAACAAATTGAAAGCTAGAAGGAGGAACCAGGCTAAACAAAGGAAGCAAGTCTAGAATAAATATAAAGCGGAGCTAACGGAATACAACAGAAAGAAGGCAAAAAAAGAAGCCACAAAAAATACAAAAAGGAAAAGAATTGAAGAATTAACAAAGGAGTTGTACACCCTCATGAATAACGGGAAAGCAAAGGAAGACCAGAAGAAAGAAGTCAGGGGATCAAAAAAACAACCCGGCGAAGAAATTCCACAGGAGCCACAAAGGGAGCAGCCACCCAAAAAATCGAATTTTCAAAGGATAGGACCAGTAGAAAGTGCTGATATCAATGGAAGGAAGAAACACTACTCAAAGCAACAAGAAAGAGACAAACCAGAATTGAGCCAACGCTACCAAGAAATATCAAGAAAATTTAACAAAGAAGATGACTACGGAGAATCTGAGTTAAAAGAAGACAGGTCTTATTACAGAAGGGCAAGATCACCAGATTACGGAAGAACGAAACCATACGACAGATTCCCTTATTTCATAGGAAGACTACAAACTTTAAAGCTATCGCACAAGTTTAAACCAGCAAATCATTCCAAGTATGATGGTAAAGTTGAACCAAGACAATGGCTAAGGGTTTACTCCCAATCTATTGAATTAGTTGTAGGAGACGACAACATCAAGGCTTTATTCTTCCCAATGGCCCTCGAAGCAATGCCGCTACAATGGTTTGACAAATTGAGGCCAAGATCAATCAGGTATTGGAAAGACTTGCAAGAAGCTTTCTGCAACAACTTCATAAGCATTATTACCCATCCAATGACTGCAGTCGAATTGAAAGGAGTAAAGCAAAGGAGAGGAGAAAGTCTAAGGGAATACTATAAAAGATTTGGAGAATTCAGGGCTCAAGTCCACGACATTACTGATAGGGAGGTGATAGAGGCCTTTGTAGAAGGAATCTAGGCAAACTAGCAATACAAGGACTATTTCAATGAGAACCCAAGAACAAATGAAGACTTCAAGAGGGTTGTTGAGAAGCTAATTTCATCAGAAGAAAGAACTCGGCACAGATTTGCTAGGGACAACCCAGAGAATAGAAGACCCGATTACAGACAGCAAGACAAAAGACCAAGACAGGACAATATGGTGGCAACCACAAACAACAAAAGAAGATACAATGGCAACAGCAATGATAGCAATGGTAGCAATCACAATGGCAACTACAACAATAGCAACAACCATAACAACAGCAGTTACAACAGTAATAGCAACTATCAGAGTAACAACTACCAAGGAAGAGCGCCGGAAAACATAGAAAACATGTCGTATCACATACACCCAGGGGCCAGACACAAGTTAGTTGAATGCAGCACTTTTCAGCGGCAATTCATGAAGAGAGAAAACATGAATCAAAACAACTCGGAGCCAAAGCAAGAAGAATCCAAGAAGGAGGAAAAGAGAGCTAAAGGAGATTATCAAGAACCCCAACTCCAATTAACAGTGATATTTTCAGGTGTTCCTAACACATGAAGCAAAAGACAAGAGAAACTAGCTCACAGAGCCATCATGGTAGCTGAACCAGCCATCCCAAGATATCTAGATTGGTCAGAGTATCCCATCCACTTCACAAGAGAAGACCAATGGACCAGTGCAGCAAACGTAGGATGCTACCCACTGGTACTGGGTCTGACTATCGTAGGAGTAGCAGTAACTAAAGTACTCATCGATGGAGGAGCCGGGCTTAACATAATTTTCGCAGATACTCTCAAAAGGATGAATCTAGATTGTGAAGGTCTAATGACACCCATAAGCACATCATTCTATGGAATAGTTTCCAGCAGAGCAGCTATGCCCCTCGGACAGATAACCCTACCCATCACCTTTGGCACACCGGACAAATACCGGGCGGAATTCATAAAATTGGAAGTTGCAGACTTTGAATCATGCTATCACGCAATACTTGGGAGACCAGCTTTAACAAAATACATGGCAGTACCACATTATCCATACCTACTGCTCAAGATGCCAACAACAAAAAGCGTATTATCATTGAAAGGAGATCTAAAGAAAGCACATGATTGCGACGTACAAGCAATACAAATATTCGAAAGATTACAAGATATAAAGGAAGGAAAGGAGATTGCAATACCGGCCAACGAAATAAACCCAGATGAGATTATGATACCAGCTAAGAAGCCAAGCAACTTCGCACCACCAAAAGAAGCCACTACCAAGACTATTGACCTACTGACTGGTGATCCGGAGAAGACGGCAATCATCAGTGCAAATCTCGACCCCAAATAGGAACTCATGCTCACCAACTTTCTTCGAGACAACAAAGATATTTTCGCTTGGAAGCCAGCAGACATGCCAGGGGTCCCAAGGGAGTTAGCTAAGCACATTATTGATGTGAACAAAGGGTCCAAACCCGTTAAGCAGAAGTTATGAAGATTCGCTCCAGACAAAAAAGCAGCAATCAAAAAAGAGATCACCAAGCTCATGGCAGCAGGATTCATCAGAGAAATAATCAACCTGGATTGGCTTGCCAACCTGGTCCTAGTAGAGAAGAAGAATTCAAAAGAATGGCGCATGTGCATCGACTACACAGACCTCAACAAACATTGCTCAAAAGATCCATATGTCCCATCAAGGATTGATCAAATCATCGACTCGACAGCAGGATCAGCTCTGTTATCCTTTCTAGATTGCTATTCAGGCTATCATCAAATATCCTTAAGAGAATAAGACCAAAGCAAGACTTCATTCATTATACCCTTTGGGGCATATTGCTATAAATTAATGCCTTTTGGGCTAAAAAATGCAGGGGCAACATATCAAAGAGCAATTCAAACTTGCTTGGGGAGTCAAGTCAGAAGAAATACAGAAGCATACATTGATGATGTAGTAATCAAGACAAAAGAACCTAGATCATTGATAGAAGACCTCGAGGAGACTTTCAAGAATCTAAAAGCATGGTAGTGGAAGCTAAATCCCACAAAGTGTGTTTTTGGGGTACCATCAGGACAACTACTCGAGTTTCTAGTCAGTAACCGAGGAATTGAAGCAAGTACAAAGCAGGTTAAAGCCATCATGGATATGAAACCTTCAAAGAAAGTTAAAGACATATAGAAGCTTACAGGATGCATGGCAGTACTCAATAGATTCATCTCCCGACTAGGAGAAAAAGGGCTACCTTTCTTCAAATTATTGAAAAAGGTAGGAAATTTTGAATGGACAGAAGAGGCAGAAGAAGCATTCTAAAAGTCAAAAGAATACTTGGCATCATCACCAGTAATGACACCACCAAAAGACAAAGAGGACATGATGCTATACATTACAGCAACCAAGAACGTTGTCAGCACAGCAATTGTGGTTGAGAGAGAAGAACCTGGACACGCATACAAAATGCAAAGACCAGTCTATTACATAAGCGAAGTACTAACAGAATCAAAAGTGAGATACCCACACGTGCAAAAACTACTTTATGTAGTGTTGATATCATCAAGAAAGCTGAGACATTATTTCCATGAACACAAGATTACAGTGGTAACCAATTTTCCACTTCAAGACATTATACGCAACAAAGATGCAACAGGTCAGATATCAAAATGGGTAGTAGAACTCGGTGCTCTCACCCTAGACTTCAAACCAAGAACTACAATCAAATCTCAAGCATTATCCGACTTCATTGCTGAATAGATAGAAATCAGTCAAAAAGAACCCGAACCAATACTTGATCATTGGAAACTGTATTTTGATGGTTCTATAAAGTTAGGAGGAGCTGGAGCAGGAGTACTATTCATATCACCAGAAGGGAGACAGTTAAAATATATGCTACAAATACTTTGGCAGGCAACTAACAATAAGGCAGAATACGAAGCATTAATACATGGTCTAAGAGTTGCAAGCTCGCTTGGGATCAAAAGACTACTTGTCTATGGTGATTCAGCTGTAGTAATCAATCAAGTCAACAAGGATTGGGATTGTACAAAAGATAACAAGGATGCGTACTATGCAAAAGTCAGAAAATTGGAGAAAAATTTCCAAAGACTCGAAATCCATCATGTACTAAGAGATTCCAACGTTGCAGCAAATGTGCTAGCCAAATTAGGATCAGATAGAGCAAAAGTACCACCCGGTATATTTGTGGAAGAACTCACAGCTGAAAGGTCCTAATATGGCTAGAGGGGGGGTGAATAGCCTATTTAAAAATCTACAAATTAACTAGAGCAATTTGATTAGTATGACAAATAGCGTAATGCAAACTTGCTCTAGCTCTACAAGGGTTGCAAGCCACCTATCCAACAATTCTAGTTGCAATGATTACTTAGGCACACAAACTTGCTACTCCAAAGAGCTCAACTAGATGAATGTAAATAATAAAGCAAGCTCTCAATTCTAATTACACTAAAGAGCTTGTATAAACTAGTTTGCAAGAATGTAAACAAGTAAGTAGGGTGATTATACCGCTGTGTAGAGGATGAACCAATCACAAGATGAAGATCAAGCCAATCATCGGAAGAATGCAAATGACAAGAGACAACCGATTTTTCTCCCGAGGTTCACGTGCTTGCCAACACGCTAGTCCCCGTTGTGTCGACCAACACTTGGTGGTTCGGCGGCTAAGAGGTGTTTCACAAACCTCGTCCACACGATAGGACACCGCAAGAACCGACCCACAAGTGAGGTAACTCAATGACACGAGCAATTTACTAGAGTTACCTTTCGGCACTCCGTCGGGGAAGGTACAACTCCCCTCACAATCACCGAAGGCGGCCACGAACAATCACCAACTCGTGCCGATCCTTCACCGCTGCTCCAACCGTCTAGGTGGTGGCAACCACCAAGAGAAATAAGCGAAATCCGCAGCGCAACACGAATACCAAGTGCCTCTAGATGCAATCACCCAAGCAATGCACTTGGATTCTCTCCCAATCTCACAATGATGATGGATCAATGATAGAGATGAGTGGGAGGGCTTTGGCTAAGCTCACAAGGATGTTATGTCAATGAAAATGTACAAGAGTTATCCCTTGAGCCAGCCATGGGGCTATAAATAGAGCCCCCATCAAATAGAGCCGTTATACCCCTTCACTAGGCAAAACGCGCTCTGACCGGACGCTTCGGTCATACTGACCGGACGCTGGCCCTCAGCGTCCGGTCGCCCGATGGACGCCACGCGTCACCGGCTTCAAACGCTCATTCCTGACAAAAAGTAAAAGAAGACGCTCATTCATGGCTATACAAGACCCATCCGTGACCAGCAAAAGACAAAGATCAAAGGAGTACAAATCAAGACCTTTCTTCCAGCTTCTTTTCAATAGAAAAGAACCCAGAGAAGGCTCGGGGGCTATAAGTACCTACCACAGAAAAACATATTTTCGAATTTTTTGACCCTCCAGCTTTTTGTACCAAAAAACAAGAGGCTCGGGGGCTACACTCAATGAGTGTAATTTTTGCAAAATTGCACTCGCTGCACTCAAAGGAAAAAGAACCCGGAGGACATCAAGCAAAAGTGCACATCAGCCAAAAGAAGAATCAAAGAAGACCATCTCAAGATTTCACTTCAAGAAGGACCCGGATCAAGACTACAACAACTCGGCCCTTGAAGCTCAATCATGAAATGCTCGGGGCTTGTCGATGGGGAACCCTACGGGCCCCCCATAGACCATACTGCAAGGAGGTAGGCCTTAGTAACAAGGCCTACAACCCAATCGCCAAGAAGAACGCGGAGCAAAGCAACGTGCAAAATCGAAACTCCAACTCAAACTATACAAGGAAAGGCGCCCGAAGTGTAGCTTAGGACTCTGACCTTGTACCCGAATAGGACACAAACAACGTCTCTCAGCGCCTGGACTATAAAGGGCTGATGAGGGTACCCATTGTAAGAGGAGAACGCATACCCGATACTCAAAGCAATACAACGCAAACAGGCTAACGCCAAAACTGGACGTAAGGTTATTACTCGACCAAGTCGAGGGCCTGAACCAGTATAAATCGTGAGTCTCTTTGCGTAACCGCCGAATTTCGCTATTCGCCGAAGCCCGAACAACTGTCCCGGGTACCCCCGTGGCAGGCTATCGGTGGTAAAACATCGACACACCTACAACCCTCCATGTCCGTGTCCATCTAAACAGGGAAGAAGCGGCGTCGAACAGGGTCCAAGGATGCTAGAACCGTCCTCCCTTGGCACGGCTCGCCTCGTCATACTTGCCGGAGTGGTTGTGTTACCCTTGTTTATCGCCTCCCTAGCACAGGGTGTGACTCCTCTCCCTCGATGTCGATGCGGCGGGGCTCATCTCCAAAACGTTTCCTTCCTCTGCGTGGGGGCATGGCTCCGTAGCCCCAACACCAATGCCATAGCTCAGTTGATGAGAACAAGGAGAAGAATGGGATAACAAGTAGGTCCATACACCAGTGTCTATGGATTGAGTGCCTTTATTTGGGGGCTCCTGTTAGAGTAGATGTAAAAAAAATATGAACTTTAAAAGTAGAGAAAGCCCTCCAATCAAAAGCAGTGACACTCATTTGAAAATTAATTGTTACTAATATGATATCATAAATCTTGATATATTTTTTCTATAAATTTAATCAAACTTACAGCAATTTGACTTTGGCTAAGATCTTTTCTTTACTATACGAAGGGAATATCTTTTTAATCCAGATGCCATCGCCACAGGATGTGAGAATGGCATTATTGGATTTAGACTGCCTCACGTCAAGTGGTACATTGTACGGCAATTTGACTTTGGCTAAGGTCTTTTCTTTACTATACGAAGGGAATATCTTTTTAATCCAGATGCCATCGCTACATGATGTGAGAATGGCATTATCGGATTTAGACTGCCTCACGTCAAGTGGTATATTGTCGAAAGGAAAGTGATTTAGTGGATCATCGTGGAATCTTGTGCATATGATAAACAAACGACATGTTTAAATCATAGCTTTTCAGATGGGTTTATATGCAAAAGTTAAATTAATAAGACCTAAGAAAATTCACATCCCGAACAGAAAACTGAATGATGGAGAGAGGGAGGGTACACGGAAGCAACCAGGGGTGCAAACAAATTGGTAGGCATCGTGAACACGCCAGAATCTTGTCACCTCGCATTAGGATTTAGGGATTAGGTCATCAGGACTGAGAGTAAGAGTATCTCCAACTGTATCTAAAAAAGTACTCCTCAAAAATAGGTTTTTCAATCTTTGCAAAATATATTATAAGACATAAAAAGCTATAACTCCAACAGTTTTCAAAATCTTGCGCCTAAAAAATAAAAAGTAATTTTACATGAGGAATTTTAAACTATTTCTAAATCACACTAACCACTTTTATACTTTATTTCTCTTTTTTATACATTTGCATCAGGAACCATGTCCTACTTTTTTTCCCTACGTCCTTCTACCTCCAGATTGGGACGATGATATGCGCACATAACTTTACGCGTGGGGATGGCTTTTTCCAAGTGCCAAAAGATTGGAAGGTGGGTCTGTGAGTTGTTAGAGATGAGTTTTCTTTTTTCAATCTTGCTAAAATTCCTAGATTGAGAGACTCTTTTGTGTACTCTTGGCGATGCTCTAATCAAGTTAAGAGTTGTCTTCAGGCTCTATATAAATAGAGAAAAATCATGGTTAAGATAAGTTCTACATAGTTTCTATGTATTTGTATAAAGAAATGGAGGGAGATGGAAAATGTTCTAGAAAAAAAAACGCAGTTTGTCCTCTACTCCCCCGTCCATGAAGAATGTAATTCTCGTTTTTCGAGAAGTTAAACAGTTTGAACTTTGACTAAATTTATATAAAAAAGTGCAAACATTTATGATACAAAGTAAGTACCATAAGATTAGTTATAGAATATATTTTTATAATAAATTTATTTGGAGACAAATACTAATAATATTTACTATAAACTTGGTCAAACTTGAACTTCTTTGACCGGCACGTATTCCATAATTATATTCTTTTACAGACGGAGGCAGTATATTTCAGCTTAATTTGACCATTGTAGAATCTTATTATAAGATGTGCAAGACACGTCCTTAAACTAGTGATTAAACGCCCATCATAAGGTTTTTTCAAGGGGGAAAAAAACGCCCATCATAATTCATAATAAGGTTTGCCCCTCGCTGCCACGCCACTTGGTGGGCCGTCCACATCCACATCCACATCACGAACCCTTCTCCAACCTGCTCTCCTCTCATCCCGGTAACCCCTCAACGAAGTCTCTGGTGCCTCGGCCACAGCAGCAGCCTGCCCCGGGCCCCCGGGCGTGGCGTGGCGGCGCTTTCTCATCTCCCGCACGGTGGCCACGTCATCCCGGCGCTCCCGCACGGTGGCGGCGGCCGTCTCCTCTCCTGCGATCCTCCTGCCGCGCACAGCCAGAGTACGCACCTCTCCTGCCTCCCTCCCTCCCTCCCCGCGTGATTTGGTGGTTCGATCGGCGCGGGCTACTACTAGTGTTTTCCGGAATTAGAATGTGCGATTAGATTGTACCTTGGGATTGGCCTGCGATTGGATCTCTGGGCTGGACAGAACCGAACCTGTGCCCTGAGGTAGGGAATCACTTTGCTTCGGATGGGATCGCACGGGAATTCGGATCGGATTGGCTTATACGCAGGCCGCACTGCCGCTGATCCCAATCTCTCGTCACAATTTAGTAGTAGCAGGTTTCGTTGCCGCATGTCGAGCTAATTCAGTTTATGCGTCAATCCACGGTTCTGGTTGCCTGGTTGGGTCCTGTGTTCTTCTTCAGACTTCAGAGGCAAATTCATATCCAAAAAGGATTAGAGGTTCCTTCATAGCTACTCAGATTCATGTCCAAAAACGATTAGAGGTTCCTTCATAGCACTCAGACGGGGAAAAAGTCCATGCTAGGGCATAGGAGCGCATACATGCTTGGAAGTGTAAGCCTACAGTTTTCAGCCATTTTGCAAGTCACAAGTAATTGGCAAATGTTGATAGAAGTGGAACTGACAGAAACTCAGAAACAAGGTCGTGTTTTCCTTCATCTTAGCTCAGTTGCTCTTTTTGCCTTACGCTGTACATTGGTGTGCCCGGAGTGTAAAATCTGATGCAGCTGATTCTTTAGTTACAATGTAAAATGCTCTGATTTATTACTAGGAAATATCAGTTAAAAGAGATAGGATCCCAGGGCCACTGAGGGGTTTTGTCTAAATCAGTCTCCATGATTGAGTGCTACATATGACAATCATATAAGGAGTAGTTGTGACTGAGTCACTGTAATTTGCTCCTAGTTGATTTTCCTTTTTTTTTTACTTCTTTCCACTCTCCACATTAATTTATTGGGGAGTTTGTTTACTATATTTCTGCATCTCTACATTAACATTTTAATCCAAGGTTATTCTCCCTGTTGGTGAATCATTTATCACCCTGTTTTTTTAGTTGCTTCCCTGAAACTTATTGCTCATATGTTCTTCGCCCTTCCCAGAAATCGTAGCTGAAGTTTGTTTGAGGATAAGCAACAACTTTGTGAGCGATTCGCACTAAAGGAGAAATTGTAGCTGAAGTAACAAACAGAAGGCAACAATGGCACTATCAAGAAGTATGAGAACATGTTTGCACAGTGGAAGACTTGCCCTTCTTGCCATATTGGTCTCTAGTGGAATTGTCTTGCAAATCTTGGTAAGCATCTGACTTTAATACCGTGTCGTTTCATTATCTTTTCCACTGTCACCTAAACCTATATAATTTTTGCTCCTTCAGGCTTGTGCTCTCTATAACAACTGGTGGCCAATGCTAACAGGTTAGAAAATTTTGTGTAACACTGGCAAACTAAGCTTATATCCTGATAATTGTTTGTAGGACATTGTAAGTAACCCTTGACATTTTGTGCAGTTCTGATGTATCTTATCCTACCAATGCCCCTCATATTTTTCCTGGGTTCTGATACTTCCTCGATCATGTCTAATGGGGGGGACAGGTAAGTGATCCTCTCTAGTCCATGCTGCTGCTTTTTTCCCCCTTAATCACCCTCGCCACCTGCTTTTTAGCACTATTTGTTGCCCCAAAGATATGCATTGCCTTGTTGCCATTCATTTTAGTAGAGATTCTAAAACAAAGGTCCTGATCCATCATGGTTGGATTGTTTTCCTAAACAACATTTCTGGAGCACAAAATGAATAGAGTTCATTGACATGAAAAAGTTTTCATGTTACGTGAAACCTGAGCATTGACTTGCACATATACTTTGCTACTTGCTTGTCAGTTGTTGTGCCTGCCTGCTAATTGCTGATTACATGCCCTAGGTTCTCTTTCATATCTTTCTAACTATTTTTTCATACATTGCAAAGTTAATTGGTGTACCTTTATTGCCACTGCAGTTGGGTGAACTTCACAAAATTCTTGACGGGCGCATCAATACTGGGGAGCATTGCCATTCCGTCAATCCTGAAACATGCTGGCGTCATTGGATGGGGAGCCCTGACGATGGAGCTATCATCCTTTGTGGTCTTTGGCGTGGCAGTCCTGTGGTTCCTCCAGATGAACGGTGAAGACGAGTACAGCGGTGTGTTCTAATCCAAACTTTCTCGTTCTCTTTCCAGCGTGATTGATACCTTTGCAAGGTAGTTGTGAACTCGGCTGTACAGCAACCTCGGACCTGATTTAGTGATACCACATACCAATACATGTTTGGTCTGCAATTTTTGTTCGTCTTTGTAATGCTTTGCCTGACATTCAGAATTTTGTGTACGTGGTATCTGACCTCTCACACTATTCCCTGCCCCATTTCTGTCAGTCCAAATAGATGCCAAATCGCCGTTGCCTCTCCAGCACGCAAATGGTCGGCGCCGGTGCTCGCACGGTTCCCTGAGCATTGGGCCGTACGGGACTGCGCCGGGTGCGTGACATGCACGGTCTGTTTCTCTGCACTAACAACGGACCAGTTCACACAATTGCGCAAGTACCAGTCTGATCGTGCAAAGTGCACACCACACCAAACGTTCTCGAGGACAGATCCTGATATGTTTCACAAGAGCATCTCCAACAAATTACTTATCTAGTTTCTAATACTAAAAAAATGCAATATACTCCAACAAACTACTCATCCTATCACTAATGCCTAAAAGTTTTTTAAGTAACTATTAAAAATCCACTCCCTCCAGGCTACACTACTTCTAATAAGAGATCACCTATATGGCTATATATAGAGAATTTTACGTGGTAAGGGATATGTAATCTATTGGAGATGCTCTCAGGCTTTCCCTATACATGTCACAAAAAGGCACAAAATTTGTGTCGTGCTAAATTTGCAAGGATTCCTTCAGTTCACAGCCATCAAAGCATCAGCCCTTCTTGGTCATGACTCGTGACCAGCCAGAAAAAGAAAAAACTGAACGGCTGTGCTCATCTTGACGATGTATCAGGTGTGTTCTAGTTCTATTCCTAATACAATTCTTACAATGGAAAAGAAATGCAAAAAAAAAACAATAAAAGAATGGAAGCTGTCTGTCAAAACCAGATTCCGTGCAGCGCTACATCATCCCAGTTCCAGTGTATGCATTGCCCGCATGGAGCTGCACCCCTGCACCGTAAGGGTGGGCGCCGGCGTGCATAGATGGGTTGGCGAAAGGATTGGAAGAAGCTTGTTGCTGCTGCTGTGCCATCATCATCATCATCTGCTGCTGCTGCTGCTGTTGCTGTTGCTGCTGGAGCATGAAGGCATGTTGCTGCTGCTCCATGGCAGCCATCTGAACGCTGCGGGCTGCGGCCATGGGAATGGAGGCATAGAACGGGTCGTACATCGGCTGCTGCATCACTGGACCTGATGCTGGATTGGCCTCCCAAGGGTTGTAGCTTGCATTCTGCTGTGCTCTTAGGTGTGCCTCATTGTATAGACTGTCAAGTGTAAGCAGGTCCAGTCCACCGGCCTGTAGCAAGTTGAGTTAGTATGATTGCAGAGAGACCAAATGAAGTAAAAACTATATATGAATTATTCTCAACTTATGTACCAATTTGCTTGATGTAACAGCATTCCCATTTGAACTGGGTGCAGTGACTAGGGCCAGCTCCCAGCTAGTGGCGACACTTTCAGTACTGGTAGGAGCAGGTGCTTTGGGCGCATTATCTGCCACAAAAAAAGTCCATGAATACATTTCAAGACGTTTCTTCAAACTTTGAATAACAATCAAAGTGTAGGATATATAATTATATACCCTGTGGAACAATGGCCAAGGCCGCTGCATTCTTTTGATCTATTTCAGATGTGTCAGGGGTTGATTCATTGATTCCCTGCCAACAAAAAACGAAAGTATTAGGACGCAGTACCGGGAACATGATAAGGATCAGCGCCTTGTTAGTGCAGTATCATTGAAAATTACCAGTAAATCTGTTGGTTCAGCTGCAGGTGGGACTTGTTGAACTGGCTCAGGCTCAGGCTCAGGTTCTTGAGCTGGAGTTGGGGGAGGAGGCAGCGTTGATGGTTCTTCAACTTCTGATTTTTTGTTGTACTCTATGGCCAGTACAGCCTAAAAACATAGAAATGGAAATAAAGAGGCCATAAAAATGCCGCCTTAAAATAACTTCAATAGAGTTATCAGAAGAAGCTTTTATGGAAGTAACAGAAAACTAAGATTCCAGGAAGATATTGTACTGAAACAAAATATCACAAAACTTATAGTGCTTACAAACCTGATTTCTCTGAACTGTTGAAGCAAGCGGAGCATTGCTCACATATTCCTCCATAGTTGCCAAGAATGATGCAGGAGGCTGTATGTATTGGTACCAATAGGTTATCAGTAAACTACTCAAACAGAAAATGACAATACAGTGCACACTGGTGATCATAGGATTGCAAGCCAAACCTGTTCGATTTTTAGGAATCTCTCACCCCGCCCAATATGTATACTTTTACACACTTCATAAAATTCTGAAAGTTGTTCTGCCTGTACAAAAGTAAATAAGAATTTTTAGCCATTAAATGTGTCATTTCTGATGTTCTAATGAAAAGGTTAATGAATTAACCAACAGAAGAAAATAAATCATGATTTACCTGCTCAATTGCTCTTTTATACATGTCAAGTGCCCTTATTGCGTCATCTCTCCGCATCTCAAAGAACTACAGTTTGCAGAATATGTAAGTTGCCTCAAGAAAATAAACACAAATGAACATTTTTCCTGATTTTGAACAGCAAGCTGGTATTACACACCTTGTCAACAAGATTGAGTATCCCATCATTGATGGCTGTTTGGATCTGAACACTCTCTAGAGCAACCTACCATTAATAACACATAAAACAAGTTAAAGGAATGCTAAGGTCATTAGTATGCTACTAACAAATGATCTGAAATCCTCACCATTGAAAGTGCATGCTGAATTATGATGTTATAAGATGATGCCCCTTGTGGCTGAAAAAAGAGAAAAGAATAGATCAGCAAGGTACCTGTTAAATGTCAAGGACAACTCTGAAACACAACTGATGTGTTTGATTAAATCACCTGGCAACCAAGTAGTCGAAAAAGAAGTTGCTGTAAAGCTGGCAACTGATCGAGCAATCCACTTGTATCAAGATCCTGAATTTTCTATGGAAACAAGAGTTTTCATAAATAAAATTACAAGAAGCCCCTTGCAATTCTATGCTGTAATCGTTTTATTCAGTACTTCACTAGGGCAGCACTCAAGAATGCAACATAAAAAAGCTTAGGCAATCTAAAGCCTTGATCTACTGATAGAAAAAAATGATAAATCAAGCATATATAATACAACCTAAACCATGACTAAGTTTGGATAGCAAATGTTATAAACTAAAGCAAATTGAATTAGATTGCCTACCAATGGATCCTTTTCAACATCATAGTTCAGTACACGGAAAGATTCAAGTTTCTCCTCCAAATATAAAGCATAATTGCGCACCCAAGCAGAGTAATCCCAGGCTGCATAACAACAAATAATCACAATAAGTCCTTACTAGTTTGAATACTAGTTGCAGCATCTGGCTGAAGTTAGCAAAGTACCTTCTGCACTGGAATCGTCCTTAAAGTAGGACAGATAGAGCATATGGGAGCTAGATCTTCCATAACTGATAAGCTCTTCACGGAAAGCAGTATCAACTTCCCGAAGAGCACGGTGTATTACAATTAATGTCTTCAGAGCAACCTGTCAGATAAAATGCAAATACAAACGTTTAGTACCAATACCATGTCGCTCCTACTTTTATGCATTACCCTGAAAAATCTTAGCATCAGGAAAGCCAAGTTAAAAAAAATCATTCCCATGATAATCAAAGGCTAACAGTTTTTTCCTCAAATGAAGGTTAAGCAGTGTGGATGGAGAAAAAAGAAACCCTCATGTTTTTCAAGAACTACTACTACAAAATAAATCCATAGTTAAAAGGAACAATTTCGTTATCTGGGCCAGATCTCGACAGGAAAAAAAACCAAGGCGTCATGGAGAACTAGTTTGCACAGCGGCAATGCATGGCAGTTAAATGGCACAAAATGAGATATTCTCTGAACAAAAGGAAGTTAAATATTGCGGTCCAAATGGAAATAACAATGGAGAACTATGTTCCATTAGATTATCTTGTTACCTGTATAGGTAAATTACATCTACTGGATTTGAAGTGGGGCCTAACAATCAACAGGATTATTCAGGAAAAGTGGACCTACCGCCCAGTTGTGTGTCTTTGAAAGACGTCTACCAAGGGCGCGGATGCAGTAGGCTACATCCGCCCGAGGCCTTCCAGGTGAAAGATGGTAAAAGATTTCTGCAGACCAGGAATGTGTGAGCAGAGGCATGGTGAGAATTCACTAAGCCAGAAGACTACGAATGACCATCTCACCTCTTATGTATTTCTCCTTTGTTGGATTCTCGACATGGTTTGTGGCCTTCACAATAGCAATGTCCAACTCCTGTCACAAGGACAGAGTAGCATGGAAAGAACAGTTCAACACATGACTAAATGCAACAACGAGAGGTCCTGGAAACGAGCTTTGATGTTTGGGATGGCGATCATCACTCATCAGTACCTTATAATCGCTGTTTACTTTTGCTATGCTAACTGTTGTGGTGTCCTTGAGAGCACCCATGTATTTCCTAATGCCCGTGCCACCTCCCGCCATTCTCCCTGACCTGCTAGGCTGCTGGCAGCTGGGCTGATTCAGATGCAAAACAAGAACCAAGAGTGAATACATACGAATCCGCCTCACCAAAAAAGAAACGCCACAATCCAAAAAGAAAAAAGAAACGAATCAGTGGCAATCTTTATATACGGGTAAGACCTCTGTTTGGTGGCGTCATCACTCATCACCATCTTGCATTTTTCATTTTAAAGTTATAAAAAAAAGATAATCAATGAACGGAAATTGCTTGCGCTGCTTTAGAAAAGCAGAAAACAAAAATGATTACATCTAACACCGAGAGGAAAAGGAAAAGCAGAAATTTCATGGCGACCGAGTTAGGGAAAGCGCCAATTCAGCTGGCAAAACCAAAGCTAGCCTCACCAAAAACCAGAGCTTTCCGAGACGATCGATCTCAGCCTGTTCGTTTGGCTGTGGCTCGTCGTAAACGATCGTAAATTTTTAACTGGAACAGGTTTTTCTCTCAGACAAACCAGCCGGTACTAATTCTTCACGAACCAGCAACCACAAGAGAAGATAGGCAACGTCCGACGCCACTCCTTGAATATAACGGCGAAGCAGCGTTTGAAAATGGAAATCTGACGAGAAGGAACGGGCTGCGATTGACCTCTGATCTGAATAAATAAGCTTGAACACGAGAGAGAGAGAAAAGGAGACACCGAGATATCGGCACCAACGTACACTTATGAAACGGTCTCCAACAAAAAAAAAAAATCCTAAAAACACGGCAGGGAACACAGTTCGAATCCTGATCAGTTGGTGGATTACCAACCGACGAAACAAACGGCGTTTGGAGTTGGTGCGAGCTGTGCAACTTGCTTCAGGTGAGCACCGGTAGTTTTCTGAATTTGACGAAACGCGTAAACCCGCACAAATACCAGTAGCACGCAAAGAATGCGACTTGTCAGATACGGGGGAAAACTGAATGGTCACATCTGCCAGCCCCACAACCTCCAGCAACGAAGCGCAAGTTGGCCAGTGGGAAACGGAAGGAAGAACACGCCCAACTTTGGCCCAGAACGAGAATGGGCCAGATTATTCGGTTGCCACCATCGCCGGAGAGAAAAGAAAAGCCATGAAGAACAGCACAGAACAGAAGACCAGAGGAATCGGGAACGCGCACGACCAACTGAAAGCGAAAGAAGAGGAAAAATCGAATCTTTCAGCGGGCGATCGCTGTGAAATCCCCCTCCTTCCCCTTCTGAAAGGATCGGATGAAATGAAACCGAGCCGCCATGGCGAAGCCGCCAAGAGGAGATGAACGAACCTGGCAAAGAGAAAGGCCCCGACTTGACTTGACCCAAGCAAGGAGATCGCCGGCGTAACGTAACTGCAGTGCAGGGGAATCCGGTAGCCGGAAGCAGGGCAGACGTCTACCGGCAGGACGCAGTGGCGGCGTTCTCTTCTCTCTCCCTAGTCCCTACTGGCGTGGAGCCGTGGAGGGAGTCTGGACGGGACGGAAGGGGGACGAATGAAAGGAAGGAGGAGGCGGGCGGCGTGTGAAACGGAACGGGGACGGGGCTGGCGGAGGGAAGGCGAAGCAGGAGCAGCTGGACCTGGACTGGAACGGGGTCTGCCGCGTGGTCCGTGACATTAGCACACGTGTTCCCGTGCGTCGGCGCCCCGCCTCTCTGACCAACGGACTCACCTTCACTTTGACCTTTTTTTTTAGCCCGGCGGCGTAGGAGGAAGGCTTCCCATTGCTTTTCTCGGATCGATGTGTCTCCTTTCCTTCCTTGTGCTCCTATCGATCCCGAGTTCTTGAGCTCAGATCCAGTGAGTAGCTAGGCTACCCCGATCCCGATTCCCAATTTACAACAAACAAAAAGGCGTTTCAGGTGGCTAGTTTGGTCGGTTACCCTAGCTTTATGGCTGATTAATAAAGTTGACCATTAGCCTGCGATTCCACGCTCTTTTATTTGCAGCTGCAAGCATGGCATATTGCCATATTGGCACGCTCCCTTTTCCTGTAGACCATTTTATATTAGGGCATTTATTTGCAAGTTTACATATTATAGATTGTTTATTGATCATTAGTAGTACTTCCCGTGATTATGCAAATATAAGCTTATTTTGTTTTTTAAGGTTAATTTGTTTCTATCCGATGGCTATCTATATCTAGATTTTACCTAAGTGTTTTTCTTAAAAATACTAAAATCTACAATTGTGGCTAAATATATTATCAAGAGCAAGACATACATTAAATGGATAATTTTAAAATATTTATTTATAAACGGGATAAGTTAGAATAAAGCTAAACTGACTGATACTTTTTTTTTTTTGAGATTACACATACTGGTACGTTTGTTACTATACATTAGAACTTGGAGGTGCTCCCAGCCGGTCCATTCAACGCAAGTACGCAACGCAGCCGCGTGATGAAGCACGCAGCCAGGTGCAGCTGCAGGGTCCCATCCAAACCTGCATGCCAAAGTTTGGTGGCGTCAAAGTCAAACTCATGGTAGTCATAAAAAAAATCAAACTCATGGCAAGAAGATTATTATATTCTGCGCGCAAAAATAAGTATATATATATTACGGACGGAAAATACTATCAATGCAGTACCAGCCGCTTCTCATCGGTTACGTTCCCTTCTTCGAGTCTCCCTTCTCCTTATTGTTATCTATGAGATCACATATTAACCATATACTCCATCCATAAATTGAAATTAACTAACTAACTAAAGGCTGATGATCTCATTACGACCAACTCGCAACAGATGATTGCCCAAAAAATAGGCACCGAGAAAATAGCCGGGAGATGCGTGTGTTGAATTCCAAAACAGAAAATCAGAGGGGTCGAGTGACGTCACGAAGATTCATGTGGCGAAATGCTACGTGTACTACGCTGGTATCCAACAGTCAACTGTCTAGAAGAGCTAGGCTGAATGTACTACGTAGCAATTAATTTCCGGGAGAGGAGCGGGCCACTCCCAGGCCCCAGCCATGAGGGAGCGAGCGACGCACGGGATGGAGAGGAGCTGACGCACATGAGAGGAGCGGGAGCGGGAGCGGCATCATTTATTTTTTTAGATGGGCCATGAGGGGGAGCAGGCCCAGGGACGCGCGTCCGGACGAACGTCCTCACCATATCATTATCTCAAAAGAAAACCTAAAAAATACTTTGATCAAACCCATATAACCGCTATGGCTCTATAAGCATGACACGCACTCTGTCATTATAAGCGTCTTTCGAGAATACCGCATGCAGATCTTAAGGTATGAAGCAATCCCCTGCCCTTTCCATTGTGTCTTTGCACTGACAAAACGCATAACGCTTGCATGGTCATCATGAGTTCCCATCGCGTGTGCCGTCGACTCCCTTCCTAGCCGGCGGCGGCGCCCTTACCCACCCCAATGGCTCCTTCCCCCACACCGGCGGCTCCTTCCTCCACCCCGGTGTCCTCCTCCCTCCACCCCGGCGGCTCCTTCACCCACCCCGGCGTCCTCCTCCCCTCCCCTGGCGGCGCCCCTCCCCCCACACCGGCGTCCTCCCCCACCGGGAGCCCCCAATGCCCACAGATCCGGTGGCCATGGCGCTCCCCACGCCATGCTCTCTCTCCCCCATTGCAATTGTATGTTTCAATTGTTTCATACGTTTCAGAGGTATGTTGCATTTGTTTTATATGGATGTTGTAAAAGTAGATCGGAGGATGTTGCACGTGTTGCAATTGTTTCAGAGGCATGTTGCAAGAGTATGTTTCAAGTGTTTCAAATATTTCAGCGGTATGTTTTATCTGTGTTTTCCGGACGCATGTTGCAATTGTGTTTATCTAGATGTTGCATATGTTCTACACGTATTTTGCATGTGTTTTATTCGGATGTTGCGTATGGTTGCAATGTTTTTCAAGTGTGTTTCAGGTGTTTTTCAAGTGTTCCATAAGCATGTTTCAAGTGTTTCAACTGCCTTCAGACGTATGTTGTAAGTATCGTATTTGGATGTTTCAAAAATACCTCGGGCGTTACATCTCTCATCCCCACCTTCTGCTGCATCGTCTCTCCTAGAGCCGGCAGGGCATCCACACGACGTCGGGCCGGGTCCTTCCGAATCGAAGGCGCCGCGTGCCCTTCCCCTCTTGTCGCTCGGGCAGCGTGGGCCCGGCGAGGACTTGCAGAGAGGAGCGCGTCTAAGATGGTAGCGCGGTGGCAGGATTGGGGTGTGGAGGAGATAGGGCACGGATGGGGACGCACGTATGCTGGCGCGGTTTCCGGACGTGTCCTGGCGCCGGAGCGTCCGGACGCTAGGCATACCGTTTCTTTTGTTAGTTCAGGTTATGTCGGTTATGGATTGAAAATTATGGTCCAAACCCATCCGATGTATTGGACGGGTCAGATCATTGCGTGCTCCATGATCAGGTCTACGGCTGAGCTTGCCCTCTTCTTCCTCGCGATGGGTAGCATTGTGCGTTTGCAACGAAGTCTAATGATCAGCGTGTTTGCTAATCATACCTGGAAACTTGAGAAGTTGAATTCAGCGCACGCACTGCACTAGCGTGGTGAAGCAGCCGGTCGAATCTACTCCTACGTCCTACCAAAGTTTGATGGCGTCATATCAGTGCAAAGTCCAGTCCTGATATGATGCCAAAAGAAGTTTCTGTTATTCTGTGGACAATTGCATCGCGAAAAATAATCATGGTGTTCTTCAGGAGCTTGAGCAACAGTCTTCGATCCCTTACTCCATTCCCCTCCTCCTCGTCCTCATAAAAAAACTAATAAACCAGGAAATTAAAGATCTAGCTTAACTGGTTCCATACTTCCATGGATGTCCACAAACAAACAAATAGGAGTACTCTACTCTATATAAGGATGATCGAATCCGTGTGTCAACACTCAACACACACGTAAAAAGATAGTAAAAAAAAGTCAAGAAATGTGCACTGAATTCGTAAAAGAAAAAGGGCATTATCATGAATCGAGTGCCGGCAGCGGTGGGACGGGGGGCTCTAGCCCCCCACCCCCCCCCCGATCCTGGGCGCGTGGAGCCCTCTAAGTCCTTCTTTGAAATTTTATGCATATATATATTAGGTAGGAGAGTGTTCAGCCATTTCTAAATTTTTTTCTGGCTTCGTCCCTGAGTACCGGAGATACTCCCACTAGTTGTACTGCATGCCCGACTACGTACGTTGCCTGCAGCACTGAATTTGCGATCCAAAGTCAACTGTCTAGAATAACCTTCCTGGCCGAATTGAACATTTCAAAAACTCGTTATGATATGATCCTGCAAGTGTGCCTAACAATTATGACGCGGTGTGCTGCTTGTCTCGTTTTGTGAGCAAGATGTAGCTACTTTTTCTTTCTACGTACTTTCTTTTACCTCCGCATCAGCAACTATATAACGTAAGCTAGACACGCATGTGAGGACGCCCTAAGCAATTTAAAAAATATGAATGCATATCTTTCCATTTAAGAACTCGCAAGTAGGGGGTCAATTGTACAAGTGAAAAAAAATAGTACATTAACCCCCAAATGCTGCTTTTTTTTTCAAACTGCGAATCTGATTTATTATCAGTAAAATGAGATCCCCATGCCTACATATTTGCGTAATTTTACTAGAAGACATAAATTGCTTACATCAATATAGAAAAATGACATTATAAAAGCAGTTAAGATGCTTAAGTTATATTCCAGAGTCGTCTACGGTCTACCCGAGAAAACATTTACTTCTTCCACTCTGTTAGATTCATAAGCATTTTTGTTACAACAAGATTCCTTTTACAACAAAATATCATCAGAACTTATATAAGTGATGTCTTGGTTTGATGGGCTAATGAAAGGAATATAAAGATGCGACCAGATTATAATTTGAGTGCTCAGTTTTGAATCTATGGAATTTTAAGTTTCAAAATTGCTGCAGGACCATCCATTACAAAAAGAAGGGAAAGGGGCAAGATGGATGTACAACGCGAAGGCAATGTACATTGTCAAAATAATACTGCAGTAACAGCCAGTTATCACCGCGAAAAGAATTATCAAACAAGAGAACAAAAGTTGACCCTGTCATACCAGTCAAACCCATTGAAGTAAATTAGTCAGTGACGAATTATCACTCAGATACACCTGTATAATCATGTTTCGCATATTAAGTGAACTCAAAATTTGCTTACAAAATAATGCCAGGGGCGAGGGCTTTTTCCCGGCATCTGATTTTTCTTATCTTGCCTACAAAATTGCTACATGGTGCTTGTGTACAACCTAAAACACATGGTGTTGCGCTCTGAAAAACCAATAAACATGTGAGCAACACGTGAACGAGAATTTTCTGCTATCACTATCAAGATGAGAGGGGTAAAGAATTGGCACATGATGCCAAACTTGAATCATGATCTCTTCACAACTGCCACTGCAAAGTGAGGGTGGTGTGTAAACTCAAACGAGACCCTTAGAGATGGTTCGCCAGCTCCAACTTGGTTGATAATATTTAAGGCTATCCTGTTGTGCTCAGCCACCTGCTCTATCCGACGGACCTCAGCAAGTTTTTCTGGTTCACTTGCAAAACTGCCCCTTAGTGAGGGGACTATCTTCTGAATTTCCTTGAAGAAGTTGTATTTCACCAAATCCTGTGACAAAAAGAGATATCGAGGCTTTGTCAAACTAAGCAGGTGAGAGAACAGATAAAAGGGATTTCAGTAGCGAACACTCACCGATATGCCTGCCCGGGAAGATGATTCCTTAAAACTGTAGAAGGAAATGTGCTCAGGGACTCGAGCTTTCAGAAGAAGATCAAAATGCTGCATGAATCTCTGCGAACGAGTGATTGATATTATGTCAAACTCGTTCAAGCCATATTTAAAAGGATGTTAGAAGTCACAACAATAAATCCAATCACACCTCTTGTTCAGTGTTAAAGATACTTGGTAATTGGAATGACCTACTTTCGTTTCTGAGAACAGCTAGCATCTGCATTAGCAATAAGAGAGTGATTGTTCAGTTCCATAGACAATAGTTGTACAAATGTATGCTTTGCACCGGAATGATTTCCAAATGACCATATTTTTCCATACGTACCATTGAGAGTCCCTCTGATAGCAAGAGATAGCATTGAAGCAATAAACAAGAGGATGAAAATGTTATATCCCGAGCTGAATCCTTCGAATGATCCTTCTTCTTTTTCCCCTTTCTTCGTGCTGAACATTTGACAATACATGTTAAGTTACACAAAAGTTTACTAAAAGGAAGCCATCACGTATTAGTGAAAATGGCATGGCATCCATTTAAATGGTGGAAGAGACAAAATCAAATGTTTAACTGTAAATAGACAACCAAACAGCCGCTACATCATGTTTTTTCATGTGATGTAATTTCAGGGGAAGAGGCTCCTCTGACATAAAAGTCAGAGAGATCAGATCTCAGCTACTGCCCTCTGACATCTGTCAGAGGAGCTTTCTTCGGTTTCAGGTACTGTTCTGCTTTATTTGCCATTCGGCTCTAATTTGACTCAAATCAATCGTGCAGCATATGACACCACCATTTTAAACAGCTATACTCTGCTTTATTTTAACACGTGAGCATTTGACATAGAACTGGACTGCATATTTTGTAAACTGTATGTTCTCCATTTTGTAATTCTTATTCATATTTTCCCTTAAGTTTTCCTCTTTCTATAACTCCTTATCACTTTACAACCAAATTTCAAAACACAGTTAACATAAAAGCAATAAAACATCTGATAGATATTAGTAAGCAAGTCACCTTGAATGCTACATGGCCATCCTATTTTAGTGTCTATTACAAGTCTAATATGAGAGCAGTTTTTTTTTACTTTAATTTAAACTATACTTTTGACCTTAGAATGCTAACAGGTCTTATTTTCGATTTTGTATTTGAATTTGAATTGTATTTTAATAAGTAAAAGAAGTCAGTTAATTCATTAAGGCTATGTTTATACCGTGTATCAATGGTCAATTATGAGTAGAAGGTTCCATCGGAACAATTATTATTTATTTCAAGCTATTTCGGCTCTTTCTTAATCTTCAAAAAGAAATTAATTCCGTAATGGTAAGACGAAAAAATAAAATTCACATGTGACATCAAAACTTACAGGTTTCGCTACTAGCAAGAACTCGTAACTGCATCTTTTCTATTAGCTTTGTGAGCACCACATACATGTACCAGTACACCATACAATATTCGCCTGGAGAATATAGGTCAAGTTTGAAACCCAATGTGAGAAACCGAAAAGCAACCCAGTATGCATGCTCCTGAGTCCAAATAAGAAGTTGCTTTGATACTCTCATGCACATATTCTGCACACCAACCAAAGCACGTTGAACAATGACAAATATATGAAAGTGATATTTATCTCAGAAAGCACATTAAATCAGAGATACCTCATTCTGCAAGACATTTCTAGTTTCACCAAACTCTCTTTTCAGTGCAAGCTCCAACTGCCACATGTATAAGCACAAAACATTAAAAGTGCAAAAGCAACATCATACACATGGGGAAGAAGCACTCAAATACTCAAACTATCGCAGTCAAGGAATAGTCACAAACTATTTGAGTATTGCAACTACCCCTAGAAGTAGCTAAAAATATACAGAAGAGATATCATAGCAGGTTTGCAACATCCTAATATGCCTTTATAGCAATTATTAAAACATCAATTAAAAATTTTCAGCTCCTGATAAGTAAGTTTTAAAAAAAAACGGGTCAATGAGAAAACATCAAAACTTGCTACTTTGGGTCCACGAGAAATCTAGAATACATTATTCGTGTTCTTGAATATCAGCTACAAAACCCCTTTTTTCACCTTGCCGTTCTTGGGTCTAGCATGGTACCTTTTTCATCGTTCCAAAAATTTAATATGTCATTGGCAGTGCAATGGACTACTATTTATTCCTACTAACTACTAAGAAAGTGTTATTTAGACAACTGAGTTTTCTCAGCTTGGTTATGAAACAACCAAATTTGTTTACTGTGACTGATGTGATTCTTTTGCCAACACGAAAGCATAACTTACGTCTACTAATGTAAGCTGAGGAAAGAAGAAATAAGCAAAACAGCATTGATTTCACACACCTGTATGGAAATAGTACTCCAATCCTGTAAACTCTTCCCAAGCTTGCGCCGTTGCCATGCAGTGTTTGTACAAAGAATTTTTATTAAGTTGACAACCAACTGCAATGTCATCATATTAATTAATCAGTGATAATTCCAGACAAATGAAGATGCAAAGTAACCATCAACAGAGGAGAAGAATGATCCTGGTGTCTGACCTGACCTAGCTGCACAACAAACTCATTCATCTGAAATTCCTTATCTCCAATAATGTCCGGTAGTGATAAAGCCCTTGAAATGACATCAGAAAACAAGTGTTCCCCATAAAGTTTGCCATCTTGGACCAACAAAGTCTGCATCAGGGCCATTTTTGGATCATTGTTAATGCAAGAAAGAAGCAGCGAATGAGATGTAGTAAAAGAATTCAAAGACTGCACGTTGTACAGGATGAAACAAATCATGTTTCTAAAAGATAAATGAATTGATAGTCACAATCACAATATCAGATACCATACTACATTTTCAACCAAATATACAAAAGATAAAATCTTCCCTCCCTTTATCAATCCAAGACTTTCATAACATAAGACATCACTAATGTTTGGTTATAGCATAAGACTTTTATCAGTGAGATATTAAAACAGTAAAAGAAGCAAACAATTACCTAACATTAAATTGCAAGTTAGTCATACACTACACCAACTGCTGTAGCGCAGATGGCCCACGAAGAATATAAGTATGACCCACCTGAAGAAATGCTCTAGGAACCAAATCTGGCACTGTTTTTTGGAACTGTACAATAAAGTGAAGCACATTCTCAAGCACAGGATCGAGCGACGAAGCGCAGATGACATCAAGATCATGCAGAAGCCTCTCAAAGTACCTGATTGCCTGAAACATAATTATTACAGCATTACATGGGAAGCTGCAAAAGTGTGTCCATCTTTCAGATGCGATTCAACAAAACATAGAACCTTCAAGCATAATTAAGGTAGGAACTTGGAGCATAATTAATGCCTAATTCGTACTTACATCGCTCCAGCTAAGTACTTTTACCGCACGTGGTGGTGTGGGACTCAAAAGTCTGCTGTTTAAGGTAACATCAAAGCCAACAGGTTGACAACCAGATGCAGTGGTGCAGTTTCCATCACCTTGCTGTAACGTAGTGCTGGACTGGGACTTGAGAAACTCCCGAGACTTAAGCATCAAATTAAGCTCTGTCAAGCATGAAGCAACATGCTTCCGGGCCAACTCCAATCCTCTTCCATGAGGTTTCCTCATGCACATAACAACATGGTAGAAATGCTACAAAACCACCAAAAAAAAGGTGATGGAGGCATTGAAAAATAAAAGGAAAAAAACTTCTATACAACTTCATCAGAAATGATCCCTACAACTGAAAGGCCGATGTCAAACTAGTTGACCTTTAGACTTTAGTTATACAATATTGTACTGTATAGTCTTTAGTTGCAACAGTTCCGCTTGGTGCAAACATACATTTTTTTTTTCATAACGAGCGAGCCTGAATTTCATTGCTTTCGCAACGAAATTACAAACAGCCACCAGGATGGGTTTATAACACCTACTTAGTTTAGAACGGAAAGGATGGACACAGCAGCACCAAGGCTCTGTGAACTATCCAACAAAATGCATCAACATTAGAATCGCCTTACAACCATGGTGGTACAAACATACATAAATGTGTAAGGCAATTGCAAGCGTAATAGTTTGTCCTTTTCCTTCATTTCATCACTGGATAAGGAGAGAAACCAAGGAAAGGCCAACAGTTTCCATGTTATTTCTCAAAAAAAAAAAACTATCATGGAAGCTTACTTGCTTACTGTGAAATCAATATATACATAATAACAGAAGATGAACATAGATAAACAAACTGCTTTCAGAAACGCATTTGTTAATTCACAACAATCAGAAAATTCAGTCAACCATTTTTTAACAGAATTGAACAGGAAATAAGGGTTAAGACCTTACGAAAACGTAATCTGCATAACAGAGCTCTGCAATAATCCTCTTCCAGATCAGGATTATCCTGCAGGGATTCAAGACCTGCAGCAATAAAATATTCCTAGTCAATATCACGACATCAACAATCTTCTTATATTGATTAAAAAAGGAATATATTGGTTTTTCATTAATTTATATTTATATAGTCTACATAAGACAAAATCAAAGTATATTAAGCTTGTCAAAGTAATAATCCAATTAATTACCTTCTCATTCTCAATGTAGGCTTCTGCATCTTTTTTTTTTCCTTCTTTAGTATTTTTATGTCAAACCATTCTAAAGACTGAGCTAGAAGTACTTAAAAGTGAAGGACCTAGTTTAGTGTTCAGCAACTTTGCATACATGCACTTGAATAATTTGATGCAAATTAATCAGCAGTTAGCGCAATTTCAAGATTGAACTAAAGATAGTTGAGCTAAAACAAGGCACATATGGTTTGTCCTATCTTCAGTAATTGACAACAATTCTTTTCTTCTTCTTTTTGCATCAGGGAAACTTAATATACAACAATTATTCAAAATGGAGCAGTTTCAACAATACTAATGATACTCATGACATTAATAAACTGAGAAAACAAGAATAAGATTATATAGCACATACACTTAATACTGATACCTTCTAGTGTTTTTTTCTTGGACAATGCCTGGGCTTTACATGCACGTAATTGACGAGATATTGTCTCTTCAACTGAGTTTAGAATTGACAGGCACTTTTCATCACCTTCATCTCTCAAAGGCAGCCCAAAAGACATAGTAAAGAGATCCTCTTCCTACAGATACATGAAAAAGGATTTGTCTCACAAGTGGAATCATGGAGTTACGACTACACAAAAGATGGTGGTATCTCACATATCAGGTTAAACACTAATAAAAACTGATGCTCATATTGACATATGAATTATGTACAGCAGATCTCACACATTACAGCACCGCACCCTAAAGCACTAAATATAGCTTCCCTCCATAATCACTTCTGCAACTAAAAAAAGTAAGAAATGTAGGAGACATTCAGAGACTAATGAAATCCACTCCAGTACTCCACATGCAAGCTATCAGTTACCAGTTGTCTAACAAGGTTATGGACAACATATACTAAAAAGTAAAAACTAAATAAATTGCACAAATCTAGAAACAAAAATGTTAATTTGTGCTACTCATTTGCAGGGAGAGGCTAGTCTTATCTTACAAAATAACTCGTCAAGGTGATTGTCTTCAGATCCAATCAAGTTCAGCAACATGACAGATTGGAGCAATTTTCAAGAAAGAGTTTAGTGGAGATAGTCAAATAAGGAGGCTATAAAAGAACGAACTTTGTCAAGATAGTTAATATGCATAAATTATTTCTAGTACCATCAAATTCCATATTCTTGACATGCCGTAGATTATTGATAGAAGTAACCAGGGAAAAATGGAGATAGATAGCAACCAAGGTCCAACCCAGTACCTCATGAGTTCGGGCAGTAGAAACAACAGAAATGACAGCATTACAAGTAGCACGCAAAATCCTGCAAAAGCTATTTAGTACAGCATGCGATGAAGTTCTCTCCATTCTCATAAGGTAGATACATGTAAATACAGTCTGAGCTAGAGTGTGCCCCTTGTGCCATGTTGCCTGGTAAATAAAGCATTAAAATATGTGGTTTAGTCAAATTGAAAAGGTTGCACATATTACATGCAAGAGAGGACTTAAGTACCTCACATGAGAAAAGATGATCCATGACATCAATAGAGCGTTGAACATCAAGTGTCCTGTCCAAGCTAAGTGGGATTGGTGCAACACCATCTTCTATGGCCTCTTCAATGGAGTTGTATCGACTTCTCTCAATTCCAGAATCCATTTTTGGATCCATTATCTATCAGGACGGAGTACATACTGAGAACTAAAATCAAGCAATAGATTGAAACAATAAAAACACAACAGACCAGTATGATATTTGGCTTGGTCATTATGACATTATCATTATGAACTAAAATGTCCTTTGAAGCATTCACTAATATTTTGAAAGGTTCCTTAAACATGTCTGTCCTTTTGATCCATACCGCATTTTGAATTGCCTACCTACATGCATGCTTTGGATTTTGAATTAGTGAGTGAGTTCGCTCGCAGAGTATGTAATTAATGTTCTCTGTCTCATAATTTTCAATGAAACTGAGATCAGTGAGAAGAATCACTCCAAACAAAAAAAACTGACCAAGCCAATCTAATTTTTTTTTTAAAAATTGCCTATCACATCAATGAGTGAATTGTCAAGAGATAGCTTTTCACAAGGATGCATGCATCCAGATCCTCAAGTGCCCAAAAAAGTTGAGTGATAGTCCATAAAAGCAACTCAGGTGACCTAGAAAATACTATGGCTACAAGGAAAAGATCAACCAATTGCTAAATCATAATAATAACTAAATGCACAAAATAGTTCAGTAGAAACAAGAGCATCATGAGCCTCGACACCCACAATGCACAATAGAGAGAAAAAAGGAGATGAAGCACAATCAAATAGCAGGGGATGTGGTGCGGGCTTACTTCCAATGCAGACATTGCAGCAAATAGACTAAAGTTTTCTCCATGTACAAGTTCCCCATCCTGGAGATCTACAAGCATGAACAGTCAGTAGGAGACAAAACAAATAAAAGATAAGTTAGCTAGTAGATCTGAGCACAGGCTCAACTCTCAGCTGTCTGTTTCTATCAGTATGGACAGAGTCCGAGATGCATCTAAATCCAACATCAAAATTTCCCATAGCGGACTTTGGCAACAAAGCAGCCCTAGAAAACGACAAACCATCCCCACTTGAGATTGAACTAACTAATTAGTTTTGAAAAAAGAAGACCATGCACTTCTACCAAATTGTAAAATATTTTTAAAAATGCACAGATATATTTTCATGTGTAGCATTTTAACTTGATTACTTTCTCGAAATATGTTGTTCATAGCGCCAATAATTTGTACATCAATGTTTGAATATAATTCAGTAATGCACATGTATATTTTACTATTTTAGATTTATAGAAAAGTCACTTCCCAAACAAACTTCACGAAAGCACCATGAGGCAAAGGATACATAATGGAAGGTCAGAAAATTTGAGCTCAATTTAACTTGGTGGAAAGGTGAGTCCCTCAGACTGCTCATAGCTTTCAGAGCCATGGTTCCTCTCCATCCCCAGAAACTCAGCCCCTGGTTCATTCCCAACCAGGGGCGTAGCCAGGGGGGTTTGCACAGGAGCCTTGCCACCCACAAACTTGGACACTATCCCTAAGTGATCGCATCTTATACTTCGCTTAGCTACAAAACTAATCCTCAAATAGTGCCTCCAGGGCAGTGTGCGTGTTTTTTTTCTCTATGGTTTAAAACTGACTGGGTACATCCCATATGCTGCTGACACCAAAATCTCCTCAGGCAACCAAGCATCTCGCATTGCTCGGTGCAAACCAAAACGAGAAACCATCCTCACCAGTATCCACATACACAGAGATCTACACGCACGATCCACCGCACAACAGAGCCTGCATGCAAGGCCTCCAAACAACAGAGACTAGCACGTTTCACATCAGCAAACAGCAAGGGGAAGGCTCTGCCTCGAGTTTTACCACGGCACGCGGCGGCGAGGAGCGGCGAGGCGTCAACCCAGACGCCCTGGTCGCTGGACGAGGGTACGGAGGGGGGCGGCGGCGCGGCGGCCGCAGAGGACGAGGATCTCGCCTCCATGGAAGAGAAGCGGGCGGCAGCGGAGATCTGGAGCCGCGTCCGAGGAGGGATAGGTCGCGTCCCTTTCGCGCTCCTTGGCCACGGCGACGTCGGCGGCGGAGGGGTTCGGGGGTGAGAGGTTTTTACTGGTTGCGTGGTATCCTCCGAACTTCTGGAATTCGGAGGGGATGGTATGCTTCTGGACGAATTTCGAGGGTTTGGATGAATTCTGAAACGAATTTGGAGGGTTCGGATGAATTCTGAAAAAAATTGTTTTAAAAAAATATTGTTCCAAATAAAAAAAAAGCAGCTCAAGCTGGGTTTAAGGGCACGCGAACGGTGCCGAAGCCGAGACACCGGCCGAGGACCGCAGGTCAGGTCGGATCGGTCATGGGAGCCTCTGATATCGCGGTTTTCAAATCAAAATTAGTAGAATTTCTATCAAAACCATATGCAATTTTCTGAAATCAGTGACAATGTTATGTGGCTGCTAGGATGGAGAGGAGAGAGCCGAGGGGAGCGACGGCGGCCGCCGCGCTACAGTACCCGAGGCGCTACAGTACCGCGGGTACTGTTCACAGCGGCAACGGCTAGGGTTGCAAGGGCGCTGGGGAAGGCCGGCCGCGGGGCTTCGCCCACAGCCGGTAAGAGAGAAGGGATTTCCTTCTAATCTCTTGCTTGATTATAAATTGATACATCTCCTCTCATTATATAGAGATGTCTGACTTGGCCCCTAAGCAAGCGACTAATTAACCCTAATAGGCTAAGGCCCAATAGACGCTTGACTCCTCTAATAGATAATGTGAGTACTGTAGTATCAAATTACAGACTAACAAACAGTTGTATTTTTTTGCGCTCTAGCAAGATTGACATATGTTCATGCATTTTTTTCCAAGAATTATGGCCAAGTTACGTCAAAGACAAAAGAAATTCTGGCAAAGCTACCAACCGGCGATGACGTAACAGTATAGTGCTACGTAAATGCTACATCTCACTCAAGTATTATGGCAAATCTACAGATTGATGATGACACAATGGTATCGTGCTATAGAAAATCTACGTTTCACTGAGGTGTTCGAACACTCGATTCTTCTCTCTTCTCTTCACCTCATCTTCTTCTCCATCTCTGACGGAAACCGGTGATAATATGAGTACTACAATGTCAAATTACAAACTGACCAACAATTGTATTTATTCGTGCTCTAGCAAGATTGGCATATGGCTCATGTGTTTTTGTACAAGAATTATGGCCAATTTACGTAAGCACAAACAAGAACTCTGGCAAAGCGACAAACTGCTGATGACGTAATGGTATAGTGTTACACAAAAGCTACATCTCACTCGAATGTTGGAACACTTGAATCTTCTCTCTTCTCTTCCTCTCCCTCTCCCTCTTCTTCTTCTCCATTCTCTTCTCTTCCTCTTCCTCTTCCTCTTCCTCTTTCTCCCTTCTTCTCCATCTCCGGCATCTCCTGAGGGCTTAGAAGAAATTTTTGGGAGGTAGGCAGGTCAAGTAGTGGGGATGGAAGAGACGGCAGCAAGGTGGAGGCAGCGGTGACGCCACCGTCGAAGGAGCGAGCGGCTGAGGAGGTGGGCGGGCTGTGGGAATGGAAGAGACGGCGACTAGGTGGAGGCGGTGGTGACACCACCGCCAATGGAGCGAGCGGCTGAGGAGGTGACTGGGCGATGGGGATGAAAGAGACGGCAACGAGGTGGAGGCGACGATGACGCCACTGCCAATGGAGCGAGCTGTTGAGGAGGTGGCCAGGCCAGGTTGGGATAGGGGCAACAATGGACATGACAGCGGCATGGGAGGGGAAGAAGATCGTCGTGGGCATGGTAGAGTCTCGTCTGGCGCCCACGACGGCAGAGCTCCGGCAAGACCCTACCACGCCGCGGCTGCGCGTTAGGAGGAGGCTGCAGCTCCTAGCAAGACAAGGAAAGACCTCGGCATCTAGACTCCAGAGAAATGGTTATTACAAACAGCTTAAAAAATACAGCATTGCAAGATTTGATCGAGCCATCTCGGGCCTGAGCGTTTCTCTTCTTGCCCTTGCTCTTCTTATAATTAGATTTGGCCAAAAGAAGGGCAGATTTGTTCACCACCTCTACCGCCTTCACCTTTCTCTTCTTGCCCTTGCCCTTGCTCTTCTTATAGATTTGGCCTTGGTGGTTGCTTTGCTCTTGTAGTCAGGAGCTTTGTACTCGGGCGCATCGCGAAGCCCCAGCTTTGACAGAACAAGACAGTACGAGTCCCAATCGGTTCTGCGCAAGTATTTCAGGTATTTCTTCCTCCTTTGGACCATCTCCTGAAGCCCCTTTCTAGAAGGTTTATCCTGCATCACAACACGTCGCACGAATTACTTCTTTGAATCAAGATTAAACAGTTCCAAAAGCATTACTACCAGATGTTGCAGTGAAACAGCACAATAAATCATAAGGAGGACCTAGGATTTTGCATACCTTCTTGTGTAGAACAGCTGATAGATGCTTGATTTTCAGAGTCAGTTGGGCAACTGGAAACGAAATATGGACATATCAGTAACACGCATGATTCACATACAAAAGGCAATAAAGCCACATGGGCATACAAATATACAATGCTCGACATCTTTAAACATACATCAGAGCTGCTATGAGACCTCATGTAGAAAAATAAATAAAAGAGATACAAGTTATCATGCTTAGGTGATGCTTTTTCCTCGGTGAACAAGGACTGAGAAGGGATTGACAAAGCAGAAAGGTGTTTACTGTTTAGTTCATATATAGCTACAGGTTTGTTTCAGATATAAGAATCAAATAAACAACCAATAAAGGCAAACAAACACAGAAACGTTACAAATAAACTTCGTAGCATAAATAATAAACGCACAGTTTCTGTATGTATTATGCAACCTCAAAAGGAAAAAAGTGTATGAAAACAATGAAAAAGTATATCTATCTAGTTAAGAATGAATACTGTGTTCAGTATTTCTTATTTCCGCACAAATGTCACTACATCTTTCACAAGTAGGACACCTGCTTGAACTCGTCACTCGTGTTACTTTGAAGGACAGGTTTAAGTGTTTACTTCGAACTAAAAAAAAGACCAGAATAAAGTGAGTTTACTTTGAACTCGTGCAGAACCACAGTCATTCTCGGACATCTTGAACTCGTCCCTCACCCTTTGGAGCTCCAATTTCATCTTATCTTCGGATGACATATGATCTGGATGGAAGTACTGAAGATAACAACTTTGATCAGCCGTAGTAGATCACATCCTATCCTAAGACTGTAAATAAGCCAAGGAATTACTTTGATAAGCAGCAAAAAAATAAAGGGCCAATCTCACCTTCTCTAACAACTCCTGCGGAGGCCGACCCATGTAGTCCAGCTGACCGCCAAGGTTCAGCAGTGTATTCATGTTTACCTGCCGAGCCGGTTTTTCTTGTTTCTGCAGGTTCTCAATGCCACTCCGGAGTTCCAAAAATTGCGGCCTGGCGAACCGGTTCTCCTGCTTCTCCAACTCTGCCAGCTTGGCGATACGCCCCTGCAGCTCCGTGAGCGAGAACCACTCCTTACCGTCTTTGCCCGCACCCGCCGGCCGCAGCTCCCCTAGCCTCTTCCCAAGCTCTTCGTAGCTGTAGTGCCTCTTAAGCGCAATGGCAGAGCCATTCTCTTCCTGCCCCGCACCTACAGCCTTCGAGTTCCTCTCTAGCTCCGGGCGGAAGATGCTGCTCGGCAAATGGGTCATAAAAGGCTTCGACGAACGGAGGCCCTTGAGGCTCCCTCGGGTGGCATCGAGGCCGAGCACCCCCTGCCCGGCGTTGGGGCCCTGGGCGACGCTGTCCTTCTTGAACAGGTCCGTGAAGAAGGGGATGGCTCCGGGAGCGGAGGGTGACGGGGCGGCTCCGGGAGAGGAGGTGGAAGGCACGCCGCCGGTTGAGCGGAAGTTCTGGAGCATCCGGCGGATGTCTTCAGGGGCCCGTTGCGAAGAAGGAGCGCCGCGCGCGGGGTTGGGGCGGGGCAGGTTCGGTCGGGATCCGGCGCGGGGAGGGCGACGTCGGAGACGAGAGGAGGCGATCTCTGATGTCCTGGAAGAGCGAGGACGCCGGGTTCCGCAGCGCGCCGGGGTTTGGGGGCGAAGAGGAGGACGGGGAATGGGCGGCGTCGGGGTCGTTCGCGGGAGTCGGGGGCGGAGGGAACGGCGGGTTAGAGGAGGAGGAGAAGGCACGGGTGGCGGGGAGAACGGTTCTCCTCCTCGCGGTGATGCGGTGGAGCGCCATGGCGGCGGGCGGGTGGAGGTGGGGGCTTGCTTCTTCTCCCTCCCGCAGCCCCGCTACAGGGTTTTGGTGAAGACGACGAGAGTGCCGACGAGCGGAGTGCGCGAGCGATGTGCCGCGGCCTGTCTGCGGAAGTGGGGTCCCTGTGGCAGACGGGCTGCAGGCACTGCTGGGCCGCTACGTCGTCGGCAGGAAACTGGGCCGCTACGTCGTCGGCAGGAAACTGGGCTGAAGCCTGAAGCCTGAGCCTGCAGGCCTCGTGGCCCATCCCTTGAGAGCCTGTTTGGGTGATCGTTTGACCGGCGGATGGCGGATCGTGACCCATGCACCAAAGCTGCCTGCGTTTGTCAAAGCATGAAGGGCTTCCTCCACGTCCTACGAGCGCTGCGGGACGCCGCGCGGAGGGTGGAGGCCGGGGAAGTACAAGGGCCGGCGCTGCAGGCGCTTCTCGCGCTCGAGGCCGGCGCCGACGACCTCCTCGCCGGCGACCCCGATCTCGTCGCCCTGCGCCGCCTCCTCTACCGGCTCAGAGCGCTCTCGTGCTCCCTCGACCTGTGCAGCGCCGGGGCGGCTGGCTCCGGCTCCCTGTCCCTGCGCGCGCGGTGCCGCCGGTGCGGCGCGTGGAAGGCTGTCGCGCGCGTGGCCGGCGCCGTCGCCGGCGAGATCCAGGCGTGGGTCGACCGCGAGGCCATCGCGCGCCTCGTGGCCGCACTTCGCGGCGGCAGGGCGGACGCCGCGCGCTCGCTCCTCGCGGAGCTCGAGGAGCGGCTGCTGTCCTTGGGCGGGCGGTTCGACCCGCGGCTCCAGCGCGCGCTGCTCCGCCACGGCGTGTTCCCGGCGGTGGAGGCCGGGCTCGGGGACCCCGCCGTGGGCGACGGCTGCGCGGCCGCGGTGCTGGCGCTGGTGCGCTTCAACAAGGACGTGTTCGTGGGGCCCGTCCTCATGGGCCCCGCCGTCGGCGCGCTGGTGGCGTCAGCGTCCGCGTCCGCGGCGCCGCTGCGCGCGCTCAACGACCTGGTGGACGCCATCTGGAGCCCGCTGGTTGACGAGCTCCACGCGCGGGGCGAGCTCTCTCGGCTCGTCGCGCTGCTGTGCGCGCCTGACCCCCGCGCTCGGCTTTGCGCTCCGCGTCGGCTACTACGGCCGGAAGGAGGTGTTGGACGCTCTCCTCGCCGAGGGTCTCGTGAAGCGCCTCCTCTGCCTGCAGCGCTCCGACCTCGGCGGCTTGCTCGCGGACACGGACACGGACGAGGACGAGGATGGCTGCCCAAAGGCGAAGCCCGACGACGCCAAAGCCGACGGCTCCCTCCTCCTGGCCTGCCTCCCCACGGTGTGGCGGCGTCACGACGGCGCCGCGGACACGGACATGGAGGAGCGGCCGTTTGTGAGCGCAGTGGCGCGGTTCGCGGTGCAGGTGGAGGTGGGCGTGGGGCTGAGCCCGCGGGAGAAGCGCGAGACGAAGCTGGAGATCCTGCGGCGGGTGCGGGAGGCGGCCGTGTCGCCGGCGGAGGAGGCCACCGTGCTCGCCGAGGTGCTCTGGGGCGCCACGCCGTAGCCCGTAGCGGTGGGCGGTGGCGGCGCTAGCTCCTTGCTTCACCGATGACCGTTGACCCGCGGACCCACGTGCCGCGTACGCTGTTTGCCGTACTCGTTGTTTTTTTTTTTTGGTAGCATATAGTTCTTCTATCTATTGTTAATCTTTCTGTGAATATTGTTAGATATCCCGGTGTAGATAGGACTTGGTAGGGGAGACGACTCCAATCCATGTACGCACGTATATATGGATGATGTACAAGAGAGTCAAGATGTAACCATTTTTTATAGCCTGTGAAAAGAAGTGGTAGGAAATGGTTCATTATGCAATGACAGTAATAGATTCTATTCTTTGAGATACAAGGAGCGGTTAAAGTTGGTGCCAAGTATTTATACCTGACTATATTTTTTCAGCCAACAAATAGTCACAACAAATCAGCCAACAGTGTTTTCAGCCATGCAGCCAAGCGAACAGGGCATATAACAACGCAATTTTATTTCAACATTCTCTTCCTATAATTTAACTAACAAGCAAACGTTGATGTCTCGTCGGTACCGTGAGCAAAAAAACCAGACGTTTGATTTTGATGGAGTAGAATGGTCGCGAGGAGTTGGAACAAGACGTGTGGCTAACCCGGCAGAGTCCAATTTCCATACGCCGACGTTGCTGCATTTGGCGCGTAGATGTGTCAGTTTCTAGAGCGTACCGGGGCCATGAGGTTCGTTTCTAGGCTTCGCCAAATGTCCATCGGAGCGTCGGAGCCTAGCACCGTTGCTGCAAGTCCATATACTACATGGCAATGGCATGGCATCAATCGCTTTCGCCCGCGCGTCTTGATCCAGATCCACATCTAGACGGAGAACCAGGCAGGCAGGGAGCCAGCCAACCAAGTGGAGAGCGGCAGCTGCTCCACTGATGCGCAGCACAGTGGCGGCAACGCATCGGCTGCCGGTTTGTGCTGGAAAGAGACAAGGCAATTGCGACGGGGTGGATCGGCGAACGCGACCTGACCGAGGCCGACGATGGGGGCCGGGGGCGGGCGACGCTCAGGTGGAAGTGCGGAGGAGAAGAATGCACCTGAAAAAGGCCACCCAAATTGATCCGATCCTGGCCCTTGTTAGGCATCATGCGTTGCCTTTTGCCTTTCAAAAGGTCCGGGCTTCATCATTGTCAGGATGAGTCTCCGGTCCCTCGCACTCACGCTGCTCCTCTCCACTCCTCTGGACCTGAAATCCGATCTGAACATCTGATGGATGGACGGTTGGAGACAGAACGGCCGGACTCGTTCGTCCAATGACGACGCAGGAACCTGGCACCGGCTCTGGTATCGAGTTCATTTCAGTTTGGTGCGTTCCCAAAATTTTACAAAATTTTTCAAGATTCTCCGTCACATCGAATCTTTGACGCATGCATGAAGCATTAAATATAAATAAAAAATAAAACTAATTATACAGTTTAGCCGAAATTCACGAGACGAATCTTTTAAGCCTAATTAGATTATGATTGGACACTAATTACCAAATAACAACGAAAGTGCTGCAGTACTATTTTCCAAAAAATTTCGCCAACTAAACAAGGCCTCGCTGAATTCTTCGTCCAATGACGACGCAGGAACCTGGCGGTATGTCTCTGACCTGCCGCCGCAATCGGTACAGAAAGGCCAAGCAATGCCAGTGACTGACATCAGAAAACGCTAGCACAGCATGTTCCCGGTCCTACTACTACCAGTCAGTAGTCGACGGGGTTCACGTTCACTTCAGTTTGCTGAATTCTTCAATCAGAAGCAGCTAAGCTTTCACTGAACTGACTGACATTCTGGTATCGAGTTCATTGCTCCCAGATACAGTACATGTCTCAGGAGAATTCCTGAAGATCAGATTCATCTGATCCATTTTGTTTATCAACACCTGATCCAGTTTGAAGAGCTGATGTAGCTGTACAGATAGAAATTCAAGGCATGTTTGGTTGCTGCCCCAGGGCAACAAATTCAGGCCACAAGGCACTTGAAACCGAGGGTCTGGATTTCTACCTGGCCAGGCAAAGTTGCCTAGGCAACAAACCAAACAAGACCTAAAAGCGCTGTACAGATAGAAATTCAAGGCATGTTTGGTTCCTCTCCTATGACAATAGGCACATGCAGTTCACCACCAAATACTCGTACACCAAAAAAAAGATAGGGAGGTACAATTCTGATTAATCTGCAGCAAAAAAAAAAAACTTTCACTCAGAACAATCTGTCATCATATTATACACATCTTCCACTTACACGAATGGATCACGTCAGTTAGTATACACGATAAGGGTCTGACATCTCCATGCACAAAATTTGAGTGTATTTTACAAGCCACCACCACCAATTCCCCTTTGATGACGGGGGAAGCCAGAAACATGATATGAATGAATGTTTTTTTTACAAAGTTAAAATGAAGCCAGCATCATCACACACGAGAACCTGTCAGTCAAACGAGCCTGCCCATAACTACCATGGGAGCTTGATGGTTTCAGATAAGTTGGAGAGGTGTGGTTTCAGGTGATGGTATGAAGAAGGATGAAGTCAAGGAACTAGAGATCTGTGATATCACGCCTTGCTCCTGAGAGAGCCCATGAATGTCTTTGACAATGTCAAAGACAGCTTCTGGCTGAGCCAATTTCAGTGCATTTTCTGACATTTTTTTCAGTTCCTCTGAATCTGGACCAAACCAGCGGGCAACAAGGTTAGCAGTTTCCTTAGGGCTTTTTGAGAACACACCTGCACCATTGTCCACAACATAAGGGACGTTGCCAACTTCCTGTCATACAAAACACAAACGAATGTGAGATCACGTTGACACATTAAAATACACCTTTAATTCATATATATTGCATTCGATCAAAATACAATTGTTTTTAGGATTATGCTTTAGTGTGCTTGTGTGATAGAAAAGATATTTGCTAGTCAATTAAACCAGCATCTATTCAGCAGGAGTGAAGAACAAATGGTCACGCCTTCGGTGAGATTATCATTTTCCTTACAATCTAGATGTGGTATATTGAAAAAAAGTTTTCCAAGGAATGACCATAATGAAGTAGCACCCCCTTGAAAAAGGACTAATGGGGCATTTCACAACAGCAAAACAAGGTACAGAATCCATGCAATCTTGTAATGACATATGATCCAAACAAATTACACTGTGAGACATACACTATGCGTGCACATTGTGACAATAAAACTACATGAGTGCAGAATGATAGTAGGAACAAACCTGTCCAGGTATGAAGTCATTAAGGATTATAGGGAGACCCCTTATCAAGGCTTCAGCAATGGTTCCTGGTCCAGCCTAAGAAACCACAGCAGAAGAGAAATGGAATTAGGAAAACCACAAAAAACCTTCGAAAGAAGCAAACATGATAAGAATCAATAATGGTGGAGGATATACCTTTGTTATAATGCAATCACAAGCTCCCATCCACTTCTCCATTTGGGTTTCAAATCCCCTAACCTGTTGACAAAAGAAACCCACGATGAATGAAGAACACTACAGCCGTCTGGGCTATGGACCAATCGGTTTGAATCCTTGAGAAAGTAATTAAAACAGCACGGTTCTAGATTATACCTTTACTGGTATTTTCCATTCAAGTGCCTGCAGTGAGGAGCTTAGCGTTTTGTTCCGGCCACAAATGACAATAAGCTGCCCAATTGGTTTTCCAAGCTCTTTGTCAAACAATGATTCTCCTAGAGCTCTGGCAGTCTTCTTGACAGGACCCATGCCCTCTCCACCTCCCATGAGCAGCACTGCAGGAAGCTCAGGATCCAATTCAAGCTCCCTCCTCAAATCATCCTGATATAAGTGGTTTCATACAAAAAAAAACTTTTAAATTCAAAAAAATGACGACAACAGAATAGTATTTCAGACAATTCAATGCATAGACAAATATTCATCTGTTTTCTTGAAACTTGAACGGTAACAATTTTAAGAATACAGCATATTCATTGAACACAACAGGTCAAAACCTTGAAAAGTGAACATCTCAGCATTTTGGAAGACCATGTATGATTTTTCGAACTAAAATTAGCAGGAATAGAAGCATTATAATTAGGGTGAACTAAATACCTTAACAAGAACTGCACGGCAGAATGATGGTCGAACTGGAAGACCGAACACGCGGATTTGAGAAGGTTGTAGATCATCCAGTGCTGCCCGCTTGGCAACTTCTTCTGAGGGGCAGTAACATCTGTTCACATCAGCATGGAACCTGCGCTTTTTCTTCTAATTGTCAGGTCAAGTCAACAAATTGCTTTACTATATGTTTTCCTTATCATTAACGGAACATACCATGTAGGGTGGCAAGTGTTGAGGTCCGTGATCACAGTTACAAAGACTACTCTGTTCTGTAATCCTTGCCATTTGAGAACCCACAGAGGAATGTGTTGCATGAGGGGGTGGACACTAATTATGATGTCTGGCTTGTACTTCTTCAGTCCAGCCTCCACCTTCCTTCATCCATAAACAACAGGGCATTCAGAAAAACAAAATATAAGTAACAGATCATGCAGCAGATAAGATGTGGATCATGGTCATGGTATATAAAAACAATGAAACCATTATATCCAGGAAATACTGGCAGTTGTGAAAGGACATATGTTAAGATAAATGTTGCACAAGGAATGGTAGCACCGCAGTGAACTACTACAGATTTACAGTGCCCCCAACCCCAAGTCCCCAGGTATGCAAATGTAACCACACCCATCTGGTGCCAGAGTGGCCATTTTGGTGGCTTTCAGGCACATGGCAGTGCAACCAATTAGTTTGTTGAGATTCTTCATCATCATGCTCCTGTCCTACACCCTGACAGTGGCAACCCATACCAACAAGTGGCTAAATACTAGTGTATCTCTCACCTCAGTAGCAGTTTATTTGAAATTGCGTTTCAGTTGCAAATTTATATACGATGCATAACAGTGATTTCAGAATGGATATTTTAGTATCCGTAGACAAGGTCCAACCTCACAATTCGATGACTGTACTCAAGAGAATGGGCTGGGGGCTATAAAATTATTAGCGCAGAATCACGCGTTTAGATCCGACATTATAATAAAAGGCGTATGCGATAATGATGACAAAACTGCTGGGCCATCAGAAAAATCGTGCGATTAGGTGAGCAATGTGCAGTATGCCAACAACAACAGCAACATGGATACAAGCCACAAATGATTGTGTTGTTTATTTACAATCCCGATGCAGAGGATGAAACAAGGGAAACGTTCCAAGGACGAATCGACCTCCCAAAACCAAAAGCGCAGGAGGGGATACGTGTATCCTTACTTACTTGGCATAGAATGAGGCGAGAGCGGCGAGGTAGAAGTTATGGACCCATCTCGGCGAGGTGCCGTGGAAGGCCACCTTCCAGAGCTGCACGTGCTTCACCATGAACTTGTAGGAGCTCTCCATGTTGTTGAGCGGCCACCCGGCGTGATCCTTGCACAGATCCTTGACGAAGACCTGGCGTGCCCAAAACGATATGATTAGTACGAAATCCGTGGGTGCATGCCAGCGGACAGCTGAGGAGAGGCCGTGGTGCAGGAGGACAGCGCACCCACCCGGTACTCGTCGCCGAACTCGATCCGGAAGGCGTCCTTGATGGCCTCGGCGGAGGCGCGGTGTCCGCCGCCGGTGTCGCTCATGAGGATGAGGACGTTCTTGGAGCGGTTGGCCCCGAGCTGGACGAGCTCGACGGTGCCCTCCTCCTCCTCCCAGAAGGGCTCGTCGTCGTCGTCGGGCCCGCAGAGCGAGGAGACGGAGGTGGAGGCAGGGCCGTCCCCCCGGGCCCGGCCCGCGGAGGAGAGCTCGCCGCCGGCGTAGGTGAGGCTCTTGCGCAGCCTCCGCCTGGCCCGCTGCTGCTGGTGGTAAGCCGCCATGGTCTCCAGCACCGTCTCCCGGATCGACCGCCCCCGCGGCGACGCCATGGACGCCGCCATCGCGGTCGCGGCGGAGCCAAGGGGAGGGGAGCCGAGGCCCGCGCGGGGGAAGCGGAATCGCCGGATGTGAGTGGGGAGGGGCGGGGCGGGGAGGGAGGCGAGTGGGCAGGAGAGAGAAGAGGAAGTTTAAAATTGGGGATCGGGAGAGCGGCGGAGGGGGCGCGGGGCTCCGAGCTGAGCTGGCACGACCGGGGGCGGGGAAGGAAGACAACTAGAATTGGAAGGCGGGGGTGGGCGTCGCGTGTGTTTTATTATGCGTGCTCGGATGCTCGCCTGCGTGCTCGGATGCTCGCCTCGGCTGCGCTGCCTGTTCGCTCGCTCGTAAACGATCGTAAATTTTCAGTTAGAAATAGTGTTTTTTTTTCACACCAAACCAGCCAGCAGTAAATAATCCACGATACGATACGGCCTCCCGAATAGGCCGTAGGAGTATGTGCTTGGAAAAAACTAATCGTCGGGCACCGGCAGGGGCGGAGCCACAGTTCAAGCAATGAACTTGGACGAATTACCTTGTAAACCTTGCTTGGGTAAGAGATGATCCTATGATTTGAATAAGATTATTACATTATGACGTCAATGACTCAATTTTTTTTATCCGCCCCTGGGGCACCCTATCTGCTTGGAGAAACATCCGGTCAAACGGATGCTCTTTTTCTTGTACAGAATTGGCGTCTGTAGCCAGGCCCGGCCCTGAGGGGGGGGGGGCGGGAGGGACGATCGTCCTAGGCCCATAACACCGATGGGCCCCTACCCAAGTATGTATACACTAGTACGTAATCCGTATATACACGTCAGCGCCAGATTATTGACTCTCCGACTCCCCGTGACCACGGCGCGTGCGACGTGAGCCAGCAGTCATGCGATACGCGACCTTCCGCCTTCGGTGCACGGCTGCGCATGCGGCGTGGGTGCGTGGCGGGCGGGGCCTGGCGGCGTCGGCGCGTGCGGCAGAGCAGCGGCAAATCACAGTCACAGGGCCCTAATCTCACCTCTCACGTGATCCCTCGTCTCTGATTCCTGTTCGGCAATCGGCAGTTCCAGCAGAGGAGGCACCGAGGCAGGCGCCAGGCCGCAGCAACCACCGAGGTAGGAATCTGAAATTTAGTTACTAATTGTTTCTCACGTGATCTCTGCTTTATCAAATTATAGTTACTAATTGTTTCTCTCAATTAAAATTATTGAAGAACTATTTGAGATCTATAATATCACAAGAGAGGTTAAATGGATTGGCAACATTATGCATTAAGAAACGATTGTTGAATAAAATTGATATTGACACCATCATTGATGACTTCGCATCAAAGAACGTTAGAAGAAAATTTTGAGGTAGTTTAATATATATACAAATTATTTTATATGAATATTGCTTTTGCATTCAGCTGTTTATTAGTAACATTTTGTATATGTGTATATATATACTATCAATGGGTACTACTAGTAGTATTATCATGTATAAAGGGGCCCAAAATTTTAGCTTCGTTCTATGTCAGAGAAAACTCAGGACCGGCCCTGTCTGTAGCATCGTCGCAAAAAATACCATCTCTACGGTGTAATCAGTATACATCAGCTACAGTACGAGAATTCAATTCCCTGATGATGATTGGGCACCATGGTGTGCCCCAGGGCAGCAACGAACGATCGATCCAGGCAACGCTACCGCGTGTGCGCCACTACCGCCACTTGCTTCCCTCCCTTTCCTCCGTTGGCTTTCCTTCGGATAAACGGACCCGTCGTCGTCTCCTCTCCCTTTCAAGACATCAATTCCGGAAAGGGAAGAAAATACGGAGGGAGAACCGATGCTGCGCCCGTGCAGCCGTGCTACAGCACCGACCGGCATCTCCAGCCAGTGGCCACTTTGGCCGGCCGGTGCCTCGTCCTCGTCCAACGCCCAACGGTATGGGGAGGCGCAGCAAATAGTACCAGTCCTGGTGCAAATACCAGCGTCCGCGCAAAAGCGGCGGGACCAAAACATCGGCACCCTCCGCATCGGTGGAAAAGATCCGGCGCGACAGGAACGTGGGGTGCCACGGATGGCTCCGCTGTCGCCGCGCCCAGATTCCGGAATAATTCCTCGAGATTTAGCGATTATTCCTCCCTCCCCTTGGCCGCCGCTTCCCCACCGCGAACGAATCCGCCTGGTCCGTGGCCGCTCGCTCGCTGCTCGTGCTCGGCACCGAGCGCTTGGTCGCTACGCTACGTTACAGCCGTGACGACGCTGGGGCGGGGGCTCTCCTCGGACGCGGGCGGGGGGCTATTTGCCTATTTCTGGCGTGTGGTCTCAGTGCGAGGCGTGGGCGAGGCCGGAGGAATCTAGATGAATCTAGAGGAATTTATGAGAGAAAAATACGATTTCAGATAAAAAAAAAATGAATCAAAGGTTTACGAGCACGCGAACGGAGCCTACATCGGCGTGGGTGCCAAGCAAGCAAAACGGGTTGAGTTGAGTCGGGTCTAAGTCTTGCCGGATATAGTCACGTAGATACGCTGGGATTGGGTGGTGCTGACGGATGGCGACGGAAGGATACCGTGCAAGGCTGCAGCAGCTGCTGCTGCTAGTGTTAAACTGTTAAGCTAGCTGCTGTATACTTAACTTGGAAGCTTGGAGAACGCTCCCGCTACCGTTTTCAGCTGCTCATTAAATTAAATATCTGCTAACGGATAATGGACACGCTTTGCCTTTGGAGATCATAAACATCCATTTTGTATGTATGTACTGTATTTTTACTCTTGTGAGTCCCGGTTATAGATTCAGTGTTTTGGTTCTATACATTATGGGCATTTTAATAAGCGACATCACATCATTGTATAGAGCCGAGGGTTGGTACTTATATACATTAGAGTTGCCCTTATACGCCGGCGACTATGGAGACTGTCGTGTGATTGTTAAGGGTATGTTTGAATCCCCTGCTCTAGACTTGCTCTAAAAGTATCCAACATATATGGTTTAAAGTTAGCTCTGAAATTTAGTTCATCTCACATTTGAGCTTTATATCTCAAAAATGAACTAAAGTGCTCTACAATTTTTAGAGCTCTCAAATTTAGAGAAATGGGGATTGCTGTCGCGGGTCATCAAAGGTTAGCTTACTAGCTTGATGGAATGATCAAACAGGACCTTAGTACAATCAGTAATGCGGCCGTGATTGCTACGATCGAATTTGTCCGGCCGTTGACGACGACCGGGGACGACTTGTGGTCTCCAATCTGCGCTAGCCGCTGGCCGTAGGCGCTGCTGCCAGAACTTCTTTTGTTTGTGTCAAACAAAAAAAAAACCGCACCTGCAAGCTTAGTTAGGTCTACAGCGTGTAAAGTTCTGGGATATCATATTGGGTGTCGTATGGGGTGTTTGGATACTAATACAAAAACAAATTACAGAATTCGTCAGTAAACCACAACACGAATTTATTAAGCCTAATTAACCATCATTAGCACATTTGTTACTGTAGCACCTTTATTGTCAAACCATGAGCTAATTAGGCTTAAAATATTCGTCTCGCAAAGTAGTCGCAATCTGTGTAATTAGTTATTTTTTAATCTATATTTAATACTCCATACATGTGTCCAAACATTCGATATGATAAGGTGTAATTTTTTTTTTTTTGAGGAACTACACAAGGCCTTAGTTCCCGGATCAACCCTCTTTCCCATTTTCATTTTTCATCAAAATCTTTGTTGTTATGGAGACGTTCACAAGCTACCTAGCTAATTAAATAACCACGTTTGAGTTCGAGCTGAACAGAGAAATAAGGAGAGAGAGGAAGGGGGGTTTGAAATTACCAAACACTGACAGCGTGTTCGCTGGTCGGTACTGGTGCTGGTGCTGGTTTTCTGTGAGAAAAAAATACTATTGACTGAATGAATAAGTCTAGATGAAACCAATAAACGAGCAGGGTGTGAAACACATAAAATAAGGAGAGCTGATCACTTGGTGCTTGCTCAATTGCTTCAGTCAACCAGATACAAATCGGATATAATCGATTTGCACATAGTCGACGGACGCTGCGTGTGCCGGCACAGGGTTGGTTTCGTACAGTACAGGCCAGCCGGTACGCGTGGGAGCTAGCCTTTCGAGTTCTCGGCGTGGCACGCTGCACGCCTGCAGGGTGTTCTTCGCTGTCACGTACTCCTACGTACGCGCGCGACCAGTACAATTAGCGTCGGTGACGTCACGTCGGGCAGACGGGCAGCAACCAGGGACTGACCAGCGCTTACTCCGTAAGTTTGTTTCAGAGTCTGTTTAAAAGTCGAGGGTGTCATATCGAGTGTATGTCATGGAAAATGTTTCATAGTAATAATAATTTACAAGACAAATTTATTAAGCCTAATTAATCCGTCAGCACCACATGTTTACTATATCTTTACTATATCATCATATTGTCAAATCACGGATTAATTAAACTTAAAAAATTCGTCTCGCAAATTAGTCGCAATCTATGCAATTAGTTATTTTTTTAATCTATATTTAATACTTTATACATGTGTCAAATATTTAATATGAAAGAGACTAAACTTTAAGGTGAGAAACTAAACGATACATTAGGAGTATTTGCTACTACACGTCTACACTGATTGGTCGTAGAATTGAAACTGCCTGCCTCTCAGCGTCATGGGATCGTATGTGGTGTGCACAGCAGTGGATGTCCGTGCGTCTAATGCGGCAGTGTCGGGCGGCTATGCGTGGTCCTCGCATATCGATCGGCCAGTGAGGAGAGTAGTGTGTACGTACTACAAGTCAAGTCAAGCAATATAAGCTGGGCTTATGTTTTTTTGTCACCACGAAAACAGAAGAATGTAAAAAAAAACAGAGTACCACAGGGCATCGATGTTGGCCCGTCTGGGGTCGTGTATCACGCAGGGGCGGCCGAACAAGTCAAACAATCGTGTCAAACGCCGCGCTGTCTCTTCTATTATCGCTACCGCACGCACACCGACCTCGAGAATGAACTACGAACGTGATTTCACGTACCGTCGGCTACCGCACCGCACGGTCCCAACACAAGGTTGTTGTAACTTCTAAGTAAAACATCAGTTTTAGCTGACAATACGCTTGCCACATGTACTTTGATTTGCACTATATGAGCAATTATAGAAAATATGTAGGAGCAAATAGACATGGTGGCCCATTCATGTTAGTAGGACCTTTTGCGCTTAACCCTGCCTTGGAGATCATAATAAAGGGTTGATAGTAGGGCGTCTTTAATTTTGTTTTAGTGCCAGTTTGATACGACTCTGGACAGCTCTAATCCATGGTGACAAAAACACTATATCAACATTGTTCACTGTTGTACGAAAGAGTCATCTCACCAATCGAGAAGAAAAATAAACTTAAAATAGGAGCCAAGAGAAGTCATAAACTAGCTCTAACTTCAATATTCCACACGGTAGTGCTATAGTTCCATAGCCCTCCCTAGAGCTTCACCAAACAAAAGTTCTTATTGTTGTCAGGTGATAGACATTGAAAATGGCCTATCTTTGTTATGCATTCTCATGTAGCCCATGGTCGGATGGCCCTTCTAATAGGAATAGCTACTAATTGGTTTTTAGACTACCATTGTCGTCAAAGCATCGTGCGCCTCCCCGACTGTGAATTGAGGTTATCATCTCTTTGTCACGTATACTCCTATTATTTTCTTCTCCGGCTTAACCACTTCTCTTCGTAGTCATAGAGCTCTAGCGTTTAGGGGCACTGGCATTTGGGGGCTTGAGGCCCGCATCTAATACCCCTACGCTCGGCATTGACACTTAGATTTGTTTAGTTTGGTAGATAGATGAGCTCAATGCGTCAATGTTGTGCCAACCCCTTAATAATAACAATAATAAGCCAACCTGGCGAGAATTGAGCGAGAGAGCTTTCTATCTAGTAAAATGGTGATCATTGGGGATGAACCGACTAACATAGTTCTTATAGACTATAGGAAAAAAGTTTATTGTTTTCGTAGTATGATTTTCCTCATTGAACTCCAAAATAGGCATCTTACCCTCTAAACCCTCAAAACCGTTCAGATTATCTCATTTTTGAAACCAGATTCAGATTATCTCTTTGGCCTAGTTTGGAGTGGTTATGTGCAGTTTAAAAAGTCGGTAGATACTTATTATAGTTTTTGAAACAACATAAAATATCTATATGCTTTTTTAAAAATCTGAAAAAGTTAGAGATAAATTGCTGACATTTTTTTTTGAGAAACTAAATTGCTGACAATTGAGGAAGAGGGCTTTCTACCTGGTAAACAAGGCCCAATGAGCGTTTCCGTGAGCTACATAGGCCTCACTAGCCCATTTCATATACGGGCCGCATGGGTTCTCAACAAATCAGAGCTTTAGCATGCTGGAAACAGGGCCCAGAGAACAGTTGGCCCCGTTTATTTGACTTCCTCTTCGACTCCAGCTCCTTTTTGTTTCTTTGTGTCAGTTGATTCTATAAATTTCTAATTCATAGATACTCGGAAATCCGAATATGCTCAACAAAGGCAGCTGGCCTATATTACGCTTTAATGATGTATGTGCGACTATATTTCGAGGTCCCCCCCCCCCCCCCCTCAAAAAAAATGTAAACTAACATGTGTAAAATAAATTGATGTACACGTACTGTCTGCAGTCTGCTTGACATCATGCTGAACTGAAGGCCATTGGAGTGTATGTAAGCAGAGCACGTCTGACGTCTCTGCAATATACGGCAGCACAAAACTCTGGTGTCCGGGATTCGGCCCCTGGATTAGCAACGAGATGCTTAGAAAATGGTTCCTTTTCGTATGATGATGATGATGATGATGATTGAGTCGTCATTCGTCATCAGGCATATAATACACTGACGTGTTACTCGTCGTATGGCCAGGATGGTGACATGGCGTCGTCTTAGTGCCAACGGTTTTTCAGTAAACCTGGACCGTAGGAAATATAGTACGCATATTTTGTCTACTAACTAATAACGTTTTTAAATAGTTGAGAACTTAAAAAGACGATCTTGATGTTGGGAAGCTAATGTGACAAGGCATCAACTCGATCAATCCACTTCTTGTTCGTCAGAGCAGAGACCTAGCATACTGCTCTGCCAGTGCAACGGCAGTGTTGGCCTCCTCCATGCACCACCATGGCGAGCAGTGGAAGAAGACCTGAAGCATTGGCCGACTGCTCATTCCGTCGTTCACGCATATCGGAATGCTCGCAGCTTGTGTAGTAGGATCAGCCAAGCCAAGCAACTAAGCAAGCCGCATTGGAGCTTGGACATACACGAGCCCTGACAAACTTTCAGGACAACCAAGTTTTTAAAAAACCTTTTTTTCCCCTTCAGAAGATTGACGCATATGTGTGCGTGTATTCGAAGGTGCAGCACGGCTACATTGAAGCAGCCGCTGCAGGCAGCAGCATGACATCACATTATCCAAGCACCAAGAATGGATCAGTCGATGAGCTCGGCGGGGCAGAGCGTTTCGCTGAAAGGTGAGAACTGCCGTAGTGCAGCGGCCTCGGGAACGAAAACAAGCAACGCCGTCGCCGAGCGACCCCTGCCGCCTCAGTTTCGTTTCGGTTATTTTACTGGGCGGCGCAGAGGCGAAAACGGCCACCGCTCCTGCGTCCCCTGCCGTGGCCCGTCGCCATCGGAGGGAGCGGAAGTGGGACGAAACCCGGCGGCGTCGCCGAGGAATCAAGCCGACACCGGCGGCGCGCGCAGCGTCTGGTGACCGGAGGGGCCAGAGGATCGAGGATTCGCTTTTATCAGCCGACTTAGTATTTTTGTTTCATAATAAATCAGTTTCGGTCGCAGCTGACTTTAATACCAGATTCGAGGAGAAACTACAGGCGACGGATAAGGATGATCCCACAGAAACTGCGACCATGCGACGCGACGTCAACCACGGTTTGGCTCCGTTCGCGTGCCTTTAAAATCGGCTTATCCGCTTCTTTTTTTCATTCGGAACAGTATTTTTCTCTCATAAATTTCTCCAGTATTTCTCCAAACCATCCAAATTTCTCCAGAATTCCACCAAACGAACAGGCCTTGTCTCCTCTCAAATGTTTACCGATCCCACTTGGCACTGGGGGCATCTCGATCTCTCAGCTTCGTTGCACTCCTTTTCCTTTGCTGACATGGCATTCCGGTTGGACGAGACCAATCCTCCTGGTTTTCCTCACCTTCGTTGTTTTAGTTTGATCTGCACGACTGGATCAAAAGCCTCTCGTCGATAACATTTTGATTTGATAGGGTCTCTGTTAAAAAAAAAGTTGCTATATTTTAGGTACTTTAATTTCCAGACAATAATCAGACAACCAACTATAATATAATTAAAATGATAACTTAATGAGACGATGGTTCATAAGTTTTTTTAGTCAAACAGTGACAAAACTACGTGAACAGCAAAAAAAATCAGGCACCTATAAAATATATAAGAGAAGTACACAAAAACATTTTGATATAGGTGCACTTGGCAATTCAGGTGCTTGATGATTAAATAAAGCTACTTTTTTTTTACTACACAAAATACTTTTTTTTTTAAATTCGTTTGTTTGTCTCCGCCGCGCGCGCGTCGGCTAGTCCCTGTCCGTGAACCACATGTTTCCGTCCCTTCCCGTGCACACGCGACACCTCGACCTGCGCTCGCACCACCTATATAAACCGAACACCGGCGAGCACCAGGACGAAAGACCGAAAGAGAGAGAGCACAGTGCACTGCACTTCACACTAGAGCCTAGAGGCGCACGCACGCCGATCCTCCGAACCACACGAGCGCGAGCTTCACATCCCCAGGCCACTCACTTGCTTCCACCACCCCAAGGGCACAGGCCGCCCAGGTCCCGTTCCGTTCCGGCCATGGCGATCCTGTCAGACGTCGCCACCGAGGTGCTTATCCCGCTCGCCGCCGCCGTCGGCATCGCCTTCGCCGTCGCGCAGTGGGTCCTCGTCTCGCGGGTCAAGCTGGCTCCGTCGTCCGGACGCGACAAGGACGTTCTCGCCGACTCGCTGATCGAGGAGGAAGAGGGGCTCAACGACCACAACGTGGTGGTGCGGTGCGCCGAGATCCAGTGCGCCATCGCCGATGGCGCGACGTCGTTCCTCTTCACCGAGTACCGGTACGTGGGCGGCTTCATGTGCGTCTTCGCCGCCGTCATCTTCGTCTTCCTCGGCTCCGTCGACGGGTTCAGCACCCGGAGCCGCCCCTGCGCCTACAGCGAGGGCAAACAGTGCAAGCCGGCGCTGTTCAACGCCGTCTTCAGCACCGTCTCGTTCCTGCTCGGCGCCGCCACCTCCGTCGTGTCGGGGTTCCTCGGCATGAAGGTTGCCACGTACGCCAACGCGCGCACCACGCTGGAGGCCAGGAAGGGCGTCGGCAGGGCCTTCGTCACCGCGTTCCGGTCGGGCGCCGTCATGGGCTTCCTGCTCGCTTCCAGTGGCCTCCTCGTGCTCTACGTCGCCATCAACCTGTTCCAGCTCTACTACGGCGATGACTGGGAGGGGCTGTTCGAGTACATCACCGGCTACGGCCTCGGTGGGTCTTCCATGGCGCTGTTTGGTAGGGTTGGTGGCGGCATCTACACCAAGGCGGCCGACGTCGGCGCTGACCTTGTTGGCAAAGTCGAGAGGAACATCCCTGAAGATGATCCCAGAAACCCTGCTGTAAGTTGTTGTTCAATTGTTCAGTTGTTCTCTTCTTAAAAAAAATTAAAAAAAAAATCACTTCACTGAACCTGCAAGTTCTCTTTCTTCCTCAGGTGATTGCTGACAACGTCGGCGACATCGCCGGGATGGGATCGGATCTCTTCGGCTCATACGCCGAATCCTCCTGCGCCGCCCTTGTCGTGGCATCCATCTCCTCGTTCGGTGTCAACCACGACTTCACCGGGATGTGCTACCCGCTGCTGGTCAGCTCTGTCGGCATCGTCGTCGGCCTCGTCACCACGCTCTTCGCAACCGACTTCTTCGAGATCAAGGATGTCAAACAGATCGAGCCTGCGCTGAAGAAGCAGCTCATCATTTCGACGGCGCTGATGACCGCCGGCATCGTGCTCATCACTTGGCTGGCACTCCCGGCTAAGTTCACAATCTTCAATTTCGGTGAACAGAAGGAAGTCAGCAACTGGTAAGCTAGCTAGTTACTTGTTAGCGCTGCTTCTAGTTGTATGATGAAATGCACTGTGATCTTCTGATGATAAACCGTGATGAGAATGAATGGCATTTTTTTCCAGGGGATTGTTCTTATGTGTTGCAATCGGTCTCTGGGCTGGTTTGATCATCGGATACGTCACAGAATACTACACCAGCAATGCATACAGCCCTGTGCAGGATGTGGCCGACGCCTGCAGAACCGGCGCGGCGACCAACGTCATATTCGGGCTTGCTCTGGGATACAAGTCGGTGATAATCCCCATCTTCGCCATCGCCGTCGGCATCTACGTCAGCTTCACCGTGGCCGCGATGTACGGCATCGCCATGGCGGCTCTCGGCATGCTGAGCACGATCGCGACGGGCCTCTCCATCGACGCGTACGGCCCCATCAGCGACAACGCCGTTGGCATCGCGGAGATGTCAGGGATGAGCCACAGGATCCGCGAGCGGACCGACGCGCTCGACGCCGCCGGGAACACGACGGCCGCTATCGGGAAGGGCTTCGCCATCGGTTCCGCCGCGCTGGTGTCGCTTGCGCTGTTCGGCGCGTTCTTGAGCAGGGCGGGCGTGAAGGTGGTGGACGTGCTGTCCCCGAAGGTGATCATCGGGCTGGTGTCGGGCGCGATGCTCCCGTACTGGTTCTCGGCGATGACGATGAAGAGCGTGGGGCGCGCCGCGCTGGAGATGGTGGAGGAGGTGCGGCGGCAGTTCGCCACCATCCCGGGGCTGATGGAGGGTACCGGGAAACCCGACTACGCCCGGTGCGTGAAGATCTCGACGGACGCGTCTATCCGGCAGATGGTCCCGCCGGGCGCGCTGGTGATGCTGACGCCGCTGGTGGTGGGCACGCTGCTGGGCGTGCACACGCTGGCCGGGGTGCTCGCCGGCGCGCTGGTACGTGTCGGGGGTGCAGGTGGCCATCTCCGCCTCCAACACGGGCGGCGCGTGGGACAACGCCAAGAAGTACATCGAGGCCGGGGCCAGCGAGCACGCCCGGTCGCTGGGGCCTAAGGGATCCGACTGCCACAAGGCCGCCGTCATCGGGGACGCCATCGGAGACCCGCTCAAGGACACGTCGGGACCCTCGCTCAACATCCTCATCAAGCTCATGGTTGTCGAGTCCCTCGTCTTCGCGCCATTCTTCGCCACCCACGGTGGCATCCTCTTCAAGCTCTTCTAGATTACTGTTGCTACTCTTGGGACCTGCGGATGACCTGAGATTCCTTCTCCTTGTACGTAGTACCCCTACATTGTAAGTAGCTTACTTGTAAGGTCGCCGTGCAGTGTGTACGCCTCTCTACTAAACCTGAGGTTTAACTTTGCGTATTTTGCTGGGTGAATGTGGTGTGAATTGTGATCACTGATCATTTCATGCTTACAGAAACGGAAAGGGCAACAGCCAACAGAGAATCCACATCTCAGCGTACAAAAGTGGTTAGGCCCCATGTTTCGATTTTCCAAGTTCATGGATTTAAGTGGCACACGTCCACCGTCGGTGTATTTAACTCTTTTTGGATATAAAAATCCACATTTGCTGCTTGGAATTTCAAACCTAGAGGATTAGCAGACGACACGAACGCCGACTTGTGCTTGGAGAAATTAGTATCAAGCTTGTTAACTGAAACCAGAGGACACATTTCAGATTCATGCTGACAAAAGGCATGCATGGATCACAGGAAGCTTTAGCCATACAGACCAAAGAAGGCCAGTGACAGTATTAACCAATCCAAGGCGAGAAAGAGGGCGGCGAGCACGCACGACGCCACGCCGCTCCGCGCCACCGCCTGCCGGCGACGGTGGCTTCACGCGGTCACGCCGGTTCTGAACTTCTGAACTCCGCGCCGCTGACGCTTCTGAATTCTGAATTGGAACGACACGGTTTTTATTGGGCCGTCCAAAAGCCCTGTGGGCTCTAAACACTAGGCGGCGCCACCACGTCCTCCTCCGACTACTCGCTCGCTCCGCCCCGGCGCCCCGCCCTCCGCCGCCGCCGCCGCCTCCCCCTCCCTCGGTTCGCCTCGTCGTCGTCATGGGCAAGGCCTCCAAGGACAAGAGGGTACGCTACCTCCGCCTCTCCGCTCAGCTCCTCCTCCGCTCTTGCGTTTTCCCCGCTTCCCCGCTTCTCACCGGTCTTCGGCGCCGGTTGCTTAGGACATCTATTACCGGAAGGCCAAAGAGGAAGGGTGGAGAGCTCGCAGCGCCTTCAAGCTCCTCCAGATAGACCAGGAGTTCAACATCTTCCATGGTATCAGCTCGACTTACCTGCTTGCTCACCTTCACGTTCTTGATTGTTGTAGCTGTAGCAGACCGCGAACGAACAATAGCGATCTGATTCTGATGAATCATATCCCCTTTTTTCTCCTCTAGGAGTGAAGCGTGTGGTTGACCTGTGTGCTGCTCCCGGAAGCTGGAGCCAGGTATCCTTGCCCGTGCCCAGTAACACCGTCCATACCAGAGTTTTTTTGGTCTGATTGCTTGATTCCCTATTGTAACTGTAGGTTTTGAGCCGGAACCTGTATGTACCAGCAAAACAGTCTCCTGACTGCAAGTAAGTGTCAGCGCCAGTGTGCCGCCATCTGTTGCGTAATTTTTGTTGTGGATATCTGATGGCCTCGTTTTGCTCTTCTTGGTTCTGTTGTGTTATGCTACTAGGGAAGGCGACCTTCCTCTCATCGTTGCAATTGACTTGCAACCAATGGCTCCGATAGAAGGTGTTATACAAGTGCAGGGCGACATCACCAATGCTCGGACAGCGGAAGTGGTGAGATGGACGTAGAAGTGTAGGTTTTTGTTGCTGCAGTTTGCTGGCTGTGACTAATTAGTGTGGATTTTCTGTCAGGTTATTAGGCATTTTGATGGATGCAAAGCAGACTTGGTTGTCTGCGATGGAGCTCCGGACGGTAAGATATCATATCAGTGCAAGAGAACTACTCCTGCCATTAACTATACCAAATTTTGTCACTGGTGAGGATTATATGATAACATGATTATCGCTCTTTGGGTGACTACAGTTACTGGCCTTCATGATATGGACGAATTTGTTCAGTCCCAGCTTATACTCGCGGTTAGTTTTTATTCATTTGTCTATCTGCATCCAATTTAGGTCACCATGTTCTGTCATTAATGATTCACATTATTCGAGAGATAAAGTTCAATTTTGAGTTTGGGTGTAGCAGCTATGTTGAACAATCACCTTTCTTTACTTGATTTCTGGAGAACTCTTTATGTCAATTATGGGATAACTTTATCATCTTCAGTTTGAATTGTCATGGTAGCTTATGTTCTCTATTTAATTTATGTACCACCTTGCAATCAGGCATTGACTATCGTGACTCATGTACTCAAAGTTGGTGGAAAATTTGTTGCGAAGATATTTCGGGGTAAAGATACAAGTCTCCTGTACTGCCAGGTAACATTCACTTTGTTTGGCAAGTTAAATCTTTGCATCATCAGATTTCATGAGGCTGTGCTGTTCTACAATTCTCCATCATCATTATATGAAAGCTTTGCTAGCTATGGTCCATGACTATTATTATTCCCACATTATGCCCCTTAACTTTGTTAATGTTTGACGAGATGCTGATTGGGGACTTTATTCTTATATGTGGCTTTATGCAGCTAAAACTGTTCTTCTCACAAGTTACATTTGCGAAACCAAAAAGTAGCCGGAACTCAAGCATTGGTAAGTTTTATATCTTGTAAAAGAAGTTTCATACATGTGCTTCTTATATGCTTTATCAACCTTCAGTGGTTCGTGTAACTTATGGTCATAATTCTGAAATTGCTGTTAGTTGTTGAACATATTTGGGTCATTTCTGTTAGGCAGCCTATTCCCTATATAGTAATAAGGATGCATCTCCTTTCAGTTGGAAAATGTGTATGTGGTCTTATACATTTGTTTGTCCTTTTTCATTTGTCAAACAGAGGCTTTTGCAGTTTGCGAGAACTATTCACCTCCAGAAGGGTTCAAGGAGGAAGATCTATACCACCTGCTCGAGAAAGTGGGGACCCCTTCAGGAGGTGACGATTTAGGTAAGGGCTACAAATGCTCGTACAACACTCTGCTCCCCCGACTGGGCACACCACATAATGACATAATAGACAGCCCTACTCAGCTCCAATGCCATTCGTCATGTGCAGATTGCAGAAGCGGATGGCTCGAGGGACCAAACAAGGTGTACATCCCGTTCCTTGCCTGCGGGGATCTCAGCGGCTACGACTCCGATCGCTCATACCCGCTCCCGAGCACGGAAGGTGGCTCCTACCGGAGCTTGGACCCCGTCCAGCCTCCCATCGCCCCGCCTTACAAAACCGCTCTGCAGATGAAGAAGGCTTCCAGCCACAGCGCCAGCGCGGACGCCATCAAACCATCCACAGACTCTTGAGCTGCAACCTGGGCCAGCCTGTTTTCGCTCCACCACCGTGGTAAAACAGCGCCGGAAACTCTGAAACCCCCGGGTGATGATGTTTGTCCCACACTGGTAGCATCGAAGGTGAGGGGGAACTTACTTTCGCTGGGCCCTGGACCTGGCTCTCTTCTGAACCTCATCATCTACTAAAAAGGAAAAAGAATTGGAAACATTTGGTGGCGAGGTGCAACATTTTGTGGTAATTTTGAGCTGTGACTCTGTGCACCATGTACCTGATTACTACTGATTAGGCTGAGATCCTGCTTGTGTCCTTGACTCCTTGTGCATATTTTGCCTTGTGGATGGATGTTGTCTGATCTGAATCTGACATGGGCCAGGGATGACATGGCCTGGTCCTAACACAACGTCAGTTGGATTGGGCCTGAATGCCTGATACAACATCAGTGTGGCCCAGTCCAGGCTGGCCCAGGTCCAAGGAAGAAGAAACGGAAAGGCAGCAGGCCCGCATATTTACTTCTTTCCAACGCAGCCGCGAGGCCCACGACACGTAAGCCAATGAATGCTCGGTCGCGGTTATACTTGGCCATCGGGCCGGCCCGGCTCGGCACGGCCTGGGCACGGCCCGGAGGATGTCGGGCCGGCACGGCACGAGTGCCTCCCGTGTCGGGCCGAACCGGGCGCCGGGCCTGGCCAACGGCCTAGGCACGGCCCGTCGGGCCATTTTTCGGGCCGAGTCGGCCTGAAAAGCTCGAGCGTCTTAGCAGGCCGTGCCGGCCCAGCAGCTCGACGAGAGGGGAACGGAGGCGTTGTCGTCGCCTCCAGGCCGGGCGCGGGTGCGAAGGGGCGGCGCTGGCTGAGAGAGGTGGGAGGCGGTGGCGACGCTCGACACCGGATCCGGCGAGAAGAGAAGGGTATGGAGAGGAAGTTCTGGTCGGAGTAGCGGACGAGGCAGGAGCCGTAGAAGACACTGGGGAAGCAGGCCCTACAGGAGGAGGAGTCGGTGTCGCCGCGGCAGAGCGCGAGCCCGTAGACGGTGTCGGGGGACCTCGCCGATGGTGGCCGTTATGAACGCCTCCTCGAATGAGCAGCCGGAGAGAGGGGGAAGGGGAGGAAGCGTGAGCGAGCAGCCGGAGATCGTGGCGTCGGGGCGAAGCTCGTGGCCGGATTTGGCGTCGGGGCGGAGCTTGGGGCCAGCGCGCTCGTTCCCGCGGCAGCCCAGGCGCGGGAGGCGATGGCGGCGCTCGACGTTGTATCCCACGAGAAGAGAAGGGGATGAAGGGGATTCGGCGAGCCGCGGGGAAGCAGGAGCTCGAGGCGTCGGCGACGACGCGCGAACACGAGGTTGCGCGGCTACTGTGGCGCGAGCAGCCAGAGAGAGGGGGAAGGGGAGGAAGCGCGAGCAGCTGGGCCACGAACGGCGCAGTAGAGTCACCGGAGTAGCCCGCGTGGCTCCCACGTGCGCCGCCGCTGGATGAGAGCGCTGGGAGGCTCGGAGGCTGGGGGAAGAGTGGAGGGAGTTAGGGTTCGGGGGTGGGATGGGGCTACGACGCTGCGCGGGGGAGAGCCGCCGCGGCCGTGGCGTGCGGGTGCGGTTCCACTTATATATGAGGAGGGGGGAGGCCAACTGGGCCGCGGGGATGGTGGGCCGGACAGCTGGGCCGTGGGGAGTCAGTGGAGGAGTGAGGAGGGGGAGGGGGTGGCCGGGCCGGCTGACTCAGGCCGTGCCGTGCCAGCCCACGGGCCTGAGCAGCGGCCCAGGCACGGCCTACTGCCTCGGGCCAGCCCGGGCCCGCATGTCACCGGGCCATGCCGTGCTCGTGTCGGGCTAAAAAAGCGGACTTCGTGTCGTGCCGTCGTACCTCGGGCTGCATGGCCAAGTATAGTCACGGTGGCAGGCAGACAGCGCCTGTTCACTGTTTTATTGTGAGAGAAATAAGACAAGCCTGCCCTCGGTGTCGCCGGCAACCGGAATTCTGGCACGAGAATATGCGCCCGACTGCCCGAGCCCGATGATACTTGGCAAGCTGGCGGTGTCTCGTGCCATCGCGTCCCTTTCCCTTCTTCCATCCGCACGAGGCCACCGCCCGCCAATTTCACCGCCGCGCTCTTCGGTTCTGCAAACTCAATAGGCGGCGGCGGCAACTGGTGGATCGTAGGGGAAGGAAGGGAAGCTATGGGGAACGCGTCGTCCATGCTGACCCAGTACGACATCGAGGAGGTGCAGGAGCACTGCAACTACCTCTGTAGGCGCCGCTCGCCCCATGGGCCACACGATCCGATCCTTCGCCCTCTCTCTCTCCCTCCCAATTTAGTTTCTTCTCTCTCTGTATCTCAATCATCCATTCATAAAAAAGATACGTACTATATATCCATACATATCTCACGACGGTTCCAACTCCAATGTTTGTTTTTTGTGATAATAATTGGTGCTTTTTATTTGATTCTCGAGCAGTCTCGCAGCAGGAGATCGTGTCGCTGTACGAGCGCTTCTGCCAGCTCGACCGCAGCGCCAAGGGCTTCGTCTCCGAGGACGAGTTCCTCTCCATCCCCGAGTTCTCCCTCAACCCGCTCTCCAAGGTGCCACCACCCACTTCCTCTGGTTCATGATAAGTTTCCAGTGGTTTGCTTTTTTTTTCAGTCTGAGAAGATATATATTGATTTTTTCTGTCTCATTCTTTTCATTTCATTGGCAATTTCTTTACTTGTGCTGTACTACGTTGCCAGTTATGCTGATCTTGGTCTTGCAGTACTACTGTTGTTGGATTGGTGCTGTTGCTACAGATTATTGTACTTTCCTCCTTTTGGTTTTTGTTTGCATATCTGCCCTCCGAGAGCTGCCAATTTACAACACTCTCTAATACTACTGAATATAAGCCATTCAGTCCTCGTGAATCAGAAACAAAAAAAAAGGAACTTAAAGAAGACATCTAACCAGCTGCTAGTCACTTTAATTATAGCTTAAGTTCATGTTTAGGGGACTTGTAGCTTTTCCAAAAGCATCTCTTGGAGAAGCATCCTCGGGAAACTCGAGAAGCTACTCTGAGTGAGCTTCACTACTTTTAGTACGAAGTGTAGCTTTTGGTTCTCTTTCGCTTGAAGAAACAACCCTGTTTGGGGAGCTTCTGGCTTTTTGAGCTTTCTGAGGAAGCAAAAGCTGCTAGAAACACTCCCAAACATGGCCTAATCCACATGACCACATCAACCGCACTGTCTGGGCAAGTTTGGTTGGGTTCCTCTGTATCTGCTGCCTTGCTGAAGAACAGCCTCAGTTGTGCTTACCAGAACAACTTGACCAATAGGATACACATACACAGCTAGAACACTAGGCATAAACCCTAACGGCCTGACCTGACCTTAACTCAATTTTTTTTGTAGCAGCCTGAGCCACACACTCAGATCGAGTAGTGCGTCATGTAAAGAAGTCACCTCCAACAAGAAGCCAATAGCTTGAGCTCAATCATAGTAGTATCTCTGGATATCATAAGTTACATGACAAAGGTCTGCCAGGGCAAACACTGTCCTGCTTCAGTTGATTCGACCAACGTATTGCTCTGGAGTGATGATTTTGAGTATCATTTTTTGAAAGAAAGTGGCACGAGCTCTGCCTTGCATTGAAGTGATGATTTTGAGTATCTCTTTTTTTGTTTTCTTCAGAGGTTGCTCCGAATGGTTGATGGATTGAACTTCAAGGATTTTGTTGCTTTTCTTTCTACTTTCAGTGCAAAGGCCAGTCTTCGGCAGAAGATCGAGTGTAATACCTAACTGCCATTTTTGTATTTCATTTCCTTCCTACTTGATCTTAAAAGCAAATAGGTGATGAATGATCATGTCCTCAGTCCCCAGGATCACTCACTTTCTCAATTTTTTCTTTTATGTTTTGTGTTTGGTGAAGCAGTGATATTCAAGGTTTATGACATTGATGGCAAGGGAAAAATAACCTTCAAGGATCTGCTAGAGGTTTTACGGGACCTAACAGGGTCATTCATGTCTGAGGAACAAAGAGAGGTGCTCATCTATTATTTCATAAATTTTTGTATCTCGTTGGGAAGGTTTTCCTTTTTCGTGTCACTCTTTTTTTTTTGGATTTGTGGCATCACCATTTTACTCTTTTTCTCTTCAACTAACTGTTATCCTTCAACTAGTGACCTGTCAAATGGGCATCGTTTGTTTTAAACTGGAGGGAAATTCTGAAACCTGAAACAAGATTTTTTTTTTAAACGGCCTGAAACAAGATTGTAGGTTTCTTCAGGGCAGAAAAGTGTGTAGCAGCATGATCTACAGTCCATTTCTGTGTTTTGTGTAAAGATGTAATTTGCAAAGAATTTGAGATAGAGATACATCTACATAATAGTTTAGGAATTCATATTGTGCACCTAAGAAATCAAAATATATTTGTTCTTTTTTAGAAAAAAGGAAATTTATTCTGGTTTCTACAATCTATTACTTTTTCATATTGTATACCTAAGAGATCAAAATCTATTCGTAGCCTGCAACAATTGTTATCTCCTACCATTTTTTTTGAGAGAAATTATCTCCTACCATTTGTAAATAAACAAAGTTATTTCACCATTGTTATCCAATTTCTGTTCAGAAGCAGTACAGCTTCAATGGCCTCGTTATGTTAATATGACATGGTTTCAAGAAATTATGTTGTTGTTGATGCAAAAGTGGATCTGCAAACACAAAGGGCTAATACCCGAATCGATATCCAAGGCGTGCCAGTCGATTTGACCTGTTAATCGACAAGGATGAAGATACGAGCACTTTAGTCCTGACAACAGCGATATGCCCAGAAGTCACGGCCAGGAGGTACTCACGCGGAACTCGAGGATCGCCGAAGGTCGCACTGAAGCGATGCAGCTCGACGAATCAATGGGAACTCGTAAAGAGAAAATAATGCAAATTGATGAAGTTGCCGAAAAGTAAGTAGATGCAAATGAGAGTAAAATTATATTATCGAACTATAGATGGAGTTTTACTCAGATGTGTTGGCAGTGATGAATCGAAAACTTTGATGGGTGAAATTCATGAAGGAGTGTGTGGTGCGCATCGATCGGCTTTCAAGATGAAGTGGATGATCAGAAGGAATGGATACTATTGGCCGACTATTCTTGAAGATTGTTTTAAATATTTTAAAGGATGTCAGGGATGTCAAAAGTTTGGTAATATTCAAAGAGCGCCTGCATCGGCTATGAACCCTATAATCAAACCGTGGCCGTTTCGGGGATGGGCTATTGATCTCATTGGTCAGATTTATCCGCTATCGAGTAAGGGACATAAATTTATTCTGATTGCTACCGATTATTTCACAAAATGGGTTGAGGCAATTCCTTTGAAAAAGGTGACATCGGTTAATATGATTGATTTTGTGAAAGAACATATTGTTTACCGATTTGGTATTCCTCAGACTATCACTACCGATCAGGGCACTATGTTTACATCAGGAGAATTTGATGAGTTTGCTGTAGGTATGGGAATTAAAGTTTTAAATTCTTCTCCATATTATGCTCAAGCTAATGGTCAAGCTGAGGCTTCTAACAAATGGATCATCAAACTCATTAAGCGCAAAATTGAAGAAAATCCTAGGAGGTGGCATACAGTATTAAATGAAGCCTTGTGGTCATATCGGATGTCATGTCATGGTGCAACCAAAGTAACGCCTTATCAGTTAGTATATGGACACGATGTAGTATTGCCTTGGGAAATTAAAGTTGGCTCTAGGCGAATACGTTCTCAAGATCAGCTGACAGCCGATGATTATAATACTCTTATGAAGGATGAGTTGGAAGATGTGGCGGATCATCGGTTAAGGGCTTTAGTTAGCATCGAAGAAAATAAGAAAAGAGTAGCCAGATGGTATGACAAGAAGGTGAAGATAAAGGAGTTTGCCGATGGAGATCTGGTCTAGAAATTGGTTTTACCGATTGGGACTAAAAATTTAAAGTTTGGAAAGTGGTCTCCTAATTGGGAAGGTCCATATCGGATAAATCAGTCTGTTCCTGGTAACGCATATATTCTAGAAACCCTCAAAGGGGTTGTGTTTCCTAGAGCATTAAATAGAAAATATTTAAAGAAATATTACCCTAGTATCTGGATGGATGCATAAAAGTATAAGTGCCGATAACAGTCCTATCAGCTAGAATTATGCAAGGATGTCAATGTCTCATAAAGTGCCGATACAATAAACAAGATTACAAGTTCAACAAGGATTGGATAGCTAATATCGCACGCAGGCGAATCTGCTCAGTTTCCTCCATTTCTTTGATATCGTCATCGGCACTACCCTCCACAGGCTTGAGTTTTTTCTTCATGGCCAAAGCTTTGCGAGCTTGGATATCTCTTTCTTGCTGAAGGGTTTTGATGGTATTGGGTAGCTGGCTTTCTTCTTGTTGAGCATGAGTTAAGGCTGCATCGATTTCCTTCAATTTAGCCAATAGAGCCATCTTCCTTGCTGATAAATCTAAGATTTTCTGCTTAAGTTTAGCACCCGAAGTCTGCAAGTTGCCGATGCCCTTGTGCTTCTCATCGGCAATTTGTTTCAGTTGTAGCATCTCTTCTTTGAGTTGAGCCTGAGCTGCTCTATCGACAATACGTTGAGCAGCCCGTTGATATTGTAGTTGGCGACTCTCTAAATGGGCTGCTGGGAAGAGTACTTCTTCAACATCGGCAGGGACCTGGCCACGGATTATTTTGAAAATTGCCTTTGTGGGGTCCGAGTCATCTACCAGTTGGGCGGTATCCTGCTGTAGCAAGTTCAGGAGAGCTTCTAACCTGGACTTAGTTTCTGCCGATATTGTTCCCAGTACAAGGGAAGAACTTGTTTCCTCTCCATCATTGTCAGAGATGTCAATAGCGAAGGAGAATAGGCTGTTTGGGGAGTCTTGTTCCTGAGAGAAAGAAAAGGAGGTCGGTTAAGGATAAGTATGAATATTGTAAATCAGCTAGGTTAATCGGTTTACCTGTTTCAAGGCAATTTCCTGTGCTTGACTGGAAGAAACAACCTGGAGTGTGCCGTATGAGGGATCGGCTGAGCTTGCCGATGGGATGTCCTCTGTGACTTCATCAGTGGTTGGCTCTTGAGGTATGATGACCGATGACATTGGGGCAGATGTAGGGATCAGCATGGACCTTTGTCGTTTTGGCTGTGTCTCGGCATCTGTTAAAGCTTTGCGCTTTGCTTGGGCATCGGCAACGATTGGCTGGGGGGCATCGGCACTTGTTGGTTGTGAAGCTTGGACGTCTGGTATGCTTGCTGATGTACCCAATTGTTGCTGCAAAACAAGTGTAAGGTATGATATTTAACGGATAAAATGAGAAGTCAAGAGAATGCCTCTGAAGGTTTATCAAAAGAAGTGGTGCTTGATATCGGAGGAATTGCCGATGATGATCCAGTGGCAGCTCTTACCCCCTGATGATTAATGTTAATACAGTTTGTAATCGGTATAAGTAGAAATAAACAAGGTTGTTACCTTGAATGCTTTGACCAAGGTTGTAGCAGCAGCCGATGGAGTGGCCCTAGCTATAGCCAATTTGGACTTAGAGGTGATGGTCTTGGTACGGATCTTCTGGTGGGTCAAAGCAGTTAAGGTGGGGGCGTTGTAGCCGATCGGTGATATCGGGGAAACAGGCTAAAGATCGAAGGGTTTTCCCACTTTTACTCACCGATGGTGCTGGGTTGTTAACCTATCATAAGAGAGCCAGTTACTGACATATGTAGGGAAAAAGCAAAAAGGAGTTAAAAGAAACTTACTGTGTCGTCAGGGATGGCATATTCAGGGTCGATCATGTGCCGATATGTGTGAGCAGAAGTTGCAAACAGCTGTTCCTTCCACTCTCGCCACCATTGCTTGTATGACTCGGTGATGAAGGATACTGGCGTCTAGGTGGATATATCAACATCTGTGGTATCAGCATCGGGGGAGAGTTGTACTACCTTGTTCCAATCTGTTCCACAGGTGATTGTTTCCCTGGGTTTGATCACATCGGCAAAGCAAAGTTTGATTGGCAGTTGCCCAAAAGCCAATTGACGGGATACTACCGATGGGTTGTAAAATTCATATGAAATGTTGGTGTTTTTCCCGCTACCAAATGTATTTACTGGAATTGCCCTGTGAGTAATGATGGCCATCATGAGTTCCTTATCCTGATTCAGGGTGTCATCGGCAAAGTTGAAAAGAAGGGGAAATCTGTTTTCCTCGTCAATATAAGGTACCCAGGCCCTATGATCACGAGAAAGACCATTGTAGAAGTTTTGGAAGAATCTGCCGATCTGGTCTTCATTGGCCTCTGTTCCAGGAAGGACAATTATGGCTTCACCAAAATTGAGGGGTGAGCGTGTTGCCGATTCATCATCCCCAAGCACATGGTCTTCAGCAATTTCTCGTGGGAATTGTTGGGCAAAAAAGTCCCATTGCAAACGTTTGTGCATATGGGCATTCAGCCACATGTTGATAAACCATCACGGGCCTCCTAGGTTGCCGATAGGTTCGCCAAGCAGAAGTTTCTGAGACACTTGATGAAGAAGATGATAAGTGGAGCTCAGAAGGTATCGGCCAAGAGGAAACCTTACACCATTAGCTAAAAGTTTAGCTGCGGGGAGGAAGGCGTTGGTTGGTCCTACTGATCGACCACAGAAGATAAATTTTTCTAACCACATATTCAAGAATGTGGCATATTCCCTCTGGTTAAGTGTCCCAGTCTTCTGGTATTCTTAAATGTATCCCGTCCAACCGCCGATGTTGCGGGTATTCACCCTATATTCAGATTTTCTACCATAAATGGAGCCTTCATCGGCAGTTGAGATATCCAAGCCAGTGAGCATGTGGACATCGGCAAGTGTAGGAGTAGCTGGGCCATGTCCAAACATAAAAGTGTTTGTTGTGTCTGACCAGAAGTAAGCAGCTGCAATCATCATCGATTCATTCTTCTGCATATCGGCAATAGATAACCTAATGCATTGGTCTAACTTCCGTTCTGCCCAATATACTTGCATCAATCTATTAACCCTCAAGTACCAATCTTTCCACCCTTTGGTGGTTTTGGGCCAAGATCGGAATGTGTCTTTCCATAAATTCAGAGAGAAATTTTGGGCTCTAAAGGGGATTCTATTAACCTCTGCATTAATTAGATCGGTTGGATCTGGGTTGCCCATTGGTCCTAGGCATTGGACATGCGGCTCATCGGTTGGAATAACTAATTTGTTGCGCAGTTCCTAAGTTTGAAGGATCCGGAGAACAAAAGAAAGGAAAAATCACCAACTGTATGGATTTGCAAAAACTAGGGGAATCAAAGTAAAGGTAATGGAAGTGGAGCGAACCGCGGGGACGTCGAAGTTGATTGCCATTATCTTGAGGAAGATGAGGGCACGAGCCGGAGACTTGAGGTAACGCTGGAGAAGGGTTCTTGTTGGTTGAGGTCGTGCAGTGGTTCGTCGGAGCCACCGCCGGAAAGAGAAAATGTCAAAGATTGGAGTCTGAGGGTAGAAGACGAGTGTTCCGGAGAAATCTATTTATAAGCCGCTTGGAGTAGGGGTATTTTGGACTTATCTCTATGCCGCGCGCATGTAGGTCGAAGTGGTTCAGATGGATATGGTAACTGTTCGCACGATAATCAGGGGATTGTACAGATGAGTTGATGGGCAGCCTGTGTCTAAGGTACTTATTGATGGAGGGGCTGCGATTAATATTATGCCTTATGTGATGTATCGGAAACTTGGTAAGGGAGATCAAGACTTGACCAAAACCGATATGATGCTGAAAGATTTTGAAGGCAATGTGTCACCGGCTAAAGGGGCAGTATGCGTTGAATTGACCATCGGCAGCAAAACCTTGCCGACGATGTTCTTTGTTATTAACGGCAAGGGTGCATATAATCTGCTTCTAGGGAGGGATTGGATTCATGCTAATTGTTGTGTTCCTTCTACAATGCATCAATGCCTCGTACAGTGGATTGGGGATAAGATTGAGGATGTCCCTGGTGATTCTTCTTATATCATCGCATCGGCAGAATCAGATACTTATGAGCGAACTAAATGCATATCAGGAGAAGCTTGGAAAAAAGAGTTCCTTAGAGTTGCTGATTATGAAATTCCACCGATCCAAGCAGTCGGTTCTGAAGAAGAATTTTAATAGATAGGTTTGCCGATGATAGAAAATTAGGTCAAGGGTTCACATCGGCAGATGATTTAGTAGAAGTAGATATCGGTGATGGCGATAGGCCAAGACCTACTTTTATTAGTGCTAAGTTAGATTCCAAGTGTAAGCAGCAAATAATTGATGTGTTAAAGGAGTATAAAGATTGTTTTGCTTGGAATTATACTAAGATGCCTGGATTAGACCGATCGGTAGTTGAACATCGGTTACCTATCAAATCTGGATTTCGGCCACATCAGCAGCCAGCGCGCCGATGCAACCCTAATATACTTCCTGATATTGAGGCCGAAATAACTAAATTAATTGAGGCAAAGTTTATTCGACAGTGTTGATATGCAGAGTGGATCTCTAATGTGGTTCCTGTTTATAAGAAAAATGGAAAACTTCGTGTTTATATTGATTTCAGGAATCTCAACAAAGACACACCGATGGATGGCTATCCAATGCCGATTGCTGATTTATTGATTGATGCTGCAGCCGGACATCAAATTATTAGCTTTATGGATGGTAATGCAGGCTACAATCAAATATTCATGGCTGAAGAAGATATTCCCAAGACCGCTTTCAGATGTCCAGGTCATGTTGGGTTGTTTGAGTGGGTAGTCATGACGTTTGGCTTGAAAAATGCCGGTGCTATTTATCAGAGAGCTATGAACTTTATTTTTCATGAATACATCGGCACATTAGTGGAGATCTACATTGATAATGTGGTGATTAAGTCTAAAGATATCACAAAACATCTAGCCGATCTATGAAAGATACTGGAGTGTACAAGGAAGCATGGATTGAAGATGAATCCTAATAAATGTGCATTTGGTGTATCGGCAGGTCAATTCTTGGGTTTTATGGTGCATCAGCGAGGCATCAAAATCAGTAGAAAGTCTATTGATGCAATTAACAAGGTGGTTGCTCCTGCCAATAAGACTGAATTGTAATCTTTGATCGGTAAGATTAATTTCATTAGAAGATTCATATCTAATCTGTCGGGTAAGATCAAGGCTTTCAGTCCATTACTTAAATTGAAGGTCGATCAGGAATTTGTATGGGGAGCTGAGCAGCAGTTAGCCCTCGATGAAATTAAGAAATATTTAACAAATCCTCCAGTGCTAGTTCCACCTCAACACGGGAAGCCTTTCAGGTTGTATTTGTCAGCTGATGATACTGTTATTGGTTCAGCTCTTATTCAAGAATTTGAAGGGAAAGAACGTGTTATTTATTATCTGAGCAGAAGATTAGTGGATGCTGAGATAAGGTATTCGGCCGTCGAAAAATTATGTCTATGTTTATACTTTTCTTGTGTCAAATTGAGACATTATTTGTTATCTGCCGAATGTACGGTCATATGCAAAGACGACGTAGTCAAGTACATGCTGTCAATGCCGATATTAAGTGGTAGAATCGGCAAGTGGATTTTAGCATTATCAGAATTTGAACTACGTTACGAATCGACCAAGGCAGTTAAGGGGCAAGTTATGGCTGATTTTGTTACTCAGCATTGTAATACAGTGGACTCTCTGGAGATTGCCCCTTGGACATTTTTCTTCGATGATTCCACATGCGGTGAAGGGGCAGGTATCGGCATTGTGTTGATTTCACCTCAAGGAAGGAAATATGAGTTTTCATTGTCGATTGTTGCTACATCGACAAATAATCAGGCTGAATACCAAGCCTTGATAAAAGGGTTAGAATTACTGAAGGAGATACGTGCCGATGCTGTTGAAATCTTTGGTGATTCTATGCTAGTTATAAATCAACTGGCTGGAATTTATAAATGCCGAAGTGAAGCTTTGATTTCGTATTATGAAAGATGTTTGCAATTGGTGAAAGGATTTAGAGATTTTCATCTTGAACATATCTCTCGGTTGCATAATGAGGAAGCTAATTGACTAGCTCAGCATGCTTCAGGGTATCAGCCTATTCAGGAGGTGCTAACATCGGCAGTTGATACTGATGACTGGAGGAAGGAGGTTGTCGATTATTTAAAGGATCCATATAGAAAGGTTGAGAGACGTATAAGGTTCCAAGCTACTAAGTATGTGCTCCTCGATGATGAATTATATTATCGAACTATAGATGGAGTTTTACTCAGATGTGTTGGCAGTGATGAATCGAAAACTTTGATAGGTGAAATTCATGAAGGAGTGTGTGGTGCGCATCAATCGGCTTTTAAGATGAAGTGGATGATCAGAAGGAATGGATACTATTGGCCGACTATTCTTGAAGATTGTTTTAAATATTTTAAAGGATGAAACAGGGAGTATGCCGATGAAGAAAGACTTGAGGACTACTGCCGATGAAACAAGGAGTATGCTGATGAGGGAAGACTTGAAGACTATTGCTGATGAAACAGGAGGGATGTGTTGATGCAAAAGTGGATCTGCAAACACAAAGGGCTAATATCCGAATCGATATCCGAGGCGTGTCAGTCGATTTGACCTGTTAATCGACAAGGATGAAGATACGAGCACTTTGGTCCTGACAACAGCGATATGCCCGGAAGTTACGGCCAAGAGGTACTCACGCGGAACTCAAGGATCGCCGAAGGTCGCACTGAAGCGATGCAGCTCGACAAATCAATGAGAACTCGTAAAGAGAAAATAATGCAAATTGATGAAGTCGCCGAAAAGTAAGTAGATGCAAATGGGAGTAAAAATTGGTTTTGATATTGATTGATATCTCTAATTACATTGCCCCTCACTCCATATTTATACCCTGATCTAAAGAGACACAACCAAACACAACTAGGACACCAAGCCCATATCTAAGGAAACACGTGACTCTTACATGAATCATACTCTAACAAATATAGAAAATGAAATCAACTCCTATCTATTTCCTTGTCCGCCTCAATTACGATGGAGATCTCACCGTCCTCCTTCCCATCGGCATACCCCCTGTTTCATCAGCAGTAGTCTTCAAGCCTCCCTTCATCGGCATCACCAGCTATCGGCAACCATCTTTACAAGCTGGCTTTCATCGGCTAAGCGTGCCAAAAGATGTGTTGATGCAAAAGTGGATCTGCAAACACAAAGAGCTAATATCCGAATCGATATCCAAGGCGTGCCAGTCGATTTGACCTGTTAATCGACAAGGATGAAGATACGAGCACTTTGGTCCTGACAACAGCGATACGCCCAGAAGTCACGGCCAAGAGGTACTCACGCGGAACTCGAGGATCGCCGAAGGTCGCACTGAAGCGATGCAGCTCGACGAATCAATGAGAACTCGTAAAGAGAAAATAATGCAAATTGACGAAGTCGCCGAAAAGTAAGTAGATGCAAATGGGAGTAAAAATTAGTTTTGATATTGATTGATATCTCTAATTACATTGCCCCTCACTCCATATTTATACCCTGATCTAAAGAGACACAACCAAACACAACTAGGACACCAAGCCCATATCTAAAGAAACACGTGACTCTTACATGAATCATACTCTAACAAATATAGAAAAGGAAATCAACTCCTATCTATTTCCCTGTCCGCCTCAATTACGATGGAGATCTCACCGTCCTCCTTCCCATCGGCATACCCCCTGTTTCATCAGCAGTAGTCTTCAAGCCTCCCTTCATCGGCATCACCAGCTATCGGCAACCATCTTTACAAGCTGGCTTTCATCGGCTATCAAAGTATACAGTAACTTTCCCCTTGCCGATTAGTCCACTCTGATCATTTTAACACGTGCAAAAAACGGTGTCAACAGTTGTATATGTTAATAGCTTTTATATTTTTCTTCAAAGGTGGCTAGTGTTCAGAGATGATTTACTGGTTTCTGGAGCTAGTGAAATGCTTACAATTTCCCACCTCAAAATTTGGACACAAGCACACTATCTCTGTTTGTTATGACCGGCATCCCCTACAGCCGTCGCAGCCCAGCTAAGTGCTAGGAGGGAAGCCGGCCATCAAAGGGCTATGGCCCATATAATTGTCGCAATTATAGTATTGCTAGAGGGTTATTTTATAATTATCGCTATTAGAGAGACATATAAATATTTGTAAGACTCTATTTGTGAGATTAAGCAGAAACATATTATTGTTTCTAGCTTCCTCAGGGAGCCGGGAGAAACCCTAGCCGGGTGAAACCCTAGCCGCCTCTACTGTTCACGTGTGAACAGTGCCGCCGTTACTGTATCTACGCAAGGGTTAGGGCTACAGTCGCTGCCGCCCATCCTCCACCATGGCGTCCAGCCGCCGGCAGCGAGGTTCCCAGCCTGCTCCACCTCCCTCTCACCCCTACAGACTCCGTGATCTACGTGGTAGGATCCGTAATCATACCAACCTGGTATCAGCAGTGCTTGGTTCGATGACGACTGCTCCTCCGAGTTCCTCCATCCCGGTGACCACTTCGCCGCCGACCGCTGCGTCGTCGGAGTTGTCGGAGGCGTCCAACGCCTCTGCCCAGCCCCTGACGTTGGAATCGCTAGGGGCCAAGGTTGATCTGATCGCCAACGCGGTGGTCTCCATGCAGACGGTGTGGGCCGGCCTGCTCCAGGCGCCTCCATCGCCGCCGTTTCCTGCACCACCACTGCCTCCACCGCCGGTGCCCACGGCACCAATCCCCACTGCGCCAGCGACTTCCTACCCCTACGGCATACCGTCGACGGGGGCCGGAGTTTCGCTCCATCTGTTGCAATGGCCGGCCTCGCCGTCACCACTGCCTGCTTGGCTGCAGCCGCCCGTGACGGCGTCTGCTCCGCTCTACTCGATAGCCACGTCGACAACCCCATCACCCTCCACGATGATCGCGACAACAGCGGTTCCAACCCTACCTTCCGTCGGCGGTCCTCTCTCTGGGGGGTGGACGGCTCGCTGTTCTTCGGGGCGCCCTCTTCCTCGGGTGGCCAGCAGCAGGGGGGCCTTGACCCGAGCCTTGGTGCTGCCCTCGCGGGCGCCCAGGCGGGGCCCAAATTCTACAAATTGGAGTTTCCTACGTACGACGGCTCGGCAGACCCCCTGAATTGGTTGAACCAGTGCGAGCAGTTCTTCCGCGGTCAGCAGACGCTAGCATCCACGCGCACATGGCTCGCGTCCTACCATCTTTGGGGTGCTGCCCAGACATGGTACTACGCCCTGGAGTAGGACGAGGGCATGCCCCCTTAGGAGCGCTTCCGCGAGTTATGTTCGCTCCGCTTTGGGCCCCCTGTTCTGGGCACACGGTTGGTGGAGCTTGCCCACCTTCCTTTTGATTCTTCCATGCAGGATTACTCGGAGCGCTACAATGCCATCCTGTGCCACGCCCGCAACCTCTCCGCTCGCCAAAAGGCAGAGTTGTACGTTGGCGGGCTGCCGGACCAGCTCCGCAAGCAGGTTCAGCTCCGCGCACCGCCCGACCTCCAAACCGCCATGTACTTGGCACGAGCGTTCGAGGATTGCGTATCTCCACCTACCCCGCAGCCTCGTGGCGCCCGGCCGCCCCTGCGGTCAACCTGGACTCCGTAGCAGTGGACGCCAAGCGGTCCTCCACCTATGGCCGCCGCTCCTACACCGACCCCGGCGGCGCCCACTTTTCGTCGGCTCTCTCCGGCCGAACAGCAGGAGCGCCATCGCCAGGGGCTGTGCTTCAACTATGACGAGCCTTACGTACGCGGGCACGTGTGCAAGCGCCTCTTTTACCTGGAGGTCGACGACTACAGCGTGGAGACTCCCGTGGAGGCAACTGAGGACACCCCTTCCAGCGAGTTAGCCGGCCCGGAGATGGCTGCCGCTAACGCCCTTGTGGTCTCCCTCTAGGCTGTTGCAGGTATTCGGGCCGCCAACTCCATGCTGCTGCCCGTCGTCATCAAGGGCGAACGCTTCCTGGCCCTCCTCGACACGGGCTCCACCCATAACTTCATGTCGGGGGAGACCATGCGCCACCTGGGCCTCGTTCCTGCGGGCAGGGAGCGCCTGCGGATCACGGTGGCCAATGGCGACCGTATGCCTTGTGAGGGCATCGCGCACAACGTGCCCATTCACATCTACGACGAGGACTTCGCCATCACGTGTGTCGGCCTCAACTTGGGCGGATTTGACTTCATCATGGGCTTCGACTTCATCCGCACCTTGGGCCCCATACTATGGGACTGCGAGGCCCTCACCCTGTCGTTTTGGCACGACGGCCGCCGCGTCACCTGGTAGGGAGTGGCCGGGGCGGTTGCACCCTCTCTAGCCCCCTCGGCACAGCTGCTGGCCGCGGCTGCCCCTGACCCACGGCAGCCGCTGCTGGACGTCCTCCTCCAGCAGCACGCCATTGTCTTCACCGAACCCACGGGCCTTCCGCCGGCGCGAGCGTACGACCACCGCATCCACTTGCTACCGGGCACCACGCCGGTGGCGGTGCGCCCTTACCGCTATCCCCAGCTACAGAAGGACGAGCTGGAGCGGCAGTGCGCGACCATGCTCACCCAAGGGATCATCAGGCTGGCCACTTCACCTTTCTCGATGCCCGTCTTGCTGGTGCGCAAGGCGGACCAGTCGTGGCGCTTCTGCATTGACTACCGCGCCCTCAACGCCAAGACGTCCAAGGACAAGTTCCCGATTCCAGTGGTCGATGAGCTCCTCGATGAGCTCCATGGAGCTCGCTTTTTCACAAAGCTGGACCTACGCTCGGGGTATCATCAGGTGCGGATGCATCCCGACGACATCGCCAAGACGGCGTTCCGCACTCACCACGGCCACTTCGAGTTTCTGGTGATGCCTTTCGGGCTTTCTAATGCCCCGGCCACCTTCCAGGCCCTGATGAACGATGTGTTTCGCGCCTACCTCCGGCGGTTTGTGCTCGTTTTCTTCGATGATATCCTCATCTATAGCTCGTCGTGGTCCGAGCATCTGCAGCACATCAACATCGTTCTCAGCGCCCTGCGAGCACACCATCTATACTTGAAGCACTCCAAGTGCTCGTTTGGGGCGCCATCCGTGACCTATCTTGGCCATGTCATCGCCGAGGGTGGTGTCACCATGGACGCCGACAAGGTCGACGCGGTGGCGGCGTGGCCTCTACCTCGCTTGGCCTGGGGCCTTCGCGGCTTCTTGGGCTTGGCGAGATACTACAGGAAGTTCATCCGTGACTTCGGCATCATCGCGGCCCCGCTCACGCGTCTCTTGCGGTGAGACGCGTTCGTGTGGGACGACGACGCAACGACGGCTTTCGAGGCGCTCAAGCGCGCCTTGACGACGGGGCCCGTGCTTCAGATGCCGGATTTCGACGCTACTTTTGTGGTCGACTGCGATGCATCGGGTGCGAGGTTCGGCGCCGTCCTCCACCAGGGCGCAGGACCCCTCGCCTACTTCAGCAGGCCATTTGCAGCTCGCCGCCTCAAGCTCGCCGCCTACGAACGCGAGCTCATCGGCTTGGTGCAAGCTGTGCGCCACTGGCGCCCGTATCTGTGGGGGCGCCCCTTCCTGGTTTGCACTGACCACTACAGTCTCAAATTTTTGCTTGATCAACGTTTGTCTACCGTCCCACAGCACCAATGGATTAGCAAACTTTTCGGCTTCGACTTCACCGTGGAGTACCGCTCGGGCCGCCTCAACACCATGGCGGACGCTCTGTCACGCCGCGACAGTGAGGCGGTGGCGCCTGTACCGTCGCCGGACGCACTCGGGGCAGCGGTGGCTGTGTCCGGGCCTTCGTTTGACCTCCTCGACGCCATCAGGCACGCTACAGCCACGGCACCGGATGGCTAGCGGCTGCTGCAGCAGCTCCAGGCCGGGGAGCACGCGGAGCTGTGGTGCCTGGACAGCGGCCTCCTCCTCCACGGGTCTCGTATCTTCGTGCCGGATCACGGGGACCTCCGTCACCAGGTCCTCCTGCTAGCTCATGCCACCGGCCATGAGGGGACCCAGAAGACGCTGCACCTCCTCCGTGCCGAGTTCTACATTCCACGGGACAGGGCACTGGTGCGAGACTTGGTGCGTTCCTGCACCACGTGCCAGCGCAACAAGACGGAGGCGTTGCAGCCAGCGGGACTGCTACAGCCCCTCGACGTGCCCTCCCAAGTTTGGGCGGACATCTCGATCGACTTCATCGAGAGGCTGCCCAAAGTCGCCGGCAAGTCGGTTATCCTCACCGTTGTCGACCGTTTCTCTAAGTACGCGCACTTCATCGCGCTCGGGCACCCCTACACGGCCACGTCGGTCGCCCGTACTTTCTTCGATGGCATTGTACGGCTCCACGGGTTTCCGCTCTCCATCGTCAGTGACCGGGACCCCGTGTTCACCGGTCACGTGTGGCGGGACCTTTTCCAGATGGCGGGCGTCAAGCTCCGTATGAGCACCGCCTTTCACCCTCAGACGGACGGCCAGTCGGAGGTGGTCAACAAGGTGATTGCCATGTATTTGCGCTGTGTTACAGGTGACCGGCCTCGGGCATGGGTGGACTGGCTGTCGTGGGCGGAGTATTGCTACAATACTTCTTTCCATACCGCCCTCCGCGCCACGCCTTTCGAGGTCGTCTACGGTCGACCACCGCCACCCATATTGCCGTACCAGCTAGGAACGGCTCGTACCGAGGCCGCCGACGCCATACTCCGCAGCCGCGACGAGATGCTCGCTGAGGTCCGTCAGCGGCTCCTTCAAGCCCAGTAGCTCTCCAAACGCTACTACGACGCCAACCACAGGGATGTGGAGTTCGAGGTGGGCTCGTGGGTCTGGCTGCGTCTCCTTCACCGCACCACGCAGCAGTCCCTCGACCCTCGCTCCAAGCGCAAGTTGGGGCCACGCTGGGCGGGGCCGTTTCGCATGCTTGAGCACATCGGTCGCGTCGCCTACCGCCTCCAGCTGCCCGAGGACGCCCGCATCCACGATGTTTTCCATGTGGGCCTCCTGAAGCAGCACCGCGGCGATCCCCCCACTGCCGCCGGTGTCTTGCCACCGGCTTTGGATGGCCGGGTCCTGCCAGGCGCGGAACGCGCCCTGCGCGCTTAGCAGCGCCGGGGTGTTTGGAAGATTTTGATCAAGTGGCGCGGTCTGTCAGCAGATGATGCAACGTGGGAGTCACTCGAGGAGTTCCACGCCGAGCACCCCGATTTCCAGCTCGAGGATGAGCTGTTTTTGCAGGCGGGGAGAAATGTTATGACCGGCATCCCCTACAGCCGTCGCAGCCCAGCTAAGGGCTAGGAGGGAAGCCGGCCATCAAAGGGCTATGGCCCATATAATTGTCGCAATTATAGTATTGCTAGAGGGTTATTTTATAATTATCGTTATTAGAGAGACATATAAATATTTGTAAGACTCTATTTATGAGATTAAGCAGAAACATATTATTGTTTCCAGCTTCCTCAGGGAGCCGGGAGAAACCCTAGCCGCCTCTACTGTTCACGCGTAAACAGTGCCACCGTTACTGTAGATACACGAGGGTTAGGGCTACAGCCGCTGCCGTCCATCCTCACCCCTACAGACTCCGTGATCTACGCGGTAGGATCCGTAATCATACCACTGTTCTTATTTTCACACAAATTGATCGTGTGACACAAATCATATTTATGTCTTGCAGCAAGTAGTAACTAAGGTACTGGAAGAAGCAGGGTACACAAGGGATTGTGCATTCTCATTGGAAGATTTTATCCAGGTACAGAAATCCTTTTCTGTATCCATACCTTCTTTTTTCTGAACATGCAAAGAGAATTGCGTGTTGTATTCATAGGTGGAAATAATTCACATAAAAGCATGTTTTCCACTATAAGGCCTTGTTTGGATGCATGTGTATTCACTTCAATCCACATGTGGTTCCATTCCAATCCACTTCAACACACATGGATTGAGATGAATACATGCGCATCCAAACAAGGCCTAAGCCTATAAGAGGGGAAGCAAACACAAACAAAGGTGTTAGTAAGCCAAATCCACGGCTGTATCCATATCATAGGTTATTTGCATATTCTCCGATGTCTACTGTAATGCCATATTGCCACATTCATCTAGAAACCTTGTGACCATCTTATATGTCGCTAGCACTCATCAGAATGAGCTTTTCTAATATCACTATATCAGCATAGTCTTTGTGGTCTACTACTAGACGTCTGAAACCATTTCGTGCTGTTCTTTCAGATCATCGACCATCCTGGCCTTAAGATGGAGGTGGAAGTGCCAATCGACTAGTGAAATATGGAAAGCAAGCTCCGGTTTTGTCTGCAGAGCTTGGTTGTCCATACACACTGACATGTAACAGGGCAATGAGCATCCACTTTCGTTATCTTCTTTGTTACTACTGGTTCACATGCCTAAATCGTAGTAATCTTTGTTGTCTTCCCCTTTCAAATATATATAAAAAAAAGCCTCGTGATGAGATTTTCGTTGGTTCCATGCTGATACTTGGAGTGAATGGCATCAGAGGAAAGCAGAATTTCTTTGGAGGAAAATCAGAGGGGAAGCAGATGATGAGGCCCAGCCCATCCCTGTTGGTGGATGTACGGCGCCGATATAGATGCTGCTATTTTGGCCCGCATAAATCTTGGCCCATCCAATAATTCAAATCTTGGGCCCGAAACGAAGGCCCACCCACTGGAATAAAATTGCATGGACCTAGGTCTAATTCTCTCACATGGACCCCTACTCACAACCTGGGAAGCTGAAGACTGTGTTCTTCATCACATTCATCCAAGCTTGCATCTGAAAGAAAACCTTTTACGTTTAAAATTAAAAAGCTTCTTTGACACAACTGCTGCAAAGTGCAGCCCTAAATTGCCTGTATGGCGAATGAGCCATGATGCGTCCATTGCGAAACAACTGACAAGCAAGGGTCAGAGTCAGAGTTGGAGTCTTGCTCTTGCAGATCATGGGGGATACTGGGTTCATGTCGGCTGCCGGCAATAATTGGCATCTTTGAGTTTTGGCACAAGGCAAACAAACCTAAAATCCCGCAGGACCCATGCATAGTGACCGAGGACTCCGGTGACTGTACAACGTGGGTGGAACTTGCAAGGAGAGCGAGAGGCTGGTGTCGGTGACAGACAGTCAACATGGAGTCCAAACTCTTGTCCACCAATGCCGTCAAGCGATCTTCTGTAGTTGCAGTGACAAATAGGATTGATTGGTGGTGCCAGCATGAAAGTGAAACCTATGCGTACTGCAAAATCTTTTACCCCCCACTTTTTCTCCGATCTGAAGATGATGAGACTAAGCTTTGGTTTTCTGGGATTCGCCAATCTCCCCGGAGAAGGTTTATGGTCTCTTCTCCCCATATATGATTCCTTGCCAACTTGTCACCTTTTTTGCTTTCTCAAACAAAACGATAGACACATGGGCCACAATTGCAAACCTTTTTTTCTTTTATTAATTCATTTCCAGTTTCCTTCCTTTTTGCTCACACATTATCTGAACACTTCTCTCTCAAACAATGATAAATCACAAACCTTTCAGCCTTGCAGCTTACTTCACGGACAGGTGAACAAGCTTCGCCGTTCACCCAGAATTATCTAATCTATGATTCACATCGAGAAGGCTGGAAAAAAATCAGATGAAAATTCTAACTACAGACTGGAGCATAGAAGCTGGGGATGTGAGCAAACACAATGGAGTAAGGACCCACGGTTATGGGCTGTGTTCCCACCACCTGCACAGGCTCCAGCTTTGGGATGTCCCCATTGGCGTCAGTTGCTAGAACAATGCCATTCAGCAACATTTGTTGGCTCTGCAAGTTCCTGTCCTTGGGAGTGAGATGGTACTCTTGTCTCGTGAGCTCGGCTGCTTCCCCGAGCCCAGGAATGTGATCAGACATCTCCTTCCTTGCACTCTGGGTCTGTGCGCCTTGGCTCGTAACGTAGATGTGGTTTGTGTTGTTGCCATCAAGGTTGATCAGGAGCAGAGTGACCCCTTCCTGAAAATTTCAAGGAAATAAATTAAGCATGCATGGTTCAGACAGTCACTATGATCTGTTGCCAGAAAGAAACAGGAACTTTCCATTGTATGTGCCCCCTTACCGAATTTTTCGCACAATGTGCATAAGCACGGATCTTGTTTGTGCCGTTGAATGTCGTCGAGAGGACCTTGGTACCCATGAGGCGATGCCACAGTAAAGCACTACAGTGAAAGCAGAAAGATGCTAAATTATGATGGTGGGATCGACACATTGTTTTGCTGCACAATTTTTCTCTCTCCTATCATTCGCTGAAGCTTTGGAAAAACTTATGTATGTCTAGTCTACCTGTAATAGTCAGGATTTGGTTCAAATGTAGTTGTGTTGAGCAGGCCATAGTTCCCTCCAACCAAGGTTTGTCTACAGTAAGTCTGTGTGTCATACTTTGCCGACATCCCAAGCTGATCGAGATACCTGAGGCATCACCAGTTGATAGTCAATAAACACGTCTTCAGACGGTAACTTCAATTGCTGAACATAGGAAAAAAGAAACTTTTGGCTTACCAGAAGCTGAACACAAATGCATCAGTTACAAGGTGGTGGCCACTGTTGTAAGCCCCTCCAGCCTCGCCAACCCAGGCGACAGTGGATGTACCTGCAGATTTCAGTATCCCCTGAAGATTGCTGAATGTGCTCGCCTCGCCATCGAGGTAAGAAGGATCAAGAATTTTCTGAACCAGATGATCATCAACCCCTGATACATTCAGCATTATATCCAGTTATTATGCAGATTCCAAGTTGCCGACTCGTGTACTATGAACTGTAAACCAAGGCGAGCATACCAGGGCCTAAATTGTAGATATGGTGAGTGATCGCATCCATTTGATTTGGCTTTGTTTTGCTGATGAGTTCGGTGAACCAGGCTGCATCAAAGAAGCCTCCTGGTGCAATTACTAGAGGCTTTGATGGGTTGCTTTGGTAGGTGCTGTCAATAATGTGTTTCAGGGTGATCACGTCTGCTGCATATTGGTCTGCATCAATTCGAGCTCCAACTCCACTGCCACTGAGTTCATTTCCTACAGGAACACTGTATTAAGGTCACAAAGTACTATACTACGCAGTACTGCTAAGATTAGATTGCTTCTTAAGCAAAACCAGTGTGCAATAAAAGTATGCCTTTTGTGCATTAGTGTGAAAAGACAAGGAAAGCATCATCTATGATCTGTCCCCTTAGCTCTTTACAACTGATAACTAACCAATTATCAAAAGTGATGTTGACATACTTGTCTGATTATTTTTCTACGTACTTATCAGAATATTTCTTTTCAACATACTTATTATTACTCTCTAAATAAAGTGGCATAAAAACCTGTCATTTGGAGATGACGTGAGGTTCTTTTTTGACAAAACCAACACAAACCACAAGATTATACAGAACATACCTAGCTCCCATCCATGAATATCATATCCTTTGTTCACGGTGTAGTGAATAAAAGAAGCTGCATTTGTGTAATTCCATGGACCCCCTAAAGAACCATCAGGCATTGTGACCCGGCCATTCAGAGCATTCAGCCCAAAAATAACTTTTGGCCTGCAAAATCAAACAGAAAGTTAGGCAATCATTTTCCAAAGAGAATGCAGTTTCTGAAACTGGCCGAAGGTAGTAAATGAGTAGATCAGAATACCCAGTTTTTTGGAAGAATGCGTTGAGCTCGTCCCATCTACGCAACGGCAGACAACCTTGCGAGAAACCAAACATCGCAGACGCGTTCTTCACGAATGGAGTGCACGGTAGGCGAGAGTCACTGGTGTCGTATATCAACATATCTTGCAAAGTGCCACCCAGGCGGAGCTTCAACGGGGAGAATGCTGCAAGTTTGATGAGATTATTATGCAAGGATGTGGCAAATAACAAAGTAATCTTCCATGGATTTTGTCTTAGGAAAAGCAAATGACATGGCTTTCAAAGTACTACTGCTGCTGCTACAGTTCGTTTGTTATGGTAACATGAAAAAGATGACGACTGTATACATCAACGAAGACCTTTAATTTCTCGATTGGATAGTAGGATAAATTTTCTTATGAAAGTGAAAGGGATGGTGATCATTTGATGGCTTACCTTTGACGGCATTCATCAGGATTTTGTTAGAGAGATTCTGCAGGCAGGAAAATATTAAAGACCAACGTCAATCGCCCATGTCATGGTTTGATTTGCACAAACTTCTACAGAGCAAGTAGCGAACGAATTGAAAAGTAGTAAACGCACAGTTGAGCACGCACGCACCAAATTAGTTAAAATTTCTACCAACTGTCGTCTGTTCTTCTTTTGATGAAACTCTTAACCATTCTCTAGGCACTGGCATTAGAATATGATCAAGTAGCCAATAGTGTTCATGTATGCTGGTAGGTTTTACATTTGCACATGATTGGTAGGAATAAAAATGCAGATGGGCCCACATGACCACAGGTCTGTGGAATGGAATGAAACTCCCTAGGCTATCAAATTCCAATTTTTTATCCAACGGAGCCCCCCCACCCCCAAACAAAGAAGGATGATCGCCGACCAACCAAGAAAAATAAAAAGGAAAGATATTTCCTTGAGATCCCCGTCCAAGGTCTACGGGTTGTAATCCGTAGTCCGTACCACAGAATTAAGTCCACAGTTGAAACAAACACTGAAATAATCTGGCAAGATGCTACTCAGGTGTGGTGTGTGCTGTGAAGTTGAACTGACCAGGTTGAGGAGGGAGGCGAGGCCCCAGCTGCAGGTGCCGTAGTCACACTTCTCCGGCGGCCACCAGTCCAATGTGGTGCAGACGAAGTCGTCGTTGGTGACGGCGATGGCGGACCGCGCGTCCACGACCACCGCCTCGCCGCCGGCGAAGGCTGTGGTGCTCGTGCTCACGGTGGCGGAGCCGGCGAGCCAGAAGAGCGCCCAGACGCAGAAGCCGACCATCTTGAGCAGCAGCCCCGCCGCCATTCCGCAGGCCGCAGCAGCGCAAAAAATCAACGAGGCCAAGAATCAACAAGAAGGACAGCCCGGGTGGCCAGGCAAGAGAAGGCTTGCAAACGGAGGGAAAATGCAGGGGAAAGGGGGCAATCCCCTCTTGAAGGAATTTAAAGAGAGCCCCTTTCCGCCCGGGAGGGAACAGGGAAGGTTCTTGCCGGCTACACCATGTAAAACATCTCGACGCGGGGGAGCCTGAGCCTCCCTCTGCTGTGCTGTGGTGTGGTTGGTCAGTGTGTGTAGCCAGGAGATGGATGCAGATAGAGAGTTGACCGTGGTGGTTCGGTTTCCCCTGGTTTCAGGGTGGGAGGGCTGCGCTGCTGCCGCCGGCCCGCCGCTTGCCGACTTTAATGGCAGTAGGTTCGACGGGCCGGGGAAGCTTGGAATCTTATATGGCAACGAGAGGGAGGAAGCAGAAGCAGAAGCAGAAGCAGAAGCAGGCAACGCGAAAGGAGCACTCCGCTCTGATTGAGCAGAGCAGGAGCGCGGACCAGTCGTATCTTGTCTCAAGGACACGATTCGTTAGCGCATGCGAGCTGTCAAATCTTCAAGCAAATTCTCATTTTTTTTGTCACAATATCTCTATGCTGCTATAATTTTTTATATTCAATATTAATATAATAGTATTTTAAAAAAACATTGGTACATTGTACGAATTTAAGGCAAACTTTCACCGATGTCCAGAGCACAGTACTTTGTAACAAACACAACAGCGAGTGTACTGCTGTTAACCACAAGTTACAGCTTGTTTAGTTGGGTGGAATTTATGAATTTGGTTACTGTAGCACTTTCGTTTTTATTTGGCAATTAGTATTTAATTATGGACTAATTAGGCTCAAAATGTTCGGCTCGTGATTTTCAATCAAACTGTGCAATTAGTTTTTTTCGTCTATATTTAATGCTCCATGCATGTATCGTAAGATTCGATGTGATAGCTACTGTAGCATTTTTTGGGAAAACTTTTTAAACTAAACAAGGGCTTATTTGGAGATCAACGGAGCCCTCTGCGACTGTTCAGGTAAGCCACGTCATCTCCTTCTTAACTCATCCGGTCATCCCGTCAATCATCGCCGAAAAAAAACAACCAGAGCGCCTCGCCTCGGCACCTCCTCTTCATCCTCTCAGTTCTCTCACTCTTTCTCTACCCCGGCCGTACATCTGCTGTCCACCGCCGATTCCTCTTCCCCGCGGCAGCGTGCGCCGGTGCGGTGGTCACGGCGATGACGCTTGGGGCGCAGGCGGGCATAGGGCGGTAGCGCCGCCAGGAGGCCGTCCTCATCCTCATCTCCGTCGTCAACCATGGGCCTGTCCTCCGGTGCCTTGCCGTCGCCCTAACCCTGAGGTTTGTGTCCTCTCCTCGATCTCGATTCGGTGTCTGATGTCGATTTTTCTTCTCTCAGATCCCGCCGTTGGAGGAGGTCTACCCACCACGGTTTGAGTTGGAACGGCGAGGACAGTGATGAGCGGCCTCAGGGCCAGCACCGTTTCTCAGGTACTCCAGTGTCCTCCATTTTTGTAATTTTGTTTTGCCTCTCTGATTTCTCCCCGAATTGACTTCGATTCCTGTTCTAGGGTTTGGGCTCTAATGCTTGGTTGACCTTCCAGACTTCAGGTAATCTCCTAAACCTTGCAATGTATGAGTTCAATTTGCCTGAAAATATGTATGGCGTCATAGTTACTGTGCTAACATAACTAAAGAGGCACACTATGATTCTTTTTTAGGATTGGTTCAACAAAAAACAGTTTAGTTTTTTCTATTCTACCTTCTCTACTCATATCAGCTCATGACTAGGTATACCAAATATATTTCCAGTCTTACAAACGAAACTATTGATTACTTATAGCGTTTGGCATTTTCATATTTCAGTTACTGTACCTGTGTCAGCACTATTCAGACAAATATGCTTCCAGCTTTCTGTGTTTACTCAACCTTGGTTGTTGATCAAATCTCATATGTACCTGATTTAGAAGAATAAAAAAAAAACGTATTTTCCATCCATTAGGTTCAGATACATCAAGCCTCTTTCTCTTTCTGCATGTAGCATTTGATTGTTGGTTCAAACAAGGCATCGGAGTGATGCATCAAAGTTCATGGATTATATTTTAACTATTTCGTACTGGAGTTATTTGGACACAAATCATAGTCACACAATGCACCATTGGCCTACGTGCTTCAGCAACAATCAAACTGCGCAACCTATTGGACTTTAGACAAATGAAAACAACAGTGAACAATGAGGCATCATCCTATGTACATGTCCTAAAAAACTGTAGCACGACTTATTGTATCACGTTATCCCGTTATGAAATAATGTTATAATGATATATAGATGTACAAAAAACATATTTAGAAAGGTCTTTCATTTCTTTACTGAGTTTCACTTTCATGCAAGTGGCATCAGGATCTTTAGAGGATGCTGCCATATCAAGATACAGATTGCCAGGGCAAGCACTAGGCAACTGTATATGTCTACCAAGCTGGCACAAGGTCTAAAAATGAAGAAAAACATCTGATTTGTCTTACACATTTTTTTTTCCAATTGCTCATTTCGTAAGATGACTACCCAGTCCAATACACTGCAGAGAAGCAGATGTAATTACCTTTATTGAACTAGGATGCTGAGCCCTTCCAAACTGAACGCTATTTTGTCCAAGGCGCATCCCTGGCTCTTGGTCAGTGTGGTCTTGGTCAATTACAAGTACAGGTAGAATCAATAGTAATCTTGGCTTCTGCTGATCAGATGTTATAGCTTTATTCTTTCCCATATTTTAGTGTCATAGCAAATTGGTAATAGTAAATATCTCTTTCAAAAAATGGTAATATTAAGTTACAACTAGAGAGGAATGACAAATCCATGCTCTAAGATCATCGATAACATGCAACATGATTATTCTGTGCCTCTTAGACATCTCATGCACCTTCCTGTATTTATCATTGATAACATCTCATGCATCTTGCTTTACTCGCATGAAGTAAAATCTCATCATGTTTTTCCTCTTTCATTGATTGGCAAACATGTCTGCATGGATGCATACACAAAGCTAAAATTGGTTTCTGTTCTTGTGCATTGATCACACCAGCAAGTGTCTTACCTTGCTTTGGCTGAAATGTTCAGAAACAAGTGGTCATATCTCCAACACAAGTGAGGTACTGAGTTGGATATGATTGTAGTTATATGCTCTGGTCTGCCTCAACGTTCCTTTTCAAGCCACAACGATGTCACTGTTTTCCACACTGCCATGTGTGCGCGAAAAAGTTCTAACAAAATAAGCTTTATTTGGTTTCATTCTGCTTCTTTGGACATGAAAAATCTACACACTCCTTCAGTTTTTAGCCATCAGTTTATTGGCTGTAGGCCCTGATCCAAAGAAATTTTACAATATCCATGTATCCATTCCAAATATTTCTTCGGTTTACTATGTTCACCAACCTTTTTTGTATTTTCTAATGATTGATTTGTACATTATACCTACAACATGATGACATGTGTTATGCATAAACTGATAATGCAGGACAATATCAGTCCAGATGCTTTTGATCATCACCTTTATGTTGTATGTGGATTGTTACCAGTTTAACTAAGGTAACTAAGGTAAACCACATGTCTCCATTTGGATTTGGATAAACTCATGCCGCTGTCTTTAGATTGTCAGATAATTTTTCAGGATGTTTCAAAGTTTTACGTTCACTTGTTACATATTTTAGTCAACAGTTCATTGGTTCTTAACGAGACATCAGGTTTCCGCATCGAGATGGTCTGTACTGGATACGTTTTTATTTGAAATGGAACTACTAATGTATGAGGAAACAACCATTTGTAGTATGTTTTCCTTTTAGTATGAGTTAGCACAAGTACATAAAAGCGTACCTCTCATATATGAGAAAGGACTGCCAGTTTTATGTTCATAGAATGCAAATTGAAATTGTCTATTGTTGTCTTATATGCTCACACTATGCAGCTTAGTGCCTAAGGTTATCTAATTAAACAAATATAAATATGTGTGCGAACGGGCGCAGCGGAGCGCGCCTATCGTGCTAGTGTACTATTATGCAATTAAGATTATAAACTACTCCTGTTTCAGAAGTTTGTTAGTAATGCCGGCGAGTGATCAGGAGTAAATTAAAATGAAATTACAGCACTGCCATGGTGCCCTTTGAACTTTGGATGGAAAAATACATCATGGATTTGCAGAGCTGGAAAGATCATCTTTAGCAGCTGCAAGAACAGGCAGATCTGGAGTATTAAAAAGTCTCTCGAGGAATCCACCAGCTTGTCAAGTTGCACCGTCACCGTTTGAGGTATTTTTTGTTTCTTCGATTCCGTAAATTGACTTCACGAGTGAAGCTAAAGTTGCTTTCATTTGGTAAAACAGTTTCTCAGGAAAGATAGCATAGAGGAAGCTGGAAGAAACTAATATTTTTGGCTTCACCCAGCTTCGCCTAGAGAACTGTGCATGCAAGAGGAGCCAGAAGAAGAAGCTGTTTTCAGATTGTTTGATAGAAGCTGAAAACAACTTTGTAAAACTAGAAGAGAAGCTGTACCACACACCCTTTCTCTGTCCTAAAATAAATGCACGTCTTATGTTTCAAGTAGTCAAACATTCTCAAGTTTGACTAGCTTTATAGAGAATAAGTTTAATATTTATATCTCTAAATAAATAGGCTTATATTATTAGAATACATGGCATAATTAACTTAATGAAGTCTATTTGATACTCCCTCCGTTTCAAATTATAAGTCGCTTTGATTTTTTTGGTTTATCTATTTTGCTATTTATCTAGACATATTATTATATTTGGACGCATAACAAAATGGATGTACAAAAAAAGTCAAAGCGACTTATAATTTGAAACGGAGGGAGCACCATAGACTTAATATTTTCTTCTATACACTTGATCAAAATTTAAAGTGGTTTACTTCTTGAAATACGAAATATACACTTATTTTAGGAGGAAGTGAGTACTCTCTTTTGCTTGTAACATGAGAATCATTTCTTCATTTTTCTTAGAATTCCTGTGCTCCAAACGGACCTTTTATATATGGCGGTGCACCTTGCTACAATAGTCTTTACGTTTTTATAGTATATTCTCTTCTACAAAACACGGAACAGGAAGAATGTTTTGGCCAAAAAATAAGAATACATAAAAAAAACATCTGATCCATGAACCTAAAACAGTGAGAATATATTGTGAGATCAAATGAGTAATTAGAGATTTACACAATCTTCCGCAAAAAAAGAAGAAGAGATTTACATATATTTTATTTTTTTCAAGAGCGAACTATTCTACATGAATGGGATCGGGATGACCATGGTCACAATCCATTTAGGTTAGAATAACAAGTTGGAACATGCATGCATGTATATTCATCATGATTAGGAAGTGTAGAGGGATAGAATTATATGCAGCGGCAGAGCTAGGAATTATATTCAGGGGGGCCGGCCAAAAGAGTCAACATATAAAAACTAAGTGCAACTCAGTTAGGTTCCTTGTGATGGCTGTCGGGATTAATTCATTGACTTAATGGGTGCTCGCAATTTCTTATATGTATCCTAGGATCTAAGGCGCTATTTTTTGAGTGGTAAGTGACATGCCCGTTAACAGCAAGACATCTAGGGTGACTTTGTAAATCTTGAGTACCGACTCGGTCTTTTTCATTGCGATAATTTTATTATCTAGTTGTGTTTTGTATGATTATATTATCTAGAAGATATTAATACGTATATATGATAAGAATTTTATATAATCTCCCTCTTAATATAAATAAAAAAACATTAAGTCATACTACTAATTTTTTGTTGTTCTGAAATGTTAGGGGGGGCCATGGCCCCTGCCAGCCCCCCCTTAGCTCCGCCACTGATTATATGGCCTTGCTTGACGGGGTGTTTGGTTACTACAGGAAAATTTTAGTCCCTGTCCCATCGAATGTTTGGACACATGCATGAAGTATTAAATATAGACGAAAAAAATAACTAATTGCACAGATTGTGGCTAATTTGCGAGATGAATTTTTTAAGCCTAATTAGTCCATGATTTGACAATGTTGTGCTACAGTAAATATGTGCTAATGGCGGGCTAATTAGGCTTAATAAATTCGTCTCGGAAATTAGTCTCCATCTGTGTAATTAGTTTTATAATTAACTCATATTTAGTTCTCCTAAATAGCATCCGAACGTCCGTGTGACATGGACTAAAATTTAGTCCAGGAAACCAAACACCCCTAAGTAAAAAGGATTTAGTAAACTGTCTCAGTTCTGTGACGAAGAATTGCGAGGATTTTGTCATGTCATTCCTATTGGTTGCTACCTGTTGCAACTTGCAAGTACCAGGTAGCCTGCCCTGTTCGTCTTACCTCATATTTAGCTTGTTTGACTTCTTTTTTCAGTCGGAACAATATTTTTCTCTCACAACAATTCAGTCAAAACAGTGTTTTTCAGTCAGTTTCAGCTAAGTTTTGTACCAGCGAACGAGAACTCTCAACATTCTTGTGCGGCGGACAAATTACAAGCTGGCCTGATCAGCCATTCAGACCACAGACCTTATCCTCTTCTCTCTCATTTTTTTTTGGGTAAGGAAGTGAAGTCAAAAGTTTATTCGGGTCCATTCTCGTATTCTGGACAAGGCTTTATTAAAAACGGGATCCAAATTAGGGGAAACTAGGTGGTTTTTTTTGTTAAGAAAAGAAATAAAAAGGAAAATAGTCATCCAAATATGAGATTCAACTTAGGAGAAACTAGGCATATTTTTATTAAGAACAAAATTAAAAAGATAAATAGTCCCCAAAATTCAAACGGAGAGAGACTTAAACTTGGGTGGTTATTTTTTTATATATATGTCAGTGTAACTATTTCATCCCAGCTAGATCTTAATGTGTGAACAGAGGATTGATCTAGCTAGCTATCTGCTGTGGATATAAATAAATAAACATATTCAATGATCATGCGCAGATCTCAAACCTGTAGACGACTAGGCTTTATCTGCTCTCGGATCGATTTCTTGATCGCTGCCAACTTTTTTTATAGGGTTCTGCTTCTTTTCTAATGGAAACACCTGTTCGTTTGGACTTGTTTGACTTATAAGTCATGGCTAAAAATACTGTTGGCCGGTTTAGTAGAAGAGAAAAATATTGTTCGTTAGCTGTGGCTTATAAACCAAATATGACACAGCGAACGGGCTGTTTATTTGGTGCTTCTCACCTGCGTGCTACTACCTTTCTTCAGGGTTTTTGCTAACCTTGAGATGCGGTCAGCAGATATACCTGCTTCGTTGGTTTTATGGTTTACCTGCATCGATCTCGTCATGATTAGCGGCGCCTGATCACCAAATTCGCCATAGACTAATCGATTTTCGTCAGGTAGCCATTATTCATCATCAACTATCCGGAGAAGAAAAGGAAAGGATTATTTAGCCAATGATGGACGTGCTAATTGCGCCTCTTCACACGATCGAGCTGTTTCGTCGTCACCAGTCTCCAACTTCGTGTGACACTGTGACAGTAGTACAATCGAGCCGGTAGCCGGCAGGCAGTGAACAAACTCGTGAGAGTTCATGACAAAAATACAAATACAAATAGCATAGGTCCATTCAGTACTTTTTACATGCACAAGGGCCACCATGACAGATAGTAGATGTATATATGTAGTTCGTAGCCACTCTTATACATCGGTCCTGCTGACAAACACAGCCGCCATGTTTTTGGTGTGTATTTGTCCCCAGTTATACTGCCCAAGTGCATGGATCCATTGTGATGATCTTTTCTGTTTTGTTTTCTGCCAAGAGTATGTTATTATCATCCCCATGATCCTAATATGCGTCCAATAATCCAGTGATGGCCGGCGTCAGAAGAGACTGAACCTTTGACCACGCTGAGTTCAGCTCAAGAAGAAACACGTCATCCATCCAAGCTGCAGCTAGCGCATTCTCTCCGACGATGATCTCCATCAGTCTCTGGTCCTTTTTAGAATGGCGATGATGGACCACATGAGCATTCCACCAATAATACAACGCACATGCTGACATGCAGCACTGTGCCTGCACATATCGCCCATCAGCAGCTCACGTTTTGACGCATGTTACGTCGCCTGAATTATTGGACTGCCCTTTCAAAAAAAAAAGAATTACTGGACTGCAGAGCACGAGCAGGCTGCCTAGACAGGAGACACGAGACAGGCAACCAAACAATGCAGAACTGCTCACTCCTGCCATCCTGAATATCACGGTTATGCGCATTGCAATCATCCAACGCAGTGAAGATTACAAGAATGCCCAACGCTACGCCAATGGACTGCAGGCTGCAGCCATCCAGTGGCAGTGCCATTGGTGCATCATATCATTTTCCAGATCTTCACTTCACAGGCGAAAGGACATGCCATCTGCTTCTTACTTGTGCAGAGGGAGGTCAGCACCTTTCGCTCTGCGATCCGCTTTACATGGAGATTGCAATCTACAAATATGTGCCTTTTCTGACTTTGCCATGGCCTGCCTTTTGCTTTGCTTGTGGTTGTGGGCGAGATCAGATAAGTGAACTAGGCTGAGGCCAGCCAGTCAGCCAGCTGCTGGTCTGGTCATAACCGAGCAACGAGATGGGGTTTGGTAAATTGGTTGGAGAGAGCTCGATCGAACGATCGCCATAGGAGATGGACATGGACATGGACCTCGCACCTAACTAACTGGGACCCGTGCATGAACGGCATCAGGTGTCAGTCTCAGCTAATTAAGGGAGGTCAGTATAGCACACATGCTGGACTATCTGATAGAGGCATCCAATCAACATCGATCCAGGACAAGCAAAATATAATGTACACGCAGTTGCATCTTGAATGGAATAACCTTCACTGATCTTCTATACATATATTACCTTGTCATCGACATGTCCATTTAGTTTGTTGCTATGCTAAGCAGGCAGCTATTTTTTTTTAATTATCAAGGAAGAGTAGCGGCCATGGCAAGCAACAAAGAGAGAGGGAACACAGGCTTGTGTAGCGTAGCTAGGAGGAACACACACACACACACACCTGTGATCCCTGTGATGTTCAAGTACTTGTCCATTCTGAATATTCTGAATCCTGCTTTGTTGGCAGCCATGACGGTTGTTGACCTACGTTAGCGGTAGCTTGCTGTGTGGACGTGAACGTGCAACTGAATGACGGACCATGCAAAAGAGTAGCTCGTCGTTGTAGGTCAGTAGGTGTAGGCGTGTACGTGTTACAGTGGCATGTGATGGTGGTTCACTCGTTTGTTAGTTAGGGATTAGATAGGATATTGCCCTGTCCAGAAGCAAGCAAGCCACTCATTATAGTCTGTAGTTATTATCTCTACAGCATTCAGATAGCTAGAGGAATGCCATTTTGACCCATGTGTCTCGTGTCATCAACGGGGTGAAAAGGGTTTGGAACTCTATAAAGAGTGGGCTTTTAATATTCCCTTCTTGGGCAAAAGTGGACCCAATACATACATTGAGAATGAACAAGCTAGCACTGCATCATTATTGAGTATAATGGCCGCCGTTCCAAATTATTGCACATCAACACCAAAGTGTCTAGTCACTAATTCCGATGTGAAATGTCAAGCTCTGACCTTTACTTGCATATGGAAAGAGAATCAGAAAGAGTATGAAAATGGTTCAACAAATTTGCTAGCCTCTTTTGCCCTATTCGCTTGGCTGATAAGCCATGACCAAAAGTACTGTTGGCTGATTTGTTGTGAGAGAAAAATAATGTTCGTTGGCTGAAAAAGTATGGCTTATAAGCCAAGCGAACATGACGTTTGTTAAGAAACAACAAACATACTAGTAGCTTATACAAATGGTTGTGGGACTATCAATATAAGAACAGAGCATTGGACGACCTTATCTCTTTGAAGAAAACAGAAGCAATCCAATTAACCTAGTATCATGCACTAATAACTTTAGGCCAAATCTAGGAGTTGGTATGACAAATTCTATATTCTGTCAAAAAAGAGAGAGAGGAAGAGGAGGCAAGACTCTACAACGATAGCATCCCTTAATTCGTTGATTCTTTTACTTGCATATGGAAAGATCTAGAACGATCACGAGAAATAATATGGAAATGGTTCAGCCAAAAAGTATCAATGAATTGATTAGTTCGCTTGGAGACCATGGGATTGGAAAAATAATAAGAATAGAAAGCTCTGAGGAAAACAGAAGCAACCCAATTAACTTATCATGTGATGAGTTATAGACCAAACCTAGGAGTTGGTTGTGAGACTCAGCTCATGGGCTAAATTGCGGTTGGGCCAGGGCTATTGTTCGCTTGTCTTATAGTCCGTATTTTTCAGCTTGTTTTTTCAGTCGAAACAATGTTTTTCTCTCATAACAAATCAACCGGAATAGCGTTTCGACTTTTTTTTTCCAGCAAAGCGAACGGAACCACTGTGTTGGAGTGGTTAGGTGTAGTCCAACACACATGGATTAAGGTCGATACATGGGTATCCAAAAAACCCTAAAAGAATAAGAATCGATTGAGAAAGAAAGGTCCCAGGTCCCATTTGGATGCAAAGTATTTTTTTAAGTATCAGAGAAATACAATGATTTTACAAAATACTTTGGTTTTCAAAAGCTAATGGGTGTTTGGATACAACAATATAGTTTTGTCAAAGTTGTAGTTTTTCTCGAGTTTTTTAGGAACTCCACTCATTACCTCTTTTTTCTAAACCACATTTGAGTCTCTTTAGCTTATAAAACCAGAGTTTTGTATAATACTACAGTTTTTTAAAACTGCATCATTGGATTTACTGAAAAGGTAAATTGGATAGGCACCGTTGGGGGAGAAATCCCCCCAAATGGATGGCAACCACCCATACCGAAATGCCCGACAGACATACCGTGTTAAATGGCACAACTAATTGTACAATCTATACTTGTTTGAATGAGATGAATTGGTGAAGTTATGCCTAAGCTTTGTAGAACTCTCCATTTCAGATTATAAGACATTTTGCAATGCATCTTTAAAAGACAAAACGTATTATAATTTGGACAGGGAGTACTACTTAAAAAAGAACACGGGTTACTCAGTGCTGAAAAAGAATACTCTTCAAACGTTCTTGGTTTAATAGTACCGTTCTTAGTTTAATAGTACCTACCTATTTTTTTTGCGGAAAAACCATTATATTTAGTGTCAAAGTTCAACTAGACAAATATTGAATTTGGTGTTGATTGAAACATAACACTGAACAGATGCAAGCCATCAGTTTTCACGTTTCACCATCGTAATATGGTCTATCGACAGAAGTACTGGACTGAGGTGCACAACGTGCGGCAGAACTACATTCACTGCCTCAATTGAAGCTAGGGCAGATAGGTCCCTTGGACAAACCAAGGCGAACCTCCATTCCGTGGTGCATGTCAGGTTGACGGAAACTGTCAGAATCTTGAGGCACTGCAAGCCAACAGAAAAAGAAAATTAGCACAGCTCAAAGACAATTGTGGCAATAGGAAGAACCCACAGATAGAACAATGGGGGAAAATGTTCAGTGCTGTACTTTAATTGTAAAAATGTCTGATCAACAAATACATAGATAAAATATTCAGCGGTAAGCAGCAATGACCACAATGAAACATTTTATCATTTATCAGAGATATTGATCCTAAGAAAGTTATGGTAGCTATGAGAGACAAGCTCAGATCAGACTGTCACAAAGCATATAACACTTTTTCTAGTACATACTCCTGATTTTCTATCTATAGTACATTAATAAATCAAGTAAAACAATAGCCAACAATCATGTAACTTGAATACTCTTGAACTGATCACCTCTCCAACTTAAATTACCTATAACCTCTCCAAGACACAAAGTTCATCCAACAACTATATAATTGGTTTGGTAAATTTTCATACTCTTGATTTACAGGAACTCCTAACTTTGAATTAAGCCAGATAAATCCCATTAGTATTACTTCAAAGGGTCTTTGAAGTAAAACACAATTACTGCTAACTGTAGAAGGTTAAGATGATTAAAATAGGCAGCACTCTCTGGCTAAGAATATTAAGGTGGTCATAAACTATTGCGAAATGTTTATACATGTGATAGAGAAGGAAAATAACTTATTGATAACAAATGACAGAATATCTTACTGTTAAGATAATCTTCAAATCCAAAATCATCCAGGGAACCTGTCAGTGCCTCATATCCAAGCAGAGATGATGGCAAAGCACCAGGGGGCCTCTGGAACCTGGCATCATATATCCATCAGCAAAGGCATCAAGAGAGCAAACTGCTAATCACCAAGAAAGCAATTTAAACTAATAATGTATTAAGTTGTCGAAGGATAAAGATAAACAAAATAGAAGGCACACTCCTATTTCCTTAGTTGCCTCCCACTTTTGTCTGCTCACAATTGGTGTGAGAACTTAGGAGGACCAGATGAACACGAACAATTGGAACATATGATTGCACATTGAAGCAGAGAAAGGTCTAGATATTCTAAGACGTATTTTATAGTGAATACCAACCAAAAGTTGTCCCAGCAATGTGCACATTTTATCTGCAAGAAAGTGGCACTTACGATACTAAGACTTAACAGAAATCCTCACACACACAAAACTTCGACAACAATAGAATAAAACAGGTTTTTGATCCAGATGCAACTGACTGTAGATGTAACCAAGCATGCAGGAAACCATAAGCTGTGAATTACAAGCAGCAGTAAACAAAATAACACAAATAAACTGTTACCACCATGAAGTTTCAAGTTTCAAAACTGACAGACATGGTATCAAAGATGCTACAGTAGTCAAATATCAAAAGCATTCCAATAAGACGCTTAAATACACAGGGAATAAAATCTACGTACAATCAATGTTGTAGTAGCAACAAATACACAGCACACTACAACATGACCATTCAGATTGTAGGTAGGAAAATGGTTAACGACTTTACCAGCAGATGCTGAAACCATGTAAACAATCCTATTGCTAAACAAGGCAATTATACAGAAACACAATTGATTCCTCATCCTTGCAGCATGACCAAAAACTGACGTAAACATTTGACAAAATTTCATGCTTCAGAGGCCTATCGATAGGTATTGCATATGTATATCATGAGGAAGGTAACAAAGTTTCAGGAATTCACCCAAACTTCCCTCGGCACTGTCAATTACAGCAGCCAGATGGGCTTTTTTTATACTCCCATCAACCACGAACTACTCCTAACTCGAATTAGAACGAATTGATGGAAGTAAAATTATTTTTTCCAGTGAGAGCTGCAGAGGTGAACTGGGGAAGTGAAGGACCTGGAGAGGATTTGGGCATCGAGATCCTTGCGGATGTTCAAGGCGGATCCGTAGATGGCCTCTGTCCCAAACTTCTTCTTGTCCGCCCAGAACTTGGCCTCCTGTGCGGAGCGCGCGCGTCCCCCCAAACATGGATCCCAGGCTCAGCGTTAGGGTTTCGAGGGCACGGACAAAGGGAAACGGAGGAGAGCGACGGGTCCTTACCGATTGGATGGTGGACTGGAGCGGGTGCGGCGGCGCGAGGTCAGCCTTGACGCCGGCGTTGAGGCCGAAGCGGAGAGTGTCGTGGGTCTCGCTGATCTCCCTCTTCATGCTGCCGCTCGCCATCGTCGATGCTCTCCGCCTGATCCTCTCTCGCGCGCTCAAGAACAAAACCTTCGCTTCTTTCTTTGCGTGGAAGAAAGGAAACGGCGGCGCTTTGGGCTTATAGGTCCCTACCCTCTTTTAGTCGTTTTGTTGGGCCGGCCCAACTGAGATCTGCCTATCCAGCTCGGAATATAGCCGTTTTTCTAGTTCCACTCGAAATTGCATCCCAAAACAAAATATGTCCCGGACTGATAAACATATATAAATATAAATATATATATATATATATTGTAACAGGGAAAAGTAAAAAAATTAAATATTAACAAAAAAAATAGTCAATTAGGATATAAAACATGTATCAATAGATTGTGTATTCAAAGTACCTCTAGAATTCCTTGATCCTTAGCAAATGACAATATATATTTTATGACTTTACTTGTCAAAATGGAATTATCATTCTAGGACAGAGGGAGTAGAAAAGCAATTGTAAGATATAGATAGGAAAGAACACATATTGAACAAGAATGTTAATTTTGAATGACTCGACTGCTAACCGATAATGCTACAAACACAACGTCGAACAACAGCGACTCGCTCCGGACGGACGCGTAGCGTGACGTGCACCACAACTTTAACTCCCTCCATCTCTTATTCTCATCCGGACACTGCTGGCTCACTCCGATTGGCCTTCTCCCCACCGTGTCCTTACCCTATGCCGCTCGCTCGCTACTCGCTCCCGCACCACCGCGCGCCCCACTTGCGCCGTTGGCTCCTCACCCCCGCCTATCGCATGCCCCACCCGTACCTCGCTTCGGCCGTGCGCCGCGCCGCTCGCTAGGCTAAGTTAAGGCCGGTGCTAGTGGCGCTGGCTGGTGGTGGTGCTCGTGTGCGCCACTGGTGCTGGGTGCGGGTGGTGCTTGTGCACCGCCGCTCGCCGCCGGCTCTGATCCCGATGGTTGGAATCGACCGGCCCAGACTTTTTCTCTCCTATTTTGCAAATGTATGTTTCAGGTGTTTCAGTCGTTTCAAAGGTACGTTGCGGTTGTTTCATATGGATGTTGCAAAAGTAGATCGAGGATGTTGCAAGCGTTTGTTCAAAATGTTTCATCTGTTCCAGACGTATGTTGCAAGCGTTTTGATCTGGATGTTTGCATATGTTTCACACATATGTTGCAACAACAAGTTTTATATATTTCACTCGTTTCAGACGTATGTTACAAGTATTCTATCTGGATGTTGTATATGTTACAATGACTATGTTACAAGTGTATGTTCCAAATATTCATACATTTCAATCGTATGTTGCAATTTTTCATCTGAGTGGAAGTAGATCTCAATGTAGGGTTGTTTAGTGAGAAAGAGAGTTAGTGCGGGGAGCCATGGCAGCAGGCATCCGCGCTGCTGCACACGGCCCGTTCCATATGACATGCTGCCTCCGCTGGCCCCACCGGAGTTCCTTGAGCAGAAGCCTGTGGCACCTCCCCACACGACGGAGATGCAGAACCTAGCAATGGAAGTGGCGTGGGCACAACGATGTTGAGCCCCCCTATGGGTGCGGCAAGCGGGCGGGCTCCCCTGTTACGCGGGCTCGGCGGACGCTCTGTTACGCAGGATACGTAGGAGACTGGACAGGGCGCGGCAGAGCTGCGTCCGGATGCATAGGGCCGCACGTCCGGGCGCTAGGTATTCCCACACGTTCGATAGTATACTATACCATGCGATATGATTTACGTGAATCACAACGACAAAGACAGTCTATAATCTCTACTGGTCACATTACAACACCGTGCAATGACACTATGATAGACTACTGTTGTTGTTTCGTGAGGATGCAAGGTTGCCATAATGCTATCGACTCGATACATCTCGCGTTCCATGTCATGTCAGTAATCGAGGATAAGTTCTGCAGCCGCAAAGCTCAAAATCATGAAGCTGAAGATCCATCCCGTCTGTATTCTGGAATCAGTCTTGTTGATGAACCCCTTCTATTTCTTCAGTAGGCAATCCTTGAACCCCTTCTCCAGCTCTTCTTTATTGAGGTTCCTGCCGATGAAGACAATCTTGTTGATGCGAGGCTCGTTCGGCTCCCACATCCTCTCAGGAGATCCCTGGAAAATGTCATGCACTCCCTGGCCATGCAAAAACAAACAAGCAATTCAGGTTCATTCGGCTTATCAAAGCCAGTCTGAGAAAGTTTGGTATAATGTTAAAATATCCGTCCAAGTCAAACGGTAACACTTAGTAGTAAATTTGAAGAATTAAGATAATCTGCTAAGCACATGAAGATATACAAGGGAAGGTGCCCAGGACAGGTGCAGAGTTGCAAATACTAGCAAGACTGAATGGAGTGATGGAAGATAATAGAAATAGCATGCAGGATCATCAAAGGAAGGAAAAAAAAAATTGTTTTCCTACCAAATTTAAATTTGATCCTTCCTACCAACAATAATACATCTAAATTTGATACGTTATGCTTATGCATAATGCCTTTTCACGTTACTAAATACACATAAATTGATTTTGGTGTGGTAGATGCCACAACTGTTGGTGTATTACGCCATAACAAGATAAAATTGTGGCATTAGTTAACCCAAACCTGAAAGACAAATCGCTGTGGCATTCCACTGACAGAAAGTAGTCCTTTCATCCTGTATATATCCTCACTGTGTTCCAGCAGTAGGTTCCCCAACCAAAAGTCAGCCTGCATGAGTGCATTTCGAATTGCCATCAATATAATATAAGTAACTCCATATCAAACACTACAAAAGGATTATGGTATTTAGACGTCTCAATATTCATTTTATCAATTGAGAAATATAGCAAGAGATGAGGAATAGTTCAAGACTGGCCTTTTCAAGATCCATCTCCCCTTCGCAAACAATGCTCACAGAAGAAACACCAGGATCATGAGTGTGATCATGTGCTTGATGATCTACAAAAAAGGGGGCAGCATAGAGTTTACTTATGTTCATACTTGGAATTTTTAAATCAGTGATAAAAGAGCATTTACATATACAAAATTACAGACAAGACAAGCTTTTCAACTGGGGCATAGATGTACACTTCATAAGATAACCTGTGTCAAAATGTTCTCTTATATTTTTTGCTAAAGTCAATGATGGTTTTGCACATGTCATTCCTAACTGGTGGCACAAATGAGTGATACTACCATGTCAGTCAGGTCATGCCACAATAATATTCCAACACCAAGGCTTACCATGTCTTTGATCATGATCATGATGGTGATGATGGTCATGGTCATGGTCGTGTTCATGCTCATGCTCATGATGATGGTGTTCATGGTCATGTTCTGCGTGGTCTTCATGTGACTTCTCAGCAACAGCACTCTCAATCCTGTAAACAGAATGAATTTCCTTTATCCCCACAGTATTAAATTAGTAACTGTAAGAACTGCCAGAATACAAAATATCATTTAAAAAAAAATCCTTAATGAGATTATACTGATTCTATGGCTAAGCGTACGCTAGTTTTAAATAGTTTTGCTCTCCCAATGCTAGCAGCTGAAGACTCCATGTGGCTGCAACTAAGTTCAACTTTAAGTGCAGTGCATCATCTCATTATGCTTCAACAACTCACATTATTTCATTATGATCTGTTTCTATATTAATTTTCTTTCCCCTTCTCTAAAGTAAATGACAGGGAATAGGCTGGAAGGGCACATAGCCCAAAATGATCGTTTAGCGAGGACACAACATGCCAACACATATAACAGTAAAAAATAAGATGAAAGAAAGGAACCTCTCCAGATCAAATCCTCCAATTCCAAGAACATAATCCAAATCAACTTTACCATACTCAGCTCGCTTCAAATTAGCCATGCGATTGATACCCTGTATTCAGAAAAGGAGGATATTACAAAGTACAAACAAACATATGGTAATGAAATAGCACAATGAATATGCAACACTAACCCTTATACGCTCAACCAAGGACGAAACTTCAGGTTCATTGACCAGATCAATCTGCAGTGAAGTAACAGGGGTTAGATCTATATGTGTTTCCAACAAGGACCCAAATTACAGAAAACAGTGTACTTAAGTCACTGAACATTGATTAGAGGAGCATAACCTTGTTAACTATAATTCTGTCAGCATAGGCAATTTGCTGAACTGCTTCATTGACTATACCCTTGGGCTTTACTTCATCCAAATGAAGTCTAGCATGCTTTGCATCAACTAAAGTAACAACACCATCCAGCTTGACATCATTAAAAACTACATCCTCGGCATAGAATGTCTGTATAATGGGTGCTGGATTTGCTAGACCTGAAAAAATATAGAGAGAGAAAGGGAGAGCAATTAACATGATTATGCAATCCATGGATAACCAACGTGATCAAACTTTTCATGATTCGCATTGCTTTCTGTTCAAAATTTATACAGAAAAAAAAATTAATACGAGATCTTCTCCGGATTATTGTAGCAATATGCAGTTTGAACAATAACCTAACAAGTTCTTTACCTGTTGTTTCAATAACAATATGATCAAACTTCCCCTTCTTCTTGTTCACCAATTCACCAATCATACGGACTAAATCACCACGCACCGTGCAGCAAAGGCAGCCGTTATTTAGCATCATTATGTCCTCAGCTCCAGCAGTTTGTGCAGCGACTAATGAACCATCAATGTCTACTTCTCCAAACTGCAATGTGAACAATGACAGTAAAAGGTAGACAAGTGGTTCAGCTTCGACTTGCATATTAGTTAGGCACTCCTAAGTGATGGATATATCATGAACTAAGTAAATTAAGATGATTTTCTGCATTTCACAAACTAAGCATGCGTTCAGGAATGAAGAAATAACTGCTGGACAGACACTTACAAAACTAATATAATTGAATTACTGAATGCTGAAGTCCGTTTGGCTGACAAAACCATTAATATGAGCATACCTCATTTTCAATAACAGCAATTCGCTTTCCATGGTGAGCAGTCAAGATGTGATTCAGTAAAGTTGTCTGCAAAGAAAAAAAAAACACTGAATATACAATGCCAATACAAATTGTCCAGTTGAAATAAGCAATGCAACGTTCTGTGCACTGTGCAGCATATAAGTGACAGTGTCAAAGGTCGAAGCTATGAAATCAGTTGTACTGTAATATGCATGTAGTAAAGCCCCAGCAAGTGGACTAAATTTCTACAGGTTGATTAGAACAAGAGCATCTCTAGTTTTTCATCTCGCTTGATCAAAACAAAAAATGAGCACCCCGTCCTAGTATCTCTACACTTTCAAATCCAAACTTCAAGCTCAGGCATGCTATTGGGACACGTCGCCCTGAATTCTCTACCAATGGATCAGGCTGTAACTGGATCCAGCGGTTAGCATGCCTCCATCATCAGGGCCTTTTGCTTGAAGCCTTGAAGAAAATTCCAGAGAACTCCATATGTCTCGTCTTTTTTCCGTGTCACTTGAGGTTTCATCTCTCATGCCGTTTCAATTTCAGCTTCCAGTCAAACACACGCAAAAGAACAGGCAAGAGCAAGAGGTGGATCCCATAAAACAGAGCGACTTGAACAACAGGTACTACTCTATCGTTTTATCTAAAAGGGGGACTCAAGTTCTTTATGCTTTTTTTGGAAGAAAATGCATAAAAGTTGAATTTCTTGAGACACTGGCATTCATGGCTGAAACTACACAGAACTGCACAGTTTTGATATGTAATCCTATTTATAATTCACATCTGTCACATCTTTATAAAACTAAGTTGTGTTAGCATTCGCTGTGATAAACAACATTCTTTCACATAGATATTGCACATGCCTCAGTCAACTCAGCTATACTGGACGATTAAGAAATATTCTTATCAGTGTATAATCCTCATAACCACCTATACACATCCCTATGTGTTAAGTTTTTTTTTCTTAGTACTTGATTGTATACTGTTTGATTTGAACATACTATATATTAGTCTTCACATTTTTTTATTGTGCACTGAATCATTACCTGAGTGGGCCCTAACCCTACCATTGCCTTATAAATTTCTGAACAATTCATAGGAAGAGTTGAACAGCTAATTAGCTAATGTGTATTTCACTGATCCAAACCTCTTGAACCTATCTTGTACTGATGCCATATAGCGCGCACATAGCATACTTTACATATGTTACATTCGCTTTATTTTGACCTTTCCATTTCTTCAGGCTTCATCCTCACAAGCACAATCCTCTAGAGACATTAAAGATATGGAGATTGAACCAACATGCGATGACTCTGAAAATTCTTGCAAGAGAAATACTCAGGAGATAGGAGCTGATAACATGGTATATTTCCTAGTGGTATATTTCCATAACAAGATTTAGAAGTCATTAAACAATGTTGGAAAACTGCATTATTGTGACTTCTGTTCATATAGATACTATCTGCACCTAAAATCAATCAAAATCGGCAGTGCCTGTCATTGCCACTGGCCCAATCGCGCAGCTGCCGCGCCCATGTTTCTAGTCCAAAGGCAATCACCGGCTGTAAGTAACAGTGCTGAATACTATCTTCGATAATCGTTTTCAGTGTGAGTCTAGCAACACATGGACTTTCACAGCCGCGCATACCAACGAATGGTAGTAGTACTGAGTTTAGCGGGCCCAGACCTTGCCGGAACCGAGGAAGCCGGTGATGATGGTGGCGGGGATACGATTGTCGGGCGGGATGAGCGTATCCACCCCAGAGCACTCCTCCGCCTCCGTGGTGGAAGCCGCGGACGCCGCGAACCGCCGGCGCGCTCGCCACGACGGCGCCCCCGCCGCCGCCCGCGGTGCCGCCGCGAGGGAGTAGGAGCGCGCGGCGGCGCGCAGGCGCAGGCGGAGGAAGGACGCGACCCTGCGCGCGGGAGACCCGATGGACGCCGCCGCGGAGATGGCCGGGAAGGCGGAGCAGAGCGCCGCCATGGTGCGTGCGCGTGAGAGCCTGAGACTGAGAGAGGAGGGCAAGTGGATATTTGCGGCCATCACGGACCGAGACCAGTAGAGGAAGAAGCGCCCGCTTAGCTTGGGTTGGGGGAGCGTGCTGAAATTATCTCGGCGCGGCGCACGCGCGGGTGGGCTCTGTTGGCCGGGTAGTAAAGGCCGGTACTGTCACTTTCCCCACTTTCTGTCCCCTCTGGTTTTCATATGGAGATGGGTCTCAATTGGGGCCTCGTGCCAGTGGGCTCTCTCTTGCGCTGGGAAAGTTCCTTCTTTTTACATAAATGGGCCGCCAGCACTGTAATGCAGTAGGCCCGTCTGAAGGAGAACTCTGCGGAGGTGAGGTCTGCACTCCGCATGGCATCTGCAATGAGATTAGTACTCAACTTGTAGGTGGTTGTCTGGTGCATTTTCAATTGCTTTATACGGTAATCTCAAATTTGAAACTTGGTGCTTTGAAAAAGGAGAGAATTAGAAGGAAAAAGACAAGAAATTCGTAATTTGGGTGGTGTTTAAATCCAGGGACTAAAGTTTAGGGGTGTCATATCAGGTGTTACATGGAGTGTCACATGGGAGTGTTTGGATAGTAATAATAAAACAAATTACAGAAGTCATCGGGAATCCGCGAGACGAATTTATTAAGCCTAATTAATCCGTCATTAGCATATGTTTACTATAGCTTTACCGTAACATCACATTGTCAAATCATGGACTAATTAGACTTAAAAAATTCATCTCGCAAATTAGTCATAATCTATACAATGAGTTATTTTTTAGTCTATATTTAATACTCCATGCATATGTCAAACATCCGATGTAATAGGGACTAAACTTTAGGAGAAATAACTAAGCAAAGGCCTTGAAGTGATTTCCCGTGGAGATCAACTGCTGGCCAGTGCCAACAGCCCACCACCGAAAAGTACGTACTTCCTCTGGTTCAAAATAGTAGTCATTCGAGTTTTCCGAGAAGTGAGCATTTTTCAACTTTGACCACTTATGTGTAAAAGAATATTAATATTTATAATATCTAATTAATATCATTAGATAGATCGTTAAATATATTTTTATAATAAATTTATTTAAAGATATAAATGTTACACATATTTTCTACAAAACTAATCAAAAATGAAAAAGTTTGATTTACACGCATCTCACGACCTCGTTTAGAGTGAGGGAGTACGTATATCAGAACAGGTACGGTGTCAGGCTGTCATTGATTGCAATTCTTGTTTTTACCCACTCACTCAGCCTCGTGATCTACGATCCGAGGATAATTTTACGTCTCTGTCGCCTGCAGGTTACTGTCTCTGCCACCTGGTGACCTCTCGTTTTGGACGAAATAAATTTACACGTCCTCAGGACGGATATTGTACGTAATCCGAGTGACAGCAACAGGGGATATTTCCTTGCACCTAGCCCCGTCGCTGCTCACGCTGTGAATGTCGTCGGTCGTAACTAAACCGCGACTCTCTCCTTTTTTTCACTAAAAATAACTTACTAGTAGTAGTTGTTGTTTTCACGGTGTACGTACGCGGACGACATCAATGTGAGAGAGACGCAGAGAGAGATCAGCTGAAAACCGGATACATATGAAACTAAATCAGCTGTCGTCGTCGTCGTTTTATCTGGAGTTTAGTGAATGAAATTCAAAAAAAAAAAAAACTGTGCTCGATACTATCGTTTGATTCCAGCTACCAGCAGGTTAATTTAAACACAAGTTTAGCTGGAACCGGCACGATGAGCGGGAGAGGGAAAACCAGCTGCTGTTGCGCTTGCTCCTCCGCCAGCTTCACGATTCCGCCCTGGCGAGTTTTTTTATTGGGGTTGGGGTGTGTGTGTGTGTGTGTGTGTGTGTGGGGGGGGGGGGGGGGGGGGGGGGGGGGCAGTGACGAAGCCAGAAAAAAATTTAGGAGGGGCTGAACAAAAGAATAGATGTTTTTTTTATCTTCTCTTAACCATAGCCTCTCCTACCTGATACATATATGCATAAAATTTTAAGAGAGAACTTAGAGGGGCTCCACGTGCCTAGGATCGGTAGGGGGCTAGAGCCCCTAGCCCCACCGCTAGCTTCGCTGAGGGGGGGGGGGGGGGGGGTTGTGCGGCGGGGAGGTCAAATGTTTTTTTTAAATTCATGTACGTTTTTTAAGTTTCTTTGTTCCAAATAAATGGGTCGGGATATAGGTTTGCAGCGAAGGAACTGGAGTGCCCGAGCACGTGGCATGCCAAGAGTGGCTGCATGCGGCGGAGCCGGAGCAGAACGGACCGTCCTTTTCGACGACGTGCGTGGTTCGGTTGGGCCACGGTGACCCGGACACACGGGATAACGCGACGCGACCGACCGTCGTCCGGACCGTCGCCTACCTCGCCAACCAGTTTATTAGACGACGCTGCACCTGCACCTGCACCTGCACGCCGTGGAAACCTCGGGTCGCACGCCACGTACTGGGCCGGTGGAGTGTGTACGTGTGGTGCGACTGCATGCACGCAGCCGTACGTGCTTGTCACTGTGATTATTCGCCGTGTCACCGACGAGCCGTCGTGAAAGGTCGCGGTACCGAAACGGGCATTATATATGCTTCCATATAAAAGTCACTGCAGATTAGGCTAATTTTTCTTCTCCAGCTAACGTTGTTTTCGTACGATACTGAACGTACCGATGCATCCAATATTTGCGTAATAACCGTATGCGTACTATTCGCACGACAGCGGATTCATACTGTCTATGCAGTTTGTCAACCAAGCAACCGCCCGGCTAGCTAGCTACAAACGTACAGGATCTGGATCTCACAGGATTCCCGTGGATACAGCGCTACGCTGGCTGATACGATTCTCGGATCACGACTATACTTGGCAGGCAGGCATACCGATACGTTGATTCAGCTGAAACGTGAGCTTAATTACAGTAGTTAGGATCAATCAGCAATTCAGCATAGACAAACAACGAAACAAACACTTTCCGAGCTGGACGCAATCACGAGACCCATTATTTGGTAATGGAAGCATGTGTCCCCAGTCGGCAGTCCCGAGTACACCGATACAAAACCCCATGAATCCACTTCAACACAATTCTATTATATTCCATCTTCAATCCATACGTGTTGAAGTGAAATTAAACTAAATTCTATTATATTCCACTTCAACACATGTGGATTGAGATGAATATACATACATGTAAACCAACAGACGCCATATGATTGCAGATCCACACTGACACAGCTAGTAGCTAGCCTGCGCCAATAAAAGCAGCCGGAGCAGCCGGGTTCATTAGTCGCTCACCGGCTCACCAATCGGTCGTGGATCCGAGCTGCATACATGCACGGCACACCCTAAACCCCAAATAATATGCAGTGCTTGTGCTTGTAGTAGTAATTAACAAATAAGTATATCTAATAATGTAGTATATAGTACTCCATAATCAACTGTCATTGCAGGCGCGGCAGGTAATTGATAGATGTGCACGAGAGGTGTCCCAAATCTAAACGGCAAGCCGCTATACTCTATAGGCGAGCAAGTAAAATAGCAGTGCCCATGCGCTGTCCCCGCCGGCCTTGTCCCCCGCTGCGCCGGAGCAGTGGAAAAAATGCCCACGGCTAGCCGCCACGCAGCCCCCCCGGCCCGCGCCCTCGTCCTATCCTGCCACGCCAGCACGCCACGCCGCGGCGCATGAGGAGCCGTTGCGCGCCGCGCCGCGCCGATGGGCCTGCGTCCGCATGGGTGCTGTGTCCCCGCGCGTGCCGTGGCGGCGTAGCCCGGCCCTGCGCCCGACGCGTGTGGTCGCGCTGGGCCCCGGCCAGCCCGCCCTGCTCACCGGGAAAAGGCGCGAAAAGATTTGTCGCCATACCGCGCCGGCGTATCGTATCCATCGGTGGTGCTGGCATTGGCGAGGAACGACAGACACGTGTAAGTTTAGGTGTGTTTGGTTTATAAGCTATATATTTTTTAGTTAATAAATAATATTTTTTTTCATACTAAATCAACCAACGGTTCAGTCATGGTTTATCAGCCAAACAAACGCAAGCGAACAGGGCGTAGTCAGTTGGCAGAGAAATGATTCATACAATATACAGTGCACAAGTGATCAATACAACCCGAAAGGATCGGCCAAAAGGGAGGGGGGAACGGCGACAGATACGGGCACGTCGCCACCTGATAGCTTCTAGCCTTCTGATTCTAGGGTTAGCCACAAGGATTAAACTAACGGAAGCATGTGTCTCCAGTCCTGAGTACAAACAATACAACCCCCCCAGTTGTCTAAATCAATGCAGAGACAGAACGCCATATGATTGCGGATCCACAGCTATCCTGCGCACAAATAAAAGCAACCAGCCAGTTTCATTAGTCGCCCGCTAGCTCACCAAGTAATCCGTTCGTGGATTCGGGCTACATACACGGCACCCTAAGGCCTCGTTCGTTTTGCAGGGAATGGACTGCTGGAACCGATCAAGGCCGAAACGTAGCTGTATTTTATACGGCCAACCATCATCGGAAAGCGTCCGCCTGTCGTTAGTGCTTAACAATACTTAGGTCAGTTATATAATCATCAAATGCCCACGATGCAGGATCAATTGGAGATGCAGTAGCAGCTAACGATAATTGGGCACGAGAGGTGTCCCAAATCCAAACGGCAAACCTGCTGCCGGCGCCCATGATGCGCTGTCCGCCTGTCCTCAACGGCCTGTGCTCGGTGCTCCGGTGCCCCCACGCGGCCGCGCCGTCGTCCCGTTCTGCCACGCCCACCGCGCGCGACGCGGAGCCGTTGTGCCATGCCACACCACATGCCAGTGGGCCATCCGCTCAGTTGCTCACACAGTCAAGTCACACAAAGCGGAATCGGATGAATCCTATGGGCGGCGGGCTCCGTCGATGCAGCCGCGGGGCCCGGACCGGACGTCGCCTCTCCTGGTCGTTCGTTCGTTGGTTCGCGCGTCACGTCGGATTCGGATCAGAGCAGGGTGTATGTGATGTACTGATGTGCCTGCTGAATAAAATCCTAGAATCTCTCGCGTGGGGGCCCCACCCCATAGGGGTCGTTACCCTACCTCGATCGAATCCGGGACCAGGGCAAAGCTAGCTTTCCGGTGTGCTGCCGGCGGGTCCCACCGGCCACCCCCCCCCCCCCCCCCTGGCGCCCACCGCTTTCACAGCTCCTAACCACAGTTAGCTCAGCCTAACCCAAAGCTAAGCCCAAACCACAGGCTGGAGTTACCAAACTGCCCCCAACCAACCCTTATAAATAGCCTCTGCCCCGCGCGCCCCTCAGTTTGCCTAAATGAAACCACCAGCAGACCAGAACAGCACTCACTCCCCGCGCCCAATTCGGAGCTCCAACCGGCCAATTCGCTCGCCTCGCCTCGCCTGCCTACCTGCGATCTGTCATGGCGACTGCAGCGACCACCAGGAGGCCGAGCGGCCCGGTGCTCTCGGCCGCGCACTACCGTTCCGCCTCGTCCACGCGCATCTCGCTCGCCGGCGCTAGCGCCCGCGCGCGGCCGCCGGCCGGGCAGTCCGTCACCGTCAGCGTCTCGTCGTCGTCGCGGGGCCGGCGGACCTGCATGTGCTCGCCGACCAACCACCCCGGCTCGTTCCGCTGCAGCCTGCACAAGGAGCGCGTCAAGCCGGCGTCGGCGGCCGGCCCCCACGGCTCGCACGGGCATGGCAAGCCGAGCTCCCCGCCGTCGTCCGCGGCCTCCCCGACCACGAGCCGGCTGGGCGCGGGCGCGGGCAGGCGGATGGGCAGCGCGCTGGTGCGGATCGGCGCCGTGGAGGGCGGCGAGTGCGCGCGCCGCGCGCTCGCGGCCACCGCCCGCCCCTCCCCCGCCGCGCAGCAGTCGCAGCACCGCCGCCGCGTCGGCGGCGCCCGGCCCCGTCCCAGCCGCCTCTCCGCCGTCTCCTTCGCCGGCGACCGCCCCGGCGACAACGGCCGCCACCAATAGACCTTCGCCGACATGCCATCGTAGAACTAGCACTAGTAACAGTATAGCACTAGTAGCAGTAGTCAAAATAGGAGAAAGGAATCCCTCGTGCTGTAACGCTGAGACTGAAAGAACAGAACAGCTGGGAGCTTGGAGCGCTGGCAGTGGATCAGGACTAGTTTTGGGAGCCTGATCCATGGATCGATCTTCATCTAGGAAAAAGGCTTTCTTGTGTACATAGAATTCCAGCCGATGAGCTGCGAGTACCCGCTTTGGATTAGTTTCTTGAATTGATAAACATGACCGAGGATTTTGCCCCAACTGTGGAGGCCAATCATGATTCTGTCCGGATCAACCCCCCTGTCCTCCTCTGTTATCTCTCCGGTTGTTGTTGGGTCCGCGTCCGTCTGGATAAGCACGGGGGCTCGTCGTTGAGTACTTGAGTGCGGGTGGCGCCGGCCGTCGCGTCCGCCGTCATGCCGCTCTTGCCGTCACGCGGCCCCCGTGCCAGCCGGGTCGGCGGGCGGGAGGGCAGGATGTGGAGGCTTCCATTCCGTGGGCTCGTAGGCTTGCCACGGGAATACGGTGGGCGGCAATTTGGCACAACAACGGCACGAGCACAGCTAGGCTAGCGCCGCTCACCTGCTCTCTCTCTCGTTCTTGTGCTGGTTTGTTAGTTAAACAAACTCCGTTCCTGTTACTGTTGCTTCACCCGGAATCAGTTAACCACCGCGCACAATAACAATTACTGTACTATAGAGATGAGACTTGTTTAGCTGCTCGTCACTTGCCCGTTGAACTTTGGAGATGAGATGATATCATCCATATGAATCGCTGCAAATCCTCAACGCAGAAAAACCAGGCAACTCACTCGTGCAGTACAGTACTACCGGGTCAGCAATGCAACGCTACCACTAACAGTACAATTTTTTTTAAGAAAGAAAAAACACTCCTCTAAACCAGGGGCCGGTGGGTTTTTTTTACAACAACTTTTAATATAACATTAAAGCACAGTACACCGGTGTGGAAAAATAATTCTCATACTACAAAGCACAAGCAAAAAAAAAAAACTATTGCTGATCTGCATTTGTTCATGGGAGATGCTTTCGTCGGGGGCGCGGGGCCCGTCGAGGACAAATGGCCCACGAGAAGTGGCCACGATAAAAGCATCAAAGGTCCTCGTTCTCGCACTTTAATAGCACAGTCGGTGCTCCCCTCGACTGTCTTATCGGCCTGTGTCTTCGAGGATAAGTTGTCTTGGGCCGTAGACAGGATAGGGACTTCACCGGGCTCAAGAAATTGGGTTCGCATTCGTCAGTGTCAAATCTGAGGACCTGCAACAACTGATGTTGGCGGTCAACCCGAACACCCACAGCTGCATTCCCACTTCCATGTCTGCGGAGTGACCGAACATCAGATATGTAAATGACACGAAGGAGCTCTGCGTAAGGGCTTGTTTGGCTGCACACAAATCCACCCAATCCACATGGTTTGAGAGGGATTGAGGTGAAACCTAAACTAAATTATACTTTAATCCCTCCCAAACCACGTGGATTGAGGTGGATTTGTGTGCACCTAACAAAGCAGGTGTACCACAGCAGCTTACTGCTGACTACTGTTGCTACCACTGTCAGTGTACTATGTGTATCCCCACTAATAAACGAAAAAAAGGCGCGGGATATCCAACGGCCGGACCGGATTACCCGAACAATTCTTCTCCCGGAACGTCCGCGTCGCCCCATCCAGGCGCGCGAATTCAACGCTTCACCCGTCGGAACGGAGAACTAGTGTAGCAGCTGATCGCTGCGGGGGCATGGACTCGGCACCTGCCGCCCGCCGGTTCATGACACGGACACGGAACCGAACAGAACACAACAGTTATAACCGCTGCAGAAACGTACGTACCGGCAACACGTACGTTAATGCTTGCCGGGCCTGGAGGGCAGACGAGCGGATCGGACCGACTCGTCCTCTGACTTGGGAGCAGAGCACTGAGCACTGAGCACAGAGGCCGGTCCGTCCAGGGCACGGAACAACAGCCCGCAGGCAGCAGTCGCGTTCGCGTCGGCGTCGCATTCGCATCGCATCTGCAGCTTCCAAGATGTCGGGGCAGGAGGGACGAGCAGTCGGTCGCACTGCCGACGTGCCGTGCTATCACCATTTTGTTTGGCGAGATAATTAATACGTAAGAGCCATGCCGTGGTGATGGCTCCTGTACATATCAGGTTCGTTTCAATAGTTCGGCAAGCTTCTTAGGTCTGTTCGGCAGAACTAAAAAAATACTGATTCGACTGATTGTGTGAGAGAAAAATACTGTTCTGGCAGGACGTAAACAGTGATTTCGTGAGTGACAGAGCCAGCCAGCCCGCAATCAGCCAGCCGAACAGCCTGGATCCGTTACATGTTTTTTGGGATGGAAATGCCGAAATGCTAGTGACCACTGATCGCCGTCGGATAAGCGCTATCAACCTGACTTATTAGAAATGGAACAATATTTTTTTATCTAATACATCAGCTTCAGCCAGCTTATCAGCCGTACAAATCATCAGCCGAACAAAGCCCGCCTGTGTGTGAACATGAAGGCATGATTGCATGAACAAGCAAGACATTTTAGATAGGAAAATGGAACAGAAGCACCGATACAGGGAGTCGTCGTTGCGGTAACAAAGTCTTCCCTCTAGACCAGGTCGCGGACTTACAAAGAACACGAAAAGTATTATCAGATTGACCTACGTATGTGTTAATACCACCCCTCTAGGCAGGGCAATGACGATCTTGGTCTAATCCTCCGGCTTCAAACGCACAAAACAGAAATGCTGCTGAGATCAAAGGAGTTCGACATTCGAGAACAATAATTGGTGCATGAACGTACAGCATCCGAAGAATTACTTGGTCCATCATTTTTATAAATGTGGGCCCTCTAGAGGTGGAAACATTTTCCTCTAGAAATCCGAAAATTTTTACTAAAACAGAACGTACATAGTATGGGTTAACCCTCTAGGCAGGGTAACGAACGCAAAAAAAAAAAAAAAAAAAAAAAAAAAAAAAAAAAAAAAAAACAAAAAACAAATGATGTAGAGATTCAAACAGGTTCGAGAACAATGGGGCCTGGACGCACAACATGTGAAAATTCAGCACTAATCGTCACTGTTGCATTTAAAAGTTTACGAACACCGCAACTTTCTTTGTAAACTATAAAGGAATTACAAACTACATTTACTTATCCTTTAGGACCTTTATAGCTAGTCACACAAGATATGTATAATCCATGCGAAATTGTGTGGCTAACACATGGGTCAGTAAAGACGACTAGGTTAGCTAAAAGCATAAATAGTTGTAGGTTTATAAAACCGACCTCAGAAGTCATTCTTTTATTTCATTTAAAAAACTACTTTTATCTGAGGTTTATTTCCTCTCATTTCTCCTTGCCCCATGCATATTTGATACTACATGATTTCAAGGAAAGAAGGTACTGTCAAAAGGAAGTCGCTGTTGCCCAACCGTTTCGAGTAGATAGAAGATTTTCTTGATATTTACATGTGGATATTGAATATTAATATTACTAATTAGAGGCCACCAACATAACATCCATGTTAATTATCCCGAGACACGCTACGCAAAAAAGATTAATCCTAGATTTTGTCCCAATAACTAGAAAGAATTATCCTTTACTTTGGTAGATCGTCATAGCTAATAATATCCACTAAACCTATTATATTTATATTACCAATTGGAGATCTCTTACAGAGATCCATGTTAATTCTCATAAAACACGTTAGAGAAAAAGATAAATACTAAAAATCAGAATAATCAGAAACACTAGGCCTTTAATTGGCAGACTATTATAATCATAGTCAATAGTTCCAAAAAAATACCCGCTATGTCATTATTAAAAACACATAAAATAACCCCTAAATTTGATTTTTAAATTTCTCACCTTCACCATTGTAACAGATAATACAAAACAATCCTTTTAATTTGCATTGAAATTGCATGCATCTATGATTATAAAATATATAAACTAAAATACCCCTCAGATTTGATTAAATACAGTGTAAACTATTATGAAAAATAAATCAATAATCATAAAGTGCACTACATTATAATTTTACAAAAAAAAAATCAATTCTTTAAAGAGAGAACTGTCAGTGTAGATAAAACGTCACCAACAATAGTGATAATGTGATATAGTATATTCTAAAGCACATGACACAGCTACCTCCTTGGCAATTTACTGGCTTGAGAGGAATTGTTGGACGACCATACGGAGTTGAACGAGGACGTTGCATTTGTTGCATTTCCAATCTCACGATCAGGAAGGTCCATGAATTTACTAACAAGTATTTTTCAACCTTTATCCCTGGTGCCGTGGTGCGGGACGTTGGATAGCAGACCTGTGAAAAAGATTTGAGGTAGACCCATTTAATGAACTAACTCACTCATTCCTATGATCACAAATATAAATCCATTTAGGCAATTATTTTTTTAATTATTAAAGGAGAAGCTTTGGTTATCATCAATATATAAATAAAATTCCATATAAATTGACATTTTGTTGTGAAAACTATCCTCATAAACATACTCCCTCTGTTCCTAGTAAATTAATTCGTAGAGTTATTTTAAGTCGAGCTTCTTAATAAGTTCGACTGAGTTTATAAAAAATACAAATATTTATGACACCAAATTATTATTATAATATACGTCATTCATAGCATGCTTATACGGTTTATAGATATTTGTGACGGAGTGTGGTAGAATCGCCTGAAATAGCACGCTTCCGGAGGCGTTCGTCTTCCACTAGACGCGAAGCACCCCAAAAGTAAGCTACATCGGACAGTTCCGTCGAGCACACCCTAAGGGAGAACTCGAGTAATCCACGTTTTTCATCCAGGATCTAATAATGAGAACGGGTTTATAATACTTAGTCCATTTCATATAACAAGAGTTCTTAAAAATACATTATTACACCACTAAATTCAGAGTGCAGAATTTAAACAGCGGAATTAAAATAAACATCTAACAATAAGATACAAGGATCCTGAAGGAACCATGACGCCTAAGAGGGGGGGTGAATTAGGCAACTTAAAAATCTAACTCTAAACTATGGCCTTCTTTTCTAACCTTAACAAAACCTATGCAAGAGACAAACTATCTAAATGTGCCACTATGGTTTTGCTAGTGTGTTGCTATCTCTACCGCAAATGGAGTAATGCAATCAATGTAAATGCGAAAGCTAAAGAGCAAGGTACAGATATGCAAACTCCCGTCGACGACTCTAGTATTTTTATTGAGGTATCGAGAAGCGTGTAAGCTTCCCCCTAGTCCTCGTTGGAGCCCCTCGCAAGGAATCCATCGCAAGGGCCAAGCTCCCGGTCGGGTAACTTCGTGGATAGCCTCGGGCCATCCCCACGCGCAAGTGGGTCTCCAACGTGCCTTCTGGCAAGCCTCTCTCAGATGCTCCCTGTCATCTTCACTATCAAGCTTCCGACCGAAGCGCCATAGGCCTTGTTCCCTCCGGTACACGGTGGCGGCCACACCATAGACGCGGTTGGTGTGATCTCACAAGACTACAAGCCCCTCCGATGTACAACAATGGTGCGCGCAAGCACCGAGTGGTAAGAGATATGCAAACCTCACTAAACACTAGGCCTAAACCTAGAGCAAGCGCATAAACGGTGGTCTAATCAACCTAAGCACTTCGCAAAGCACCTACGCTAATCACCTAATGAATCACTAAGCACTATGCAAGTTGAGATCACTAAAATGGTATACAAACACCCTTGATATGTTTCCTCAACTCCAAACATACCATTTGGTCGGTTAGGGGTTGTATTTATAAGCCCCACTAAGAAAGTAGACATTGGAGATGAAATCCCGCTTTTCTGCTACTAACCGGACGCTGATCATGTCCTGACCAGACATGTCCGGTCGTCCCGACCGTTAGCCGAGATCTACTGATCGGACGCTGCCAGCGTCCGGTCACATGCCACCGGACACGTCCGGTCACAAATTCGCCGCTCTGGAACCTCTCTGTACTCGATCGGACGCTGCTGTCCTACGTCCGGTTGGTTTGCCGCCAGCGTCCGGTCTAGCGTCCGGTCACTGCTGCTGTTGCTGAGCCTCCTGATCGGAGCGTCCGATCGCTTTTCTCCAGCGTTCGGTCCAGCGTCCGGTCACCTTTGTGAGCTCGTTTCTTCGTGATCTTGCATGCAGCTTGGTTCCTATCTTCGTGCTTGGACTTTGCTTGATATCTTAGGTCTTCTCTTATGCTCCTAAGGTCTTCTTTGAGGTGTTGATCATCGGATCATCACGTCGCCTTTGTCCAAGTCACATCTTACATCCTATTGAACTACAAAACAATCACTTGTAAATTCATTAGTCCAATTTAGTTGTGTTGGTCATCAAACACCAAAATCCAAAGTAAATGGGCCTAAGGTCAATTTTCCTTACAATCTCCCCTTTTTTTGGTGATTGATGACAACACGATCAAAGCAAGCAAATAAAAAAAAATGAATTTAAAACCTATCTACTTGCTAGGATGCAATGCAAGGGGTAAGGTTATATGATGCTAAAAGATACTTGTAAGACTACATAAAAACTTATCTTGCCCTTGCAAATGTCCCTATGTGGTATTATGGATTTAAGCCTTGTTTTATACAAATTTTCCCTATTACATAGGCTAATCCATAATCCACTATCACCCTTTTCTCGGACCATTACTACTTGTAGACACCACTTGTAGACCATTGCCACTTGTAAATTATTATGATCTAGCTTTTGATCCTATAAATTAGTGCTTGCTTTTGGTCCTCTAAATTCTCCCCCTTTAGAATCAAACACCAAAAAGAAAGACATTAGTAGCACAAGGGATGGTCAAACTTTATGAACCTTTGTGTGTAGAAAGGAATAGGTCACATAATTTGACTATCACATTATATAAATTAAGCTCCCCCTAAATATATGCATACATATGGTAGAAGGCAAAGCATATGCATAATTGGCAAATTATTGCACAAGGGAATTTAATCTATATAATGCATGGAGAAAGCATATAAATATCAAAATAAAATCAACATGATGATATTGGTTTAGAAATACCACATGTGGAAACGAATTTGATTTCTACCACTTGCAATCGGTGGTGGATATTTGAAGTATGATGCTTAACTCCGGGGACTCCATTTTCCTTGCAATGAGACTACTACACACATGATAAACTTGAACGGGTGTTAATCTTAAAGCATCCAACTTGTAGAGTAACCTCCTCCTAAATTTGTACACACAAATATGGAATACTAGTAGGAAACATGCACATTGATTTTAGAATAAAAAATACCACTTGAAAGATGACATCATATGAATGTGAGTCATTTTTGAAGGTGATATCCGGGAGAGATTATCTACAATTTGGACTTTAGCATATATTAGATGAACAATTATAAGACAAGCTATGTGCCATGGTCCTAAATAATTTTAAACCATGTAGTATTGCTCCAAGGAATAAGAATGAGACCGAGTAAGCCTACCATATGAAATACCTAGTGTATGCATGACAAAAGATATAAGAATGCAAATGCAAACCTAGGCATGAAGAGTAACTAGATGCTAAAAGATACCAATTATAGAAAAAATTAAATCTAATACCATTTGAGGGAAATTGAATTTAGTTACCTAACATGGGAAGGGGAATTTGGGTCCATAGTACTCACTAACCCACTTGGCAATGATTTTGTCCATCATAATGCACCCCATGAAATGCATCCATACTTTGCCAAGTCTCCAAATTCCCCGATGTCCATTGGACTTCTCACTTTCCTTTCGGGATCCAAACCTTCTTGGTGCTCTTCATATTGGAGATGATTTCCTTTGGCACCCAAAAGCGTTTGACCCCATTGTTGACTTGCTTGTTCACCTTGATGGCCACCACCTTATCATTTTTCTTCTTCTTCAAGAGATAAGGTGTGGAGGCCTTTTTGTCCATCTTGTTGATGTAGGTGTTGGAGAGCTTGCTTGTTTGCTTCTTCTCTTTCTTCTTTGTTCCTCGCTCATTCTTCATCTTGCACTCATAGGACTTGTGACCTTCCTTGTGGCACATGTAGCAAACCATGGTTTGTCCTTCATCAAGATTCTTCACTCCCTTAACGGTGTTATCTTGATGAAGTTGGGCTTGCTTCGCCTTGCCTTTCACTTGAGTCAAGTCCTTGGTGAGACGAGCTACTTCTTGCTTGAGTTGCTCATTCTCCTTTGCAGCCTCTTGTGTGCATGTATCTACAACAACTTTCTCAATACAAACTTGGTTGCACAAAGATGAGTCTAAACATAAATCATTACAAGAAGTAAAGGTATCCTTTTTAGATATGTTAAAGATAGAGCTTTTCTTTTTAGATGCCTTGGTGGGAGTTGTACTAACGACTTCAAGCTTAGCAACTTTATTAGTTAGCTCATCACAATGTTTGCACATGGTTTCCATTTTAGCAAGCAAACTTTTATAAGCATCTTGTGAGCTAGCTAACTTTTCTTTTAATTTTTTATTTTTCTTTGTAAGTTGCTCTTCATTAATTGTGCATGTAATTTTTGTTGCACTAGCCTCAAGTTGCTCAATTTTAGTAGATAGTTCAACATTTAGATTAGCAAAGTTCTTATATTGTTCAAGCAAAGTTTTGTATGATTCTTGTGAACTATCTAGCTTTTCTTTTAATTTACCGAGCTTCTTTTGTTGACTAGTGCAAACTTTAGCATAATTAAGATTTTGTTGCACAATTTCATCATAAAAAGGTATTTCATCATCACTATCACTCTCACTAGAGGATGAGCTTTTGTTACCTCATGCCATAAGGCACATACGAGAAGAGTTTGATGATGAGTGCTTGCGGCCTCGCCTCATGTGATGGTATTCTTCTTCACTTGAAGAATCATCCCATGACCTTATTGACATGAGGGCTTGGTTCTTGCACGCCTTCTTCTTTGTCTTGGGTGTGGGCTTGTTTGGACAAACTTCCACAAAGTGCCCCAACTCACCGCATCCATAGCATCCTCTCTTTCTTTGCTTATTTCTCTGATTGGTGAAGATGATATCTTGGATTTGGATGGTCACACCCTTGACATTGAGCCTTTGGATCATCTTCTCCACCTTGTTGATAAGTTTGATTGATTCTTCATCAATGTCGGAGGTGGAGGAGGAAGATTGATCATCATCACTTGAATCTTCTTCATCATCATCATACTCATCTTCTTCTTCATCTTCACTTGAGGAGCTTGAGCTTAAGCTTGTCTCAACTTGCTTGCCATTCATCTTCTTTTTCTCACTACATGCGAGAGCTTTGTCTTTGCTTGATGAAGAAGCTTCTTCTTGACCCATCTTGCGTGACATTTCAAATGCCACTATCTTACCAATGACTATGGCCGGGGTCATGGTGCTAAGTCCTCCTTGTTGTGAAGGATGGTGATGATGTTTGCATATTTCTTTTGTGGAAGCACAGAGATGATCTTCCTCACAATGTCCGCATCATCTAGCTTTGTTAATCCTATTGAATGGAGCTCATTGATAATTAGATTTAAACAAGAATACATATCACGAACAAGCTCATCATCATTCATTGTAAAAGAATCATAATTTTGTTTAGCTAGACAATGTTTTTGCTCACGGACATTAGATGTACCGTCATGGAGCTCTTGAAGTTTTAACCAAATTTCATGTGCCGTATTTAAAGTGAACAATTGGTTAAACACATCCATGCTAAAAGATTCAAACAAGCAATTCTTAGCTATAGCATTGAAATGTATTTCCTTTTCTTCACTCTTTGTGGGTTTATCGGGATTCTTAATGGGTTTCATCCCGTCACGAGTGACTCTCCAAACTTCTAAATCAACTGTCTCAAGGTAGCAAGCCATTCTAGTTTTATAATAAGAGAAGTTAGTGCCATCAAAGTACGGAGGTCTAGAGGTATCCATCCTAACCACTCTAAATGACGTCGGCTTAATGACGGTTAAACCAAAGGTCCAAATTGAGCCAACCGGCTCTAATACCAATTGAAGGAACCATGACACCTAAGAGGGGGGTGAATTAGGCAACTTAAAAATCTAACTCTAAACTATGGCCTCCTTTTCTAACCTTAACAAAACCTATGCAAGAGACAAACTATCTAAATATGCAACTATGATTTTGCTAGTGTGTTGCTATCTCTACTGCAAAAGGAGTAATGCAATCAATGTAAATGCGAAAGCTAAAGAGCAAGGTACAGATTTGCAAACTTCCATCGACGACTCTGGTATTTTTACTGAGGTATCAAAAAGCGCGCAAGCTTCCCCCTAGTCCTTGTTGGAGCCCCTCGCAAGGAATCCATCGCAAGGGTCAAGCTCCCGGTCAGGTAACTCCATGGATAGTCTAGGGCCTTTCCCATGCGCAAGTGGGTCTCTATCGTGCCTTCCGGCAAGTCTCTCCTGGATGCTCCCCGCCGTCTTCACTATCAAGCTTCCGGCCGAAGCGCCGTGGGCCTTGTTCCCTCTGGTACACGGTGGCGACCACATCACAAACGCGGTTGGTGTGATCTCGCAAGACTACAAGCCCCTTCGATGTACAACAATGGTGCGCGCAAGCACCGAGTGGTAAGAGATATGCAAACCTCACTAAACACTAGGCCTAAACCTAGAGCAAGCACATAAGCGGTGGTCTAATCAACCTAAGCACTTCGTAGAGCACCTACGCTAATCACCTAATGAATCACTAAGCACTATGCAAGTGGAGATCACTAAAATGGTGTATAAACACCCTTGATATGTTTCCTCAGCTCCACACATACCATTTGGCCGGTTGGGGGTTGTATTTATAAGCCCCACTGAGAAAGTAGCCGTTGGGGACGAAATCCTGCTTTTCTACTACTGATCGGATGCTGATCACGTCCTGACCGGACACGTCCGATCGTCCCGACCGTTGGAGCCGCGATCTACTGATCGGACACTGCCAGCGTCCGGTCACATGCCACCGGACACGTCCGGTCGCAAATTCGCCGCTCTAGAACCTCTCTGTACTCGATCGGACGCTGCTGTCCTGCGTCTGGTCGGTTTGCCGCTAGCGTACGATCGCTGCTGCTGTTGCCGAGCCTCCTGATCGGAGCGTCTGGTCGCTTTTCTCCAGCGTCCGGTCACCTTTGTGAGCTCGTTTCTTCATAATCTTGCGTGCGGCTTGGTTCCTATCTTCGTGCTTGGACTTTGCTTGATATCTTTGGTCTTCTCTTGTGCTCCTAAGGTCTTCTTTTAGGTGTTGATCATCGGATCATCATGTCGCTTTTGTCCAAGTCACATCTTGCATCCTATTGAACTACACAACAATCACTTACAAATTCATTAGTCCAATTTGGTTGTGTTGGTCATCAAACACTAAAATCCAAAGTAAATGGGCCTAGGGTCCATTTTTCTTATAGATCCATCTGTACCCATCAGAAGAATCCTCCACACAACAGCTACTTCTCAAGCTACAGCTGCAACAAGGGTAAATAAACCTTGACTCCCTGAGTACACAATGTACTCGCAAGACCTACCCGACTAGTGGGAATAACTTTCCGACTCCAAAGGATATGATAAGCTTTATGGTTTGCTGGGTTTCCTTTTTGCGAAAAACATTACTAGTAGTGAATCCCCATGTTTGTTTTTATTAGCAGTCATGATTAGTTCATTAGCTAACCATTCTATGTAAGCACCTGTTCTACTTTCTAGCAAGAGTTGAGCAATCAGATCCATTTCACCATCTTTTACCTTCCAGTTCTTACTACGGTGCTAGATCATAGACAAGTCGTATCACATCATACGACGATTCGCAAACCAATATATTCTAGCTGGGTACCCCAAAACACACGCTCTGCTTATACCCCAGGCACAAGCAAGATCAACCCACCATTCTCCTATCAAAGGGTCCAGGTCCTCGTCCACTTTGATAATGCATCTTAGGACAACCAATATAAACATGTTCTACTGTAGATCATTATATTTTCATCTAGTGTGGCTAAATTTACACAAACAAAGTATGCCATTAATCTAAATTCATGATGAGAAAGAGGAATATGTGTATGGTGAGCATCCTAGACACTTCATAGCTTTGATCTGAATCGTGTCCACACTGCATTTGAAACAAATGTGACACAATGTTCCATTTCCTGTTTGGGTACAAAATTTCTAAAATGTGAAATGAATTAAGACATTTACTTTTTTTATGCTGTCGACAGCACCAGAACAAAGCCGTGCGGCACCACACAGGTGCACGTACAGCAACAGCATGCCGTCGGTCAAAACCAGCAGCACAACATCACAACACCACCACTAGACCACAGAGAATGAAGTCGGAACGACCACGACATGCGCACGTAGACGCTGCCCACTAGGCCACATGAACGCCCGCTAGCTCACCAAGTAATCAGTTCATGGATTCAGGCTACATACACGGCGCCATAAAGAATCCTGTTACCAATCAGTATACATCCTGTTCATTTTGTCATAAATGATCGTGGATTATTTACTGCTGGCTGGTTTGGTGTGAGAGAAAAATACGGTTCCAATTTATAATCCACGATCGTATACGAGCAAGCGAACATGCTGATAGTATGCAGATGTTGTTAGTGCTTAACAATACTTAGGTCAAATATATAATCATCAAATGCCCACGATGCATGATAGGTTGTCTTGGGCCCTAGACAGAATAGGGACTTCATCGGGCTCAAGAAATTGGGTCTGTAGTTGTTTGTGTCAAATCTGAGGACCTACAACAACTGACGTTGGCGGTTAACCCGAACACCCACAACTGCATTCCCACTTCCATGTCTACAGAGTGACTGAACAGCAGATATGTAAATGACATGAAAGAGCTCTGCGTAAGGGCTTGTTTGGCTGCACACAGATCCACCCCAATCCACATGGTTTGGGAGGGATTGACCACCTTAATCTCTCCCAAACCACGTGGACCGAGGTGGATTTATATGCACCCAAACAAAGCATAAGTTGTAACAACACAGCAGCTTACTGCTGACTACTGCTGCTACCATAGTGTACTATGTGTATCCCCACTAATAAACTAAAAAAAGGCACGGGATATCCAATGGCCAGACTAGATTACCCGAAGAATTCTTCTCCCGGAATGTCTGCGTCGCCCCATCCAGGCGAGTGAATTCAACGCTTCACCCGTCGGAACGGAGAACTAGGACCTATTTGGTAGGGCTTCGGCGGGCTTCGGCTCCCACCCCTGTTCACCTATCGGCCGCCCACGGGCCGACAGAGGGCTACTATTCACCAAAGCCGTTTTTCTCTCTCTTCCTTTCCTCTCTCACAGACACCGCCAGAGCCGAAGAAGCTCGTTTTTCTAGCTTCATGGCTCCAGCTCCCCCTGGCACCTATCGGTCTATGGCCGGCCGATAGGTGCGGGAGTCGGAGCCCTGCCAAAGAGGTCTCTAGTCTAGCAGCTGGATAACAACCACTACTACACAAACTTTACTGGAGGCGGGCGTTTTTTATTTTCCGCGACGGGTAAAGCCGTCCGCCGCGGCCTAGAGGCCACGGTAAATCGTGGCTTAACCGCGGAGGGCGGCTTTGCCCGCTGCGGTTAACCGATTTACCACAGCGGGCGGTGTAACGTGCCCGCCGCGGTAAATATACTTTTACCACGGCGGTCACGTTGCACCGCCCGCCGCGGTAAATTATTTTACCGCGGTGGACACCTTTCGTGGCCCGCAGTGGTTATGTTCGTTAGCCATGGCGGGCATTATTATTTGCCCGCCTCGGTAAATTATTTCCTGAATTAAAAAAAAATACAGCAGGCATATAAATTCAAATTCAAATTCAAATTCAAATCACATCCAGATTTCACAGATTAAACTTAAAAAGTATGTAGGCATTACACATGAGATAATATACATATATATATACATTCACTTAGTCGTTCTTGTCATCGTTAATTCATTACATTTACATATTAAAGTCGTTATACATGCCCTAAGGAGTAATCCTACGGACGCATCATCGTGGGCCATTTCCTTAGCCTCTCGTACTCCGGTAAAATCGCTAGCTGGCTGTTCTCATTGAAGAACGTGCTCCCTTCAAGCACACATTTGTCTAAGACAAACTTACATATGTCTGTCTTTGTCTGCTTGAAGGAGTGTTGGGTGCTCTGCACGTCTCTCCACCAGTTCAATCCATTCTTGAGCACCCTCCAACTGCTGCATACTGCTTGCACTCCCTCAGGTACTCATAAACGTAGAAGCCATAGGTTTGTGATCCTACCGGTTGTTTGGCACACTGCATGATCGATACACAAGCATTAGAATATAGGCATTAGAACGCTTATGAATAGAAAGCACAATTAAACCTTTCAAATACTTACCGGAAAGTTGCGTCTGATTTTGATGCAGTTCTTATGCTTAGCCTTAAAATTCTCTGTTCTTCGATCATAGCATTCAGGATCCTTCATGTACTCCTTATAAGCGCTATACGAAATGTACTAGTATTAGGCAGGGCATTAGAACGCATATGAGAAGACAGTTTAGTCACTTACACTCTGAGGCAATCTTCAAAGGCCTTGTACCCTTTTAAGTTTGGCATTCTCAATGAATCAAATACGTAGGCCCTGCCATCCTGAGGGTAGATGATAAATGCAACCCAGTGACCCTCGAGGCCTTGGCTGCGCCATTGAAACAAAATACAGGTTATGACGAGAAATAATAATACTAGCTAGCTACCCACTTATCTCTACAGGCATGTCTTTGACTTACTGAAGGGTCGAGATGGCGACTAGAGGGGGGGTGAATAGTCTTTTCTAAAACTTAATCGCGTCGGCTAACCGATATAAATGCGGAATTAAAACAATCGGTCTAGCCAAGACTATACCCCACTATATGTGTTCACTAGCACCTTGCAAAGATAACAAATATGCAACAAAGGTGCCGGGCTAGCTAGAGCTCTCCTAAACAATTCTAGGAGCAAGGTTATACAAACCTATGCCACTAGTACTTTAAGCGACAAGGGAGCTCCTACACATGCTAGTAAGCCAAAAGCACAAAGCTAACGATGCTCACTAGCAATGCTCAATAACAAGGCAACCAATGCCTAATTAGAGAGCGCAAAAACTTAGCTACACAAACTAAGCAATGTGACTAACAAGGTTACTAAAACCAAATTAGCCACGTAAGGGAGCTACTTCTATGCTACACAAGCAAGAAGGTAATTAGCAAGCTACACAAGCTATCTAATTACAAGAGCAACTACACAAGCTTAATATGTATAAAAGTAATTGCAAGCTTGTGTAATGGGAATGCAAACCAATGGGAAGAACAAGGTTGACACGATGATTTTTCTCCCGAGGTTCACGTGTTTGCCAACACGCTAGTCCCCGTTGTGTCGACCGCTCACTTGGTGGTTCGGCGGCTAATTAGCATCACCCGCTAAGCCCGCATGTCGGGCGCCGCAAGAACCTACCCCTTGAGTGAGGGTAGCTCAATGACACGCTTTACTAGAGTTGCTCTTCGCGGCTCCCGCGGGGCGAGCACAATGCCCCTCACAAGCACTTCTCCGGAGCGCCGCACAAGCTTCTTGCGCGCTTTGACGGAGAACACCACCAAGCCGTCTAGGAGGTGGCAACCTCCAAGAGTAACAAGCACCACCGGCTTGCAACTCGATCACCTAGTGCCACTCGATGCAACCTCACGATGCAATCGCACTAGAATCGCTCACTCACACAATCGAATGATCACTATCAAGTATATGTGTGATGGAGGGCTCCCAAGCACTCACAAGCATGGACACTAAGTCCCTTGAGGTGCTCTGCTCCAGCCATGGCCGAGGGCCACTTCTATTTATAGCCCCAAGGGCCAAACTAGCCATTACCCCTTCACTGGGCAACGGTCGGGCCGACCGGACGCTCCGGTCGTGTTGACCGGACGCTGGACCTCAGCGTCCGGTCGCTCATAGACGACCACGTGTCCCAGTTCCAACGGTCACTTGACCTGACCGGACGCTCCAGCTTCTACTGACCGGACGCTGAACCACCAGCGTCCGGTCGTTTCCAGTAAGCTCCCGAGCATGACCGGACGCGTCCGGTCGAACGCGATCGGACGCAGCCAGCGTCCGGTCACTCTCTAGCTGCTGCTACACTCCACGTCAGTGCGACCGGACACAGCCTGCCAGCGTCCGGTGCATTCAGATCCAGCGTCCGGTCAGTTGACCGACGCCAGCATCTTCTCCATTCTCTTCACCCTTGCTCAAGTGTGCTAACCACAAGAATTTGCATCCGGCACAATAGAAAATAGGCATTCCATTTTCCCGAAAGCGCCGAATCCCGCCGAGCTTGCGAGGCGGGAGGGAGAGAGGGACCCAAACCCATCTCAACCCTGCAAACACCACCTCCTTTGTAAATGTGCCAACACCACCAAGTGTACACCACCATGTGTATGTGTGTTAGCATTTTCACAATCATTTCCCAAAGGATGTTAGCCACTCAACTTGCCACGCCACTCGATCCTAGCGACAATGCAAAGTTAGATCACTCGAGTGGCACTAGATGACCGATATGCAAACAAGTTTGCCCCTCTTGATAGTACGGCCATCTATCCTAAACCCGGTCATAAACTTCTCTACACACCTATGACCGGTGAAATGAAATGCCCTAGGTTATACCTTTGCCTTGCGCATTCCATTCCATCTCCTCCAATGTCGATGCAACACATGCACCAACACGATCAACAATGATATGATCCACTTCATATCATCACATGATCATATTGGTTCATCGATCTTGACTCTACTTGCTCTTCACCATTGCCATCGTCCATCGGCGCCAAGTCTTGCTCAAGCTTCACCGCCACGCGGTCCATCACTTCAAAGCCTTCGACTTGCCCTTCACGCTTGCAACCGGTCCATCAAGCCAAGTCTTGTCTTGATCTTCTCCACCTTGATCACATGACTCAATGTCATGTCTCATGTGCATTTAAGCTCCTTCATCATCACATGTGTGAGCTTTGCAACATCTCCAAGCCATTTTCATCTTCATGGCATATGTTGCTCACACACATGTACCTGTGGACTAATCACCTGTGTATCTCACATAAACACAATTAGTCCACCTAAGTTGTCACTTCAATTACCAAAACCAAACAAGGACCTTTCAATCTCCCCCTTTTTGGTAATTGATGACAACTCTACAAAGATATAGAAATTAAGCTCTTTTGGATTCATGTTGCTTGCCCAAACAATTTTACCATGTTAAAATGATTTTTGGACAAGTACCATAAACCCGAAATGGTAGTATTAGCTCCCCCTATATATGTGCTAAAGTATTTAATTTGAAGCTTGCACATATGCATAGATTGAAATTGTGGGAGAGTAAATACTACAAAATGATGCTAAGGTGTATAGAATAAACCTTTGAAGCGTGATACCAATCGGAGTTGCACCTTTAAGTTCATCCTTAGCACCATGGTTAGCTAGACATCACTTGGAAATAAAACACTAGATACCTTGTGAGATCAATATTAAAAGCAAGGTACTAGCATTACTTAAAAAGCATACCAAGTGTCTAGCTATCATCCTATGCATGCTAGTTATCAAATCATCATCCAAGTTCTACAACTAGCATACACCACACAAGCATGCATATTGAATTTAAAAGCTTTATGCAATGCAAGCACATGATTATGCACATATCAAATGCAATTAATCAAAGTTCATGAGCTTGCTCCCCCTACTTGTGTGCTTCTATTTCTTTTGTATCTCATATCTCCCATTGTACAATCTCACTCCCATTCAATCAAGCTTCATATCTTTGTACAATCTCTCCCCCTTTGTCATCAATTTCCATAAAAAGGTGTGTTTCTTATTGATGCAAAGGTATGCTCTTTGGGGTAGATGGTTGAGACTTGAATCGTGCATTTTTGATGGACATTACTTGATTGTTGGAATGACACTTCATGTAGATACCATTTAGAATTTGTAACTTGTATTACTTGTATCTTATCATTCAATGCATGGGTCATCCATTTTATGCACTTAAGCTCTTGTAGGTGAGGGATGCATTCTTCATTTGATGATCACTTAAAGCTGAGGATCACTTGTGGAACCATAATCTACTATGTATGGATACCACTTGTAGGAAGTGAATACCATTTGAAAGAATCTTCTAGTATGGAACCACTTGGTTGATTTATCAATAAAGACCATTTTTTGAACATTTGCTATCTTCATGAGTACCATTTATAGGATATCACTTGTGAGTTGAAACATACAAACTAGATATCCATTTGCATTGTTGTCTTATGCTTGTACTCTTATCACTATCATGAGCTTCTTATGTGACTTGAACTAAATTGATTTGCTTAAGCTTTCAAGTCCGGTTTGAACTAATGACAAGCTTCTTCACACCTCTTTTAAGGGTTATCTTGTCAATGTTGTACTTGTCACTTGTTTAGCAATCCAAATTAAGTCAAGTGCATGGGATCACTAGCTCCTGAACAAATTCATATACTAACCACTAGATCAAGTAATCATTCAAGCAATAGTGGTAGGCTATGAATTTAAAACATTTCATTTATAATGCATGATCCTATGAAGCATGTACTATATGCACTAACCGCATACTAGTAAGGGATGAAATGATCATGCACATTACAATGATACCTTTGCTATGTTGGAGTAGAGGATAGTCACATAGATTCCAATTCATTACTCCAATAGCAATGTGAAGTCCAATTAAAAGCTTGGTGAAGACCAATAGATACCAATTTGAATTCCATTCTTCACCCATATGAAATGAATACCACTTATGATCAAATGCACTTTCTTGTTGTGGTTAACTTGCTTTATCTTTTGATCTTTGCTTGCATGAGAGCATCAATATGAGAATACCACTTGAAATATCATGACTAGCTCTCTTTTAGGTGTTGCTTGCTTTTCTTGATCAATCCTTTTGATTGCTTCAACTAAGCATCTCAAATGTTCCTCGGATCACCACTTCCATGTTAGCCTTCCAAGTACCACACTTGGTTTACCTACACATAGGCGGCAAGCCCCTACACTAGGGAGAAGTGACCTCTCTCCAAGAACCATTGTTGACACTCACTTGAAATAACTTGATTGATTGATCCAAGTGATGGACTTAACTTGATGAGTAACCTTGATTCCTTCTTTAAGTGCTTTTCTTTCTACTTGTTTAAGTCCTTTTCTTTCTACCATATGATCTTCAATCACAACTAGAACTTAAACTTTATCTTCATCTTGAATTTGATTTTGATCTTCTCAATTTGAGTACCAAAAGTGTGCCAAGTACACTTCTCAATCAAATGGCCTTGTACTCATATCTTGTCATGCTTCTAGATCATTTCAAAACCAAATTTAGGTACCTCAAACACTTGTAAACATGTTTCCAACTTGAGGACCTTTTAATCGAAGTGACTCTAGATCAATCCAATACTTGTCACTTTTATGGCAGATTCTGTACTCTCCAAAGAACTAAGCATATTTCTCAAAGTACAAATCCAAATACTATAAAATTTGGTGGAGATGAGCTTCACTAAGTTATCTAGCAGCCATAAAAATTTTAGCTTCATTTGATCTCATATGAACTGCCAAATTTTAATTCTTCCACCACTGCTACATGCTGAAAACTGCTGCACTATAGCTGACAAGAACCACTCCAAAACCGAAGCATTTCTTATCCAATTTCCATGAAATTTTTACAGCATCTTATACCATAAGTCTAGAGCATGTACACCAATTTTCATACCAATCCAATAAGTTTTCAATACTCAAACATGGCTATGATCACAGCTAGCTCAGATTTTGAATTTAGGACAGATTTCAAGCAATTGAGCTATACTTCATCAAATATGAATCAAACTTGATACTAACTTGTTTGAATACTTCCATAAGACATATATCCATTCAAATCACTTACTAAATGTCATCTCATGAATTTATCCAACACAAATCAATCCAAACTTGATTACTAAGCAATTATCCATTCAAATATCTCATAGCAAGCAACATTGCATATTTATCCAATTCAATCAACTCATATGCACCCAAATGAAATGATCAACAAGAGATATACCTTAGTTAGCTCATGATCATCCAATTAGCAAGCTTTATCTCAATTATTTGCAAGCCATCAAATATATCCAATGAATCACCAACAACTTGAATTATAGCACTTGTATGTTGTAGCACTTGGACTTCATTCAACTATCATGGCATTGGGATAGGATATGCACTAAGCTTCATAACTCGATTCAACATATGATGAACAATGTGAGATCAATTGAATCAAGCCTCCAATGCCAATGGTACCTACAAACAATCATCCACTTTTTGATGGTACCCAAACAAGTTTGGGTCCTCTCAAGTTAGGAGCAACATACTTAGGCGTAGCCTTAGTATGAATAGCGGGATGCTTTGCAATTGCAACCAATGAGGTACCATTGCCATCCTTTCTAAGCATATCATGATTATCAATTGAAATAGGCTTAGAAATTTTACCTAGGGGACATGAATGTGCCATGTGTCCCCTTTCCCGGCATGAGTAGCACTTTCTCTTTGCTTGAGCCTTCTCTTCTTTGCTCATATGGTGCTTCTCATTGCCTTGCCTCTCATGGATTGCTTGAGCCTTCTTCTCAAGCTTGTTAGGACACTTAGAGGCAAAGTGTCCCGTACTTCCACACTTGAAGCACTTGATGTGAGCATAGACTTTCTTCTCATTGCCATTCTTGCTCATCATCTTGGCATCTTGAATTTGCATTGGATGCCTTGCCTTTCCACCCCTTCTTGTTTTCTTCTTCTTGATCATCAAATCATCATCTTCATGATTGATCTTGATTTGCTCTTGGGGTGTCTTCTTTTGCTCAACTTGTGGCTTTAGTTGAGGCTTCATTTGTTGCTTCACCAATTTCTTGGTTGGGCACATCGAGGTAAGATGACCCCAAGTGCCACACTTGAAGCACTTGACATGCTTTAGCCTCTCTTCTTCTTTTAGCTTCTTGAGCTTCTCGATGTTAGGGCAACTATTTGCAAAGTGTCCCACTTCATGACACCGGAAGCACATGGTATGAGAGAGCTTTCTTTGTTGTAGCTTCTTCATCTTTCTTTCTCTCTTCATTTCGCCCTTTGTCATCTTCTTCTTGAAGCCAAGGCCACACTTGTCACCATAGTTTCTTTGAGTTTTCAACATATGCTCAAAGGTGACTTTTGAGTTGTAGCACCTCTCTAACTTGTTGCTCAATTTCTTCACTTCATTTTTGAGCTCATTGTTCTCCTTCAAAATGTTAGTCTCACAAGACATAGAAGTAGAACAAGCATCTATATGTGAAGAGCATGGCATATCTAATAAATCATCACAAGAGGTGGATACATGCTTCTTGACTACATCACAAGGGTTAGCAACAACATGTGATTGATCATTTGACCCATGTGATGAGCTCTCATTATTTTTAAGTTTCTTTGTAAATATTTTAATGAGAGAAGCTTGTTTTTCTAATAATTCATCATGAGATGCAAGTAGTGTCTCATGATTCAATTTAAGCTCATCAAGTGAAGATCTATAAGCATTATTTAATTTTTTATGTTCTTCACAAGAGTTCTTTAGAAATGAGTTTTCATTTTCTAATTTCAATGTTTTAGCTTTCTCATTTTCTAAAGACATGGTCATGCTAGCAAGTCTACTAATAAGCTCATCATATGAATCAACATGATCAACCACATTATCATTTGATACCTTAGTGTCACCTTGTGACATGAAGCAATATGGTGTAGTGGATGGGCTTGTAGTAGCATCATCATGGCTTGAGCATGAACCATCATCACCATCAAGTGTGCATAGGGTAGCATCATCACTTGCAACACTTGTGGCATCATCATGAACCTTGTCAAGTGAACTTGTAGTGGATTGATCATCATCATCCTCACTTGACAATGAGGTGGAGCAATCTTCCACAATCACCAAATTGTGGTTATGCTCAACACACTCATGCGCCTCCTTCTTGGGCTCATCCTCCTTCTTGAATTTGCCATCATCCCATGTGGAGGAGTCACCGTAAAAGGCTTGGAGTGCTAGCCACATTTCATGAGCACTTTCCAAGTCCCACACACGTCTAAAAATATCATCATGTAAAGCATGTATTAGATAATAAAGAGCACGATGATCAAGTTGTAAGCAATCCTCTTGTGCTTGGGTTAGGTTGTCCTTATCCAAAGCATCACGAGAAAAACCAACAACAATGATCCACCATGCCTTGGGACCCAATTCACGGAAATGATCAAGCATATGACGTTTCCACCATGCATAGTTTGTGCCATCAAAAATGTGTGTGTCACAAACAACCTCTAGCCCAAAGTTCGCCATCCTCTCGGGTCGGTGAAGACCACAAATGAGAGACCGGGCTCTGATACCACTTGAAGGGTCGAGATGGCGACTAGAGGGGGGGGGGGTGAATAGTCTTTTCTAAAACTTAATCGCGTCGGCTAACCGATATAAATGCGGAATTAAAACAATCGGTCTAGCCAAGACTATACCCCACTATATGTGTTCACTAGCACCTTGCAAAGATAACAAATATGCAACAAAGGTGCCGGGCTAGCTAGAGCTCTCCTAAACAATTCTAGGAGCAAGGTTACACAAACCTATGCCACTAGTACTTTAAGCGACAAGGGAGCTCCTACACATGCTAGTAAGCCAAAAGCACAAAGCTAACGATGCTCACTAGCAATGCTCAATAACAAGGCAACCAATGCCTAATTAGAGAGCGCAAAAACTTAGCTACACAAACTAAGCAATGTGACTAACAAGGTTACTAAAACCAAATTAGCCACGCAAGGGAGCTACTTCTATGCTACACAAGCAAGAAGGTAATTAGCAAGCTACACAAGCTATCTAATTACAAGAGCAACTACACAAGCTTAATATGTATAAAAGTAATTGCAAGCTTGTGTAATGGGAATGCAAACCAACGGGAAGAACAAGGTTGACACGATGATTTTTCTCCTGAGGTTCACGTGTTTGCCAACACGCTAGTCCCCGTTGTGTCGACCGCTCACTTGGTGGTTCGGCGGCTAATTAGCATCACCCGCTAAGCCCGCACGTCGGGCGCCGCAAGAACCTACCCCTTGAGTGAGGGTAGCTCAATGACACGCTTTACTAGAGTTGCTCTTCGTGGCTCCCGCGGGGCGAGCACAATGCCCCTCACAAGCACTTCTCCGGAGCGCCGCACAAGCTTCTTGCGCGCTTCGACGGAGAACACCACCAAGCCGTCTAGGAGGTGGCAACCTCCAAGAGTAACAAGCACCACCGGCTTGTAACTCGATCACCTAGTGCCACTCGATGCAACCTCACGATGTAATCGCACTAGAATCGCTCACTCACACAATCGAATGATCACTATCAAGTATATGTGTGATGGAGGGCTCCCAAGCACTCACAAGCATGGACACTAAGTCCCTTGAGGTGCTCTGCTCCAGCCATGGCCGAGGGCCACTTCTATTTATAGCCCCAAGGGCCAAACTAGCCGTTACCCCTTCACTGGGCAACGGTCGGGCCGACCGGACGCTCCGGTTGTGTTGACCGGACGCTGGACCTCAGCGTCCGGTCGCTCGTAGACGACCACGTGTCCCAGTTCCAACGGTCACTTGACCTGACCGGACGCTCCAGCTTCTACTAACCGGACGCTGAACCACCAGCGTCCGGTCGTTTCCAGTAAGCTCCCGAGCATGACCGGACGCGTCCGGTCGAACGTGATCGGACGCAGCCAGCGTCCGGTCACTCTCCAGCTGCTGCTACACTCCACGTCAGTGCGACCGGACGCAGCCTGCCAGCGTCCGGTGCATTCAGATCCAGCGTCTGGTCAGTTGACCGATGCCAGCATCTTCTCCATTCTCTTCACCCTTGCTCAAGTGTGCTAACCACAAGAATTTGCATCCGGCATAATAGAAAATAGGCATTCCATTTTCCCGAAAGCGCCGAATCCCGCCGAGCTTGCGAGGCGGGAGGGAGAGAGGGACCCAAACCCATCTCAACCCTGCAAACACCATCTCCTTTGTAAATGTGCCAACACCACCAAGTGTACACCACCATGTGTATGTGTGTTAGCATTTTCACAATCATTTCCCAAAGGATGTTAGCCACTCAACTTGCCACGCCACTCGATCCTAGCGACAATGCAAAGTTAGATCACTCGAGTGGCACTAGATGACCGATATGCAAACAAGTTTGCCCCTCTTGATAGTACGGCCATCTATCCTAAACCCGGTCATAAACTTCTCTACACACCTATGACCGGTGAAATGAAATGCCCTAGGTTATACCTTTGCCTTGCACATTCCATTCCATCTCCTCCAATGTCGATGCAACACATGCACCAACACGATCAACAATGATATGATCCACTTCATATCATCACATGATCATATTGGTTCATCGATCTTGACTCTACTTGCTCTTCACCGTTGCCATCGTCCATCGGTGCCAAGTCTTGCTCAAGCTTCACCGCCACACGGTCCATCACTCCAAAGCCTTCGACTTGCCCTTCACGCTTGCAACCGGTCCATCAAGCCAAGTCTTGTCTTGATCTTCTCCACCTTGATCACATGACTCAATGTCATGTCTCATGTGCATTTAAGCTCCTTCATCATCACATGTGTGAGCTTTGCAACATCTCCAAGCCATTTTCATCTTCATGGCATATGTTGCTCACACACATGTACCTGTGGACTAATCACCTGTGTATCTCACATAAACACAATTAGTCCACCTAAGTTGTCACTTCAATTACCAAAACCAAACAAGGACCTTTCACTTACCCAAAGTGGTAGGCAGCTACGTTACACCCATTTCTCCTGATCTTCTTCATTGCTCCTAGTATGTACCTTGAAATGTTCAACTTCTCATTGTCCATCAGTTTCTTCCTGTGCGCCTCTCTCTGTCGCTTGGTCAAGTCTTTCATGGTTGGATGATTGTCATCTAGGTAGTAACCAATGATGACTCTTTGAGCAATATGCATTGGAGATAGATAGATAACATCAAGTTTTAGTTCCTTGGATATATAGGCCATCAACCTGCAAGGACAAGCCATCGTGGCATATATAAGTAGTCTTGACCAATTCAAAGGCAGGTGATATGTGAAACTCGCAATTCATCACTTACATAGAGAACAAGGTGACTTGGGCGATGTCAAGGTCTTGGTCCTATAGTAGTTTGTACATGTCGTGGAAGTCCACGGGGAGTTCTACATCGTTGTTGGGCAAGTGGAAGTACTCCGCCACAACCTTGACTAGAAAACCATGCAGGCCAGCTTTTGCCGCTTCCATGTACCAGAGATGAAACCTCCTTGTCTCCCACCTTTCCTCATCGACGAGCTGGGCCTTGGTTATCATGAACTTCCCATGCTCGTAATGGCCGAGGCAGTCATCCGATTCAGGAAATAGATGGAAAGGTGATCTCGGCCTGGGATAGAAATGTTAGTACCATATTATGGCAAAGAAAAGTTATTAGCAAATTATGCTCGCCGCTACCATACCTTTCAAACTCAAGTTAGTATGTGAGATGCCCTTGGTCGCCTTTAGTCTTTGCCGACGGTGGAGGACAGTGGCTTGTGCTCGCAATGGCAGCAGGCGGTGTCTTTGCCCCCAGTTCCTCTGTGCCTCCCAGTCCTTTGCTTGTGCCCTTAGATGGACTATCGGGAGGTGGAGGTGGACTTGTTGTTGGAGGAGGAGAACGAGGGTGAGGGCTTGTGCCTCGGGGTGACTTCCTTCCCTTGTCATCCCCGCCATTGCCTTCGTCATCACCGTCGCCGTGATCCGGATCATCGGGGGGACAAGATCCGGCAACGGATGGTTGTGATGCTGGTGTCACCATCGGTGTAGAAGTCGGCATCAAGAGAATGATCTCTATGTCGTCCTTGTTCCACAGGACTTCAGAACCAATGGCAGCTCCAAGGATTGTTACCCCTTGTGCAGTTGGATATTCCATTTCAAATTCTTCGTATTGGGTTGCATACCATGTAAGTATCATGGCAGCATAGTTGGCAGGGATTTGGTCTTGGTTGAAATCTTTGATATCTTCTTTGGGGTGCATGTAACCCTCACCCATGGTCAACTTTTTCGCTCTACCAAACAGGATGTTGAGGTGGACGTGCATGGGTCGCCGGATGTCGTCGACGGGGTGCCTTGGGTGATCCTCGATCATCGGCAGTGGCTGCTCTTGTGTCTGCCCTTGTGGAACTTGAGGCATGGCCACGCCAGCCTGGCAAAGCATCTATGACCTCATCGACACCATATCTGGGTCATTGCTCGTGAAGGCTTCTTTTATGGACCGACTAATCATTTCGGCCACGCCTTGATCATAGCCCTTCTGAAAGATGCCCTCCTTGTACCTCTGCCTTGACCGGTATGTGGCAGCATCGGATTGCCATGACTCCACTGAGTTCCAGCTCATCTTCGATGACATGCCACGGACGCGGCCACAGTGCTCGGGGGTTCCCAGCACCAGGGTCAGCAAGTCCTAGCCCCTGCGAACCTCGAAGCTGTCCTTGGATTTAGCGACCTCGATGAGAGCCCTCTCCACCTCCTTGAACTTGGGCTCATTGAACTTGCTCATGCCCTCCTTGAGCTTCTTCGGCTTGTGGGCATAGATGAAGTCCTTAGCCCTCAAGTCTACACCGTCGTACGGATTGGGAAGTCTGGTGGCAGCTCTAGCCCTTTCTTCCTCCCACCACTGGGGCCTCTTACCAGCAAACCCAGTCATGCCCAAGTGGTGGGGGTGTAGGTTCTTCTTCGTGAGTGCGCTGAACTTGGCGCTCTTTGCCTTTGCTTCTTCTGTTGTTCTTTGTTTGTAGAACTCTTCCCAGTGATGTTCCTTCACCATAGTGTATTTGACACAGGGTGACTTGCCTAGCTTCAGGTAGTACCTGGTCAGCATGGACTTGAAGTTTCTAAAGGCTCTTCCTGCCACGTGCATGACCCACTCCCTGCACTTGTTCAGATCAGCGTCCTCGGGATAATGGAAGTTCCTCGTCACCTCACCGTAGATATGTGTCTTGTAGTCGACCGGGACATTGTTCCACTCCTCCCAAGTGATCTCCACCTTGTCCTTGACTATACATGCCACCTGGTTGCTGAACTTGGCAAGGACCGTGGGTGACGACAACGGGTTTCCCTCTGGTCCCACCTCATGGATCACATGGACTTCACCGTGGATTTCCCTCCGGTGCCTCCCGTGTTCCCCCCTTCTTAGCTTTGTCCTCTGACCACTAGACTTTCCTAAAGTGGTTGGAGATGGAGCGAGGGGTTCTTTGTCACTGACTTGTTCCTCCTCGAAATTCAATTCTCGAGGCACCACCAGCATCTATTTAGGGTTTGGAGACCGCGCACTTTCAACTTCGTCATTCCTCGGTTGGTAGGTCAGATCATCTTCGTCCTCTGTACGACGTTTCTTTGTTGGCCTCGGGGTCATGGACACTTGGCTCTCGAGGCTAGTTGATGATGATGCACTAGGGGTAGGGTCGCGCCATTCGCTTATCGGTTCCTCCACCATTGGAAAGCTACAATGAATACATATTTCAGTTGTATAGACACAATTATAGAGTAGTAAAGTAGAGTAGTACTAGAGTAGTAAAGTAGTAGTAGTTGGCTTAGATTTGCCCCATTGTCATCACATCACTTTTAAACTGGTTGCTTGTATCTGGTATACAAGCCATCCTAGTTTAGTGGGGGCACTCGATCATCATCGCCGCTGCCTCAGCATAAAAGGGTTCACATCATTGCATATGCCACTGCCTCAGCTTAGAAGTGTGAAAAGAATCATCATTGCAAATACCAAATAAAAGCCATCAAGATAGTTTCAAAATTCGGCCCCAAAGGGTGGCCTTCGGCCATCAAGATAGAGTAGAAGACTAGAGGAGGTGAGAGTAGAGTAGAGTAGAGTAGTACTAGAGTAGTAAAGTAGTAGTAGTTGGCTCAGATTTGCCCCATTGTCATCACATCGCTTTTAAACTGGTTGCTTGTATCTGGTATACAAGCCATCCTAGTTTAGCGGGGGCACTCGATCATCATCGCCGCTGCCTACTGAGGTTTAGTAGAGTAAGAGCTGTACAACTCAAAATTTAGAACTGTACATTTCAGGGGTTGAGACAATCCAGCAAGGAAAAAATTAGTATATATGGCATGAAAGCCTAACAGCTCATGCCCTGCTCCTTAATGATTTTTCTCAATGTCTCCACACCCTAGATCAGGGATAAGATTAGGAGTTGAGAGGGAAATTAGAGAAAGAAGGGAAAGAAATCAGGCACCGGAGTACTGGGAAAAAAGACTAGCTCAATCAAATGGTTTAAATAAGACCACAGCATTCCTTTCATTTGCAAATTAAGGATATGCTAATCTAACCCTAACAAAATATTGATAGGTGTGAATTAGTTTATAGCCTGAGCAGTCCAGTAGGATTAACATACATGAACTTATGCATTGATTTATTGTTCAGCGTCCATCTGCTGAACACTAAAATTGAAAAAAAATCTACAGTCCAGTAGGAGAAGGGCATGGTTTCAGGCGCAGGACATGCAGAGGTTAGGTTACGTACCACTGGTGGTGTTGTTTCCTTGCACGCTGTGTAGTGCTGCCTGAACTGGAGAAGGGTGGAGAAGGCCATCGAGGAATTTGACGGCGGCGGACGGGTCGGAGCCGGCGACGCACCGGAGCTAGGGTTCCAGGGACGGGGCATCGGAGGAGCACAGGGATGGGGCGCGGGCAAGGGAGAGGAGGACAGGGGTGGGGCACGGGCACAGGGGAGGAGGATGGGGGCGGGGGTCACCACGGAGGAGCTCGGCGGCAGGGATGGCGGCGGTGGCGCTATATTTCGGCAACCCTTTGGGTCGAATTCGAGGGCGCGAAGGAATAAGAAAATTTGTGCGAGCAACGGCACATATATAGCCACGGATTAACCGCGGCGGGCAATATAATCCACCCGCCGCGGTAAATGTTTACTGTAGCGGGCACCTTAAACTGCCCGCCATGGTTAATCGATTAACCACGGCGGGCGCTATTACGTGCCCACCACGGTTAATATTTTTGCATTTGCTCACTGATATTTATTATCAATTAAAAACTTATTAATCTAAAATTTATGGGCACTGATATTTATTATTAGTAGAGAGTAGTAGTGTGTAAGTAGAGAGTAGTGTTGTGTAGTAGTAGAGTAGTACTGTGTAGTAGTAGTAGAGTAGTGATGTAGTAGTAGAGTACATGTGAGTAGTAGAGAGTAGTATTAGTACAATCGATAGTAGTAGTATTCTATAGTAGTAGTAGGTTGAGTAGTACTAGTAGAGTAGTATTGTATAGTAGTAGTAGTAGATTCAGTAGTACTAGTAGAGTAGTATGGTTCCATGATATTAATAATAAGTTACAAAACTTGTCTTCAATAGATCGAGCTATATTATTACATATATGTCTCTAGGATACATATATCATTTTGGTGCAGGTGCTTTCACCGTCCTCTTCTCACCGTCGGGGCGGGCCCACGACATCATCCTGGACTTGTTGAATCGGTCCTCGACGGCCTTGATCTTCTTTGGATGATCGGTAAAAAGCTCGAGCTCTGCGTAGTTGTTGTATTGTTCGGGACTCTGCACCCCATCAGCTCCCACAATCCGCTGCTTTCCAGACACAACCACATGCCTTTTTGGGTCATCTGCATATATATAGTAGGCCACTTGCGCGACATTGGTTGCTAGTACCCACGGGTCATCTTTGTAGCCGATACTTTTGAGGTCCATGGTGGTTAGCCCATAACTGTCCACTGCAACCGCATTCGGTTTGACCCACTGGCAATGGAAGACAGTTATGCGTAGGTTCTGGCCGTAGTCAAGTTCCCATATTTCTTCGACTTGCCCATAGTATTGCCTCCTCTGGCCCGTGTACTCTTCTTCGCCCTTGTATCGAACACCGCAGTTCTGTGCTGAGCTCTTCTTGTCCTTGTCTTTTGTGTGGAACCTATAGCCCTGGACGTCATACCCTTGCCACGTGGTGATTTGGCTGGATGGGCCTAACACAAGCCTCTTAACGGTCTCCGTATCTTCATCAGGGCATCCTTCAAGGGGTATGTGTTGCTCTTTGAGCCACTCTATGAAATTGCTCTTGTGATGGTTTTGGACCCATGCCTCCGTGCGTTGTCCATCATTAGCGGCGTGGATCTCTTCTAGGTTCTTTTCAATATATTTCTCCATGCTCACTAACTGATGAAGGATGCTATAATGAGCTTCTTGCACCATTCAGTTTGCCACATCGGTGCACACTTTTTGGCCTGTGCACCCCATCCCTGAGGTTTTGCCTTTGTGGTGATGGACAGATAGCCCAATCACCCTCCCATCTCTTATGTACCTCATACACTAGTTCACGGCCTCCTCCGTTGTGTATGCCTCAATCATAGAGCCCTCCGGGTAAGTGCGGTTATGGACGTATCTGTTGAGGGTGGACATGAACCGCTCGTACGTCCACATCTGGTATAGGTACACGGGGCCTAGTTGATGGATCTGATTGAGCATATGCATCATTAGGTGTGGCATAATATCAAAGTAAGATGGTGGAAAGCACATCTCGAGCTGGCAAAGGGTCTCCGCGATGAACTCCTTCAGGGCAGGCAGCTCAACCTTATCAATGACCTTCTGGGTGATGCGATTAAAGAAGTATGACATCCGTGTGATGACCATCTTCACGTACTCTAGACGGATAGCCCTAATCGCAATTGGTAGGAACACCGTCAGCAAGACGTGGCAGTCGTGTGAGTTGTAGCCGGTCATTATGAGGTCTTTCATGGAGACTAGGCTCTTGATGTTGGAAGAGAAACCAGTCGGCACCTTGATACTCCTAAGCAACTTAAGAAAAGCCATCCTCTCGTCTTGCGTTAGGTTGTAGGCCGCACCCGGGATATCGACTTTACCGTTCTGAGGTGGTCCCGGGTGAAGGTCCGGCCTGATGCCCAGATTGACAAGATCCGTCCATGACTTGATACCATCCTTTGTCTTGCCCTTGATGTCCAGCAGGACATCGATAGTGCTTTCGAAGACATTTTTCTCTAGGTGCATGCAGTCGATGGCATGGGGTGTATTCAGTGTTTTCCAATATGACAGGTACTTGAAGAAAATTGACTTCTTCTTGAAAGGAACGGCGGCGGGGACTTCCTCCGTCTGGTCCCGCTTTCGCTTCCTTGTCTTCTTGCTCCCCTCTTCAGGCGGCTTCTTCTTTCCAAACTCTACCTAATCCATGTCCTTGACCATCTCATACACCTTTGTCCCCCAACTAGTCTGCGTCGGTTGATCACGCTGTGGCTCGTCCTGATTGTCAAAGTATTTGTTCATAATACTTCTTCTATACCTATGATTTTTTGTGAGGAACCGTCTGTGCCTCGTGTACACCATCTTATTGGATCCCTTAAGGTAAGTGTAGCAGGTCCCGTCGATGCAAATTATGCAGCCGGTCTTCCCTTTGATCTGCCCCGACAGTGAGAAGAGACTGGGGTAATCGGTGATGGTGACAAAGATGATTGCTTTTAGTGTGAACTTCTCCTTGCGGGATGCATCCACCATCTGGACCCCAACATCAAATAGTATCTTCATTTCCTCCATGAACGGCTCCAGGAACACATCTATATCGTTGCCGGGTTGCTTCGGTCCGGAGATAAGCATGGCTAGCATAAGGTACCTACGCTTCTGACATAGATGGGGAGGTAGGTTATACATGGTGAGCACGACGGGCAAAGTGCTGTGCGAGCTGCTAAGCTCATCGAACGGGTTCATCCCGTCGGTACTTAGCGCGAACCTAACATGCCTGGGCTCCTTGCCAAACTTCGGATAGGCCTCGTCGAAATCCTTCCACTGCTTGCCATCGGATGGGTGCCATAGCTTGCCATCGTCGTTCAGGCGGTCAGCTGATGCATGCCAGGACATGAGCTTGGCATCGTTCGGGTTCCCGAATATTACACGCAGGCGATCGGTCACGGGCAGGTACCACACCGACAGTGCTGGACTTTTCCTGTGCGTGTAACCCTCTTCTTCATCGTCCTGCTGAGCCAAGATATGTTTGGCCACACTGCTCTTCTTTGCCCCCTTCTTGTTCTTCTTCCGACCACCCCGCAAGCCTCCCTCGTCTTCTACATCCACGCAACAACCAGCATTTTCTTTGTACCGACTAAAGCCGCAGTGCGGACAACTCGTAAAATTCTCATACTCATTGCCCCGATACAGGATGCAGTGGTTAGGGCATGCATCAAACTTTCTAAGCTTCATCGCCACTGGCCGGATCAGCTTCTTGGCCCGATAAGTATTGGCGGGCACCTTGTTAGCCGTTGGGTACGTGGTGGCAAGGTAGCTTAACAACTCATTGAAGCTAGTGTCAGACCAACCATGATGAGCCTTCAACATCAACATATGGAGGTTAAAACGGAGCGCCGTGCACTCCTTCGGACAATCGCCGCCGTCCTTATAGAGAGGATCAACTGCCGCCTGCTTCAACTCTCTAAAATTCTCCAACCACTTTGGGCAACCCAACACAACGTCGTCTTCATCGAAATGTTTGACTAGATCTTCAACAAGCTGCACATCCTCGGGTTGGCTCACAATATCCTGACCATCCCCACCGTCGCCAGCTTCGTCGGCCATGTCTTGCATTAGATCATCCACCATGATGTAATCACGACAACTGTTGTCACTGTCGGCTGGCGCAGCTGCTGCTGAAGATGATGAGGAGCCGGGTGCTCCTAAAGGATCTTTATTCACCGATGGTGCTGTCGTCGTCGGCGTCGAAGAGCTCACTCCAGATGCACCGCCACTCGCACCAACTCTTTCGCCGTGAAATGTCCAGACTGTGTAGCCCTCGACAAAACCATACATGATCAAATGAGTTTGCACCTCGCTGTCTCGGTGGGCTTTCGGGTTCTTGCAATGAGAACATGGACATATGGTTGTCATCCGCTTCAGTCTCTCACGGTGAGCTTTACCAGCAGCAATAAACTTTCTTAATTCAAAGAGGTACCGCGGATCATTCACTCTATCGATCCGGTACATCCATTCCGACCTATCCATCATACCTGCGAACATTATCCGTCACAATCAACAAATAAAGAAGAATTAGGAGAAATTGATGATTTTTACGTCCAAAATCATGAAAAAGAGAGGAAATAACGATGTGAAAGATGAAGCATGCATCTATGATGAATCTAAGGTTAAAGAAATACATGACATCATTTTTTCCATTAAAATTGATCTAGATCTAGATATAGATCTAGAGAGAACTCTAGGTGATGGAAATAGAGAGAGAGGATGGAAGGAGAGAGGGGGAGCCTTTATGAACCTCTTATGATGTCCTCCTCCCTTAAATCCAAGCCCTTCAACTCAAATTAAAAGTGTCTTCAAATTTTAGGGCAAAACCTCCCCCATGAGTTTGAGAGAGAGGAAGACCCGTGGAGAAGACGAAGGGGCGCCGGTGATTATTTGTACAGGCTTTACCACGGCGGGCAATATAAAGCGCCCGCCGCAGGAAATGAACTCTTTACCGCGGCGGACAGTTTAAAGAGCCCGCTACGGTACATCGTATTAACCGCGGCGAGTGATTCATACTGCCCGCCGCGGTAAATAACGATTTCCTGCGGCGGGCAAATAAGGTGGCCTGCCGCGGTAAACCATCTCCCCGCAACGGGCGCCTTGGTGGCCGGCCTCGCTGGCCGGCCACCGGTTAACTGTGGCGGGCAAAAGAGGTGCCCGCCATAGAGCCCATTTTGACCACGCTGCTCAAATTGATTCATGTAGTAGTGAACCTGCCCGGAGGGAGCCCCATGCCCCCGCCTCTGCCCCGCTCTCCCAACTTGGACCTGATCGCTGCGGGGACATGGACTCGGCACCGGCCGCCCGCCGGTTCATGACACGGACACGGAACCGAACAGAGCACAACAGTTGTAACCGCTGCAGAAACGTACGTACCGGCAACACGTACGTTAATGCTTGCCGGGCCAGGAGGGCAGACGAGCGGATCGGACCGACTCGTCCTCTGACTTGGGAGCAGAGCACTGAGCACAATTAGTCGTCGTTGCGGTAACAAAGTCTTCCCTCTAGACCAGGTCGCGGACTTACAAAGAACACGAGAAGTATTATCAGATTGACCTACGTATGTGTTAATACCACCCCTCTAGGCAGGGCAATGACGATCTTGGTCTAATCCTCCGGCTTCAAACGCACAAAACAGAAATGCTGCTGAGATCAAAGGAGTTCGACATTCGAGAACAATAATTGGTGCATGAACGTACAGCATCCGAAGAATTACTTGGTCCATTTTTATAAATGTGGGCCCTCTAGAGGTGGAAACATTTTCCTCCAGAGGTCCGAAAAATTTTAGTAAAACAGAAAGTACATAGTATGGGCTAACCCTCTAGGCAGGGTAAACGAACGCCAAAAAAACAAATGATGTAGACATTCAAACGGGTTCGAGAACAATGGGGCCTGGACGCACAGCATGTGAAAATTCAACACTAATCGTCACTGTTGCATTTAAAAGTTTACGAAAACCACAACTTTCTATGTACACTATAAAGGAATTACAAACTACATTTACCTATCCTTTAGGACCTTTATAGCTAGTCACACAAGATATGTATGAATTCATGCGAAATTATGTGGCTAACACGTGGGTCAGTAAAGACGACTAGGTTAGCTAAAACCATAAATAGTTGTAGGTTTATAAAACCGACCTCAGAAGTCATTCTTTTATTTCATTTAAAAAACTACTTTTATCTAAGGTTTATTTCCTCTCATTTCTCCTTGCCCCTTGCATATTTGATACTACATGATTTCAAGGAAAGAAGGTACTGTCAAAAGGAAGTCGCTGTTGCCCAACCGTTTCGAGTAGATAGAAGATTTTCTTGATATTTACATGTGGATATTGAATATTAATATTACTAATTAGAGGCCACCAACATAACATCCGTGTTAATTATCCCGAGACACGCTACGCAAAAAAGATTAATCCTAGATTTTGTCCCAATAACTAGAAAGAATTATCCTTTACTTTGGTAGATCGTCATAGCTAATAATATCCACTAAACCTATTATATTTATATTACCAATTGGAGATCTCTTACAGAGATCCATCTTTATTCTCATAAAACATGTTAGAGAAAAAGATAAATACTAAAAACCAGAATAATCAGAAACACTAGGCCTTTAATTGGTAGAGTATCATAATCATAGTCAATAGTTCCAAAAAAATACCCGCTATGTCATTATTAAAAACACATAAAATAACCCCTAAATTTGATTTTTAAATTTCTCACCTTCACCATTGTAACAGATAATACAAAACAATCCTTTTTAATTTGCATTGAAATTACATGCATCTATCATTATAAAATATATAAACTGAAATGCCCCTCAGATTTGATTAAATACAGTGTAAACTATTATGAAAAATAAATCAATAATCATAAAGTGCACTACATTATAATTTTACAAAAAAAAATCAATTCTTTAAAGAGAGAACTGTCAGTGTAGATAAAACGTCACCAACAATAGTGATAATGTGATATAGTATATTCTAAAGCACATGACACAGCCACTTCCTTGGCAATTTACTAGCTTGAGAGGAATTGTTGGACGACCATAGGGAGTTGAACGAGGACGTTGCATTTCCAATCTCACGATCAGGAAGGTCCATGAATTTACTAACAAGTATTTTTCAACCTTTATCCCTGGTGCCGTGGTGCGGGACGTTGGATAGCAGACCTGTGAAAAAGATTTGAGGTAGACCCATTTAATGAACTAACTAATTCATTCCTATGATCACAAATATAAATCCATTTAGGCAATTAATTTTTTAATTATTAAAGGGGATGCTTTGGTTATCATCAATATATAAATAAAATTCCATATAAATTGACATTTTGTTGTGAAAACTATCCTCATAAACATATTCCCTCCGTTCCTAGTAAATTAACTCGTAGAGTTATTTTAAGTCGAGCTTCTTAATAAGTTTGACTGAGTTTATAAAAAATACAAATATTTATGACACAAAATTATTATTATAATATACGTCATTCATAGCATGCTTATACGGTTTATAGATATTTGTGAGGAGTGTGGCAGAATCATCTAAAATAGCATGCTTCCGGAGACGTTCGTCTTCCACTAGACGCGAAGCACCTCGAAAGTAAGCTACATCGGACGGTTCCGTCGAGCACACCCAAAGAGAGAACTCGAGCAATCCTCGTTTTTCATCCAGGATCTAATAATGAGAACGAGTTTACAATACTTAGTCCATTTCATACAACAAGAGTTCTCGAAAATACATTTTTACAACACCAAATTCAGAGTGCGGAATTTAAACAGCAGAATTGAAATAAACATCTAACGATAAGATATAAGGATCCATTTGTGCATATCAGAAGAATCCTTCACATAACAGCCACTCCTCAAGCTGCACCTGCAACAGGGGTAAATAAACCCTGAGTACACAATGTACTCGCAAGACCTACCTGACTACTGGGAATAACTTTTCGACTCCAAAGGATATGATAAACTTTATGGTTTGCTGGGTTTCCTTTTTGCGAAAAACATTACTAGTAGTGTATCCCCATGTTTGTTTTTATTAGCAGTCATGATTAGTTCATTAGCTAATCATTCTATGTAAGCACCTGTTCTACTTTCTAGCGAGAGTTGAGCAATCAGATCAATTTCACCATCTTTCATCTTTCAGTTCTTACTACGGTACTAGATCATAGACAAGTCGTACTGCATCACATGACGATTCGTGAACCAATGTAGTCCAGCTGGGTACCCTAAAACACACGCTCCGCTTGTACCCCAGGCACAAGCAAGATCAACCCACCACTCTCCTGTCAAGTGGTCCATGTCCTCGTCCAAACTTGAACTCCAAGCCCCCCACTCCTGAGTCCTGGACTCAGTGTGGTGCTTAGACCTCCATCATCTCCACTTCCAATCAATCGGTCCAAAAAGAGTTGGAACCCACGACAAGAGAGCAACGAGCCTTTCCGCTCCCACGAGCAAGTATATGTTCAGGATAATATGTCTATGATCTGACTAAAATCTACAGCAACAGACGGTCCTTAACCGACACAGGCAGAACAAGTGTAAATCCGAGCCTCGCTCGAATGCCTAACCAAGTCCAGATCCAAAGTACCATTCCGTTCGGTCTTCAATTATCGTTCATATATATTCCATGTGACAGTAACAATAATATATTTTCTATCTCTCGCGAGTAATATGTAATCACTCGACTTCTATCGGATCCTATAGCATAGCAATCTACATGATCCAGGTATATTAGTATGACTCATAGGATAAGGATATACATATGCAAGTGGTTTTCATCCAACTACTTAAAACTTAATGCACAAGCATAAAATAAAGTACAGAATAATCGGGGTTATGCACCAGGGCTTGTCTTGGGCAGGCGGATTATCAGCTAAGTCAGTCAGTGATGGCTCCGGGACCTCCTCCCGCACAAGGACCTCTTCCTCATACTCCTCGATCACCTCCTCGTACTCCTGTTCTCCGGCGGTCACGAACTCCACCAACTCGTTCTCTACTAGGGATGAAAATGGATCGGATATGGACGGATATCACCGATATTACATTTGTTTTCATATTTCTGTCTGGATTCGGATTCGAATACGGATAGTGTCAACTATGTCGGATAGGATACGATTAGATATCGACATCATAAATATGCGATTTGAGTATTTGGATACGGATACGGTATCAGATGTTGGATATTCAGACTCGGATATGGACAGATCTCAACCCCTCTAAACGGATTTGGTTTCAAATACGGTCGAAAAACGGTATCGGATGTAGAGAAATGCATGCAACGATGATGCAAGACTTTGTATTTTAGCAACAAGAACTCTTGAAATAAGAATACATCTACTAAGCCACTAAGCTAACTCTAATGACTAAGATGCTAAGCTAACTAGTATTTTCATCAACCAGGGTACAAATTCATCTAACATGTATTAACTTAACAACTAAATTATATTCTTACTCTTATTAGCTACTTAACTTATATTACAAGGAGCACCTAACTATCCTAGTGCTTAGCCTATTCTAGGGCTACAAAAATTACAGCGAGCACATAATAATACTAGAAAACTACCATAAACATTTCAGGATTAAAGCTATCACCAATTTACCACAAAAATTCCTACAATATTTAACCTAGTAATATTAAGCACTCTTAAATGATTTAATAGCTCCTAGTATCAACAAGCACATATATGAACTAAATACAGTAATAGATAGAGCACAATTTTACAAACCTAATAAAATTTGTTTCACAATTTTTAGATATCTACATTATTTTATATTAATTACCAAAGTTTAGCTCAGAATTAAAATGAAAAGCTATTTCTATTCTCCACGAAAAAGATAAACCGATTTCGGCCCAACGGGGGGCGCGGCCCACGCACGGAGGCGGCCCACGGCGGGGAGCCCATGCCCGTGCTAGCACTCTTGCAAAAATGCCCTCGCATTATCAGACAATAGCACGAACACTACACGTACTATTTCTATAGACAACGACTTTACAACGGAGCCATCGTATCTTTTCACCTTCGCACCGGAGAGGTCCCCGAGATGCCCCACGCTCGCCGGTGCAGCAGGCGATGGCACTAGGTGGTACGCCGGCCACCCAAGACCCTTGTAGACCTAAATAAGGGACCCATGATCACCTATGGGCCGACGCGCGGCTATGGGCGGTGGTTGCACGAACGGGGGTGAAGCAGAGTGGGCTCTCCCAGCGACGGCGACCAGCAGCGACGACAACCGTGTTCTGATGAGCCACAACATACAATAGATAATAGAGGTGATGGGTAAGCATCAGTAATGCACCATGATCCTACCCGTGGTGGTGTCCTGGCCGGAGATGCCCCGAGCAAGTCTGGCCGCGTGTGCGCGACGAGCTCGACAGTGAACCACAACGACACCGCCGTGTCAGCGGCATGGAGGCAGCATTAGGACTGCGACTAGCGTGCACATGATGAAGAGTGGTTCTAGATGAGGCTAGTGGTGCGGTCAATTCAACATGAGATGGCGAGGTTGGAGCTGGCCACGATGAGATAGGCTGGGCCTTAATGGCGCAATGGTGGGAGCAAAGCTCCAAAATTAGAGCTTGGCTAGGCCATAATCAAGGCAGGGTGGGAGCGGTCAGCAAGAGGACGTAAAGGCGAAGACATGGGCATGAGGAATTGATGAGAGGTGCTCGCTCTCTAACTTGCCATGACCGTGACTCGATGGCGGCAGAAAGCAGAGGAAGAAAAAGAGAAAGAGAGAGATGGGGTGCGGTAGGTGGGCTTGGCTCATCCTCGCCTTGTGTCGGGGATCGAATACTAGGGTACCCAAAGTGGAGCTAATAACCATCAAACATTGATGGTTCCGAATGGACAAGAGCGTGACTACACCTCTTGTCCAACAACCGATGGTAAAATCTACCTTGTCCAACCCCTAAGGGCTGGCTCCGCCTTGTCTGACCCCTGAGGGCTGGCTCCACCTCGCTCGACGCCCAGGGGCAGACCCCATCTCACTCGACATCCGAGGGCAGGCCCCGCCTTGCCCGACGTCTGAGGGTAGGCTTCGCCTCACCCAACGTCCAGGGGCAGGCTCTGCCTCGCCCGACGTCCGAGGGTAGGCTCCGCCTCACCCGACGTCTATGCACTGCTCCTTCATAACTACGCGCTCAGATAAGGTAGGGCACTCAAGTCTATAATACCAAGGACCATACCCTATACGCCTGTAGGAAAGTACCATCACGATATGACCAGACGGACACTTTAAGCCCTTCCAGGCATGTTAGAGCCCAAACAATGTTGTGGGCGCCGACATTTATCCTACAGTGTTATGGGCACTGAGATTTGCCCTCAGCCATGAATCCTAATGGAAACATATAACAACCACTATGGTCTAGAAGGAAACTCATGTCATCTGCAGTAATGAATGTGGGGCCTCTATGCCATCTACTCCCCATAGGGTCATGGCTCGGCACCCTGGTGCATCGTGCCGCCCGCCGGGGTAGGATGGGATGTAATCACTTGCTGAACAAGGCTAGAGCATGGCCCTATTAGGATCAGCAAATGTGATATGCCTAGCATCATCTGCCATGTCAGCAGGGTAGGCTCAAAGGAAAATGAAGACCCGACACCTTCGAAGGACCTTCTTTACCTCTATTTTTTCTTCTTTCTCCCATCTGTAATCCCTTCTCCCCCTTGATCTATAAAAGATAGGGCAGGACACCCCACTAAAGAGATGGATCAATTCTAGACACATCACAACACACAGCTAAGCAGCAACCAAGCTCTCTGCGACATTTCAACCTTTCCATCAGAGACTTGGGACCTGTCCCTCTCTCGCCCACTTGTACCCTCTACTACGAACCTTTCAGTGCTAATAACACGAGCAATAGCCACAAACTAGATGTAGGGATATTCTGCCCGAACCAGTATAAACCTTATGTCTTTTAGCACACCATCCGGGTCCAACGCATAATAAATACAAATTTACTAGTTGGTGTCTACTCAAAACACCAACAGTTGGCGCGCCAGGTAGGGGACCTTTGCATGTTCTAACATTAACATGAGGCCATGGATGGCTAGCCATGGAATCAGCTAGGTCCCAGATGCACACATGTATTTTGGTGACCTAGACTTCATTGTCATGGTGGGAGAAGAGTTGGCGTTGGCTCACATCGCCATCCAACCTCTCCCCTCCATCGGCATCAACTACGGGAGGGTAGAGTGCTAGCTCAGTGTCTCCTTGGGACCCTTTGGCAGAACCGCCCAAAATAACACACTTACGAAGGTGCTCGTCTACCGCCAGACACTAAACACCCCAAAAGCAAGCTACAGCTGGCGGTATCCGTCGGGCACACCCCAAGCGAGAACCCAAAAGATCCACATTTTTTCCAAGGATCCAATAATGAGAACAAGTTACAATACTAGTCCATTTCATACATCAGAGTTTCTTAAAAAGTACATTATTACATTACCAAATGTTAGAGTGGAATAATAAACAGCGGAATTTAAAATAAACATCTAGCGATAAGAACACGGATTCGTCTATGCCCACCAAAAGAATCCTCCACACAAGGGTACTTCTCATGCATTACCTACAATAGGGGTAAATAAACCCTGAGTATACAACGTACTTGCAAGACTTATCCGACTAGTGAGAATAATTTCTTGACTCCAAGGAATATGATAAGCTTTATGGTTTGCTGGTTTGTTTTGGCAAAAAGCAATACTAGTAGTGTGTCCTTATTGTTATTATTATCAGCCATATTAAGTTATTATCTTTCTTGTCTGTATAAGCACATGTTCTACTTTCAAGCAATAGTTGAGCAATCAATTCCATTTCTTCTTCTTTCAACTTCCAGTTCTTACTATGATGCTAGAGGTAAGACAAGTCGTACCGACTCGGTGGTAATTTGTGAACCAATGTGCCTAGCTAGGTGTCCCAAAAACACACGCCCCACTTGTACCCTAGGCACAAGTAGGACCAACCCATCACCCTCTTGTCCTAGGTGTCCAGGTCCCCATCCAAACTTGGACTCCAAGCCCCCACTCCTGAGTCCCAGACTCAGGGCGGTGCAAGAACCTCCACCATCCCCACCTACAATCAGTCGGTCTAGAAAGAGCTAGATCCATGACAAGAGAGCAAAAAGTCTTCCTTGCGCCCATACCCAAGTATGTGCTCGGGACAATAGATCCATGACTTGCCTCGCGTCTTTTGCAACGATCGGTCCTTAACCGACTAGACAGAGGAAAAGTGTAAACAAGCTATGCCCCATTGGCCGTAGGACACAACCTCTTACACCCACCAGTACCCAAACCATATCCCTACCCGATCACCATTTTTTCTTTCTACCATTTCATCATGAGTGATCAAATTTATCACCTATTTGTGAGTAACGACAGGTTACCCACGGTACTGACATCCTGAGCATAGCTGTTATGCGACCTATACTAGTAGGACTCATGAGTGGATATATTTATGCATGTAGTTTCCATAAAATGCCTGTAACTTAAATGCACATCATATATATATATATTCAGTGATAAAAAATAGGGGTTATACACCGGGGCTTGCCTTGGGCAGGCGACGGGTCAGTAAGGTCAGCACCAAAAGGCTCTAGGGCTCCCTCCTACACGAGGATCTCCTCCTCGTACTCCTCAATGACTTCGTCGTACTCCTGTTCATCGACGGGAACAAATTCTACCAGCTCATGATCTACATGCATAAAATGATGATGCAATGCTTAGTAATATAGCAACACCAACTCTTAAAATAAAAGTACACCTGTTTAACTACTAAGCTAGTGCTACCGACCACGGTACTAAATTATCTAGTGTTACCAATAACAAGTATGAAGTATGGCATATATTATTGGAACAACTACGGTTATTCTTACTCCTAATGCTGATTTACGCTATATATGATAAAGCAAGGATAATAGCTACTCTATTTATCAACTTACTCTAGGGCTACAAAATTTACAGCAAGTATATAATAATCTAGTGAGCCTACTAAATTTTTTTATAGCTATATCTGTCACTAATTTACCACAAACATTCCTACAATTTTTAATCTACATAATACTAAGCTCTTTAGTTTGAATTTATGAACCTACCATTGTTATAGCTAACTATAATCTAACTACACTAACAAGTATGTGGTATTTTTGTGAACCTAACAAACTTGGTTTCTCTATTTTTGAACAACTATATAATTTACTATAAATTATCAAAGCTTAGCTAGAAGTTATATTGAATAAACGATGGTAATTCGCTGGAGAATTGAAAAAGGAATTCTACCACGTGGCCCAACTCCTCGGCTTGGACCAAATCGACGCGACACGTGCGCGTACGTGCAGCCCACGGTGCGGCCCACACGGCGCAGCCTGGCCTAGAACGTTGACAGCCCACGGTAGGGAGGACTTGTGCGTGCCGGCGAATATGCAAAAGAAACCCTAGATTTCCACTAAATGACTCCACCGTCCCTCCTACTATTCTACTCTCTCACCGACGCTTGCATTTATCCCCCCGTCTCGCCTCGAATTTATGTTCTGACACCCCTAGCTAGATTTAACAGAGGCCGCGGCGTTTTCGGCTAACCTCGGTGAGCATTGACCCTTTCGGCAGCAATACTTGCCACCGAGACACTCCTCAATGCAACCACAGTTGAACGAGGTATCTAGCATCGTGATTGGTGATGTACAAAGGCACGGGCATGCACCATGGCGGGGTTTGGCCATGGTGACACTGACCTCAGCTAAACATCCAGCCTAGCTCTACCACTACTCCTAGCCTCCATCCCTACAGTACCGATAACCCCCTAGAGGTTCCAGATACGGTCATCCTTCTCCCAATCCAACCGGCCATGGACACAGTGATGACACGATGTCCGCCGGTGGTGGCCACGCACTTCAGCGAGCCTCGGCCCTAATTGACTCACCTAGCTATCCTAGGAGTAGGAGGGCCTTACCAGCAACACATAGGACGACCTAGACGATGTCATGGGGCATGTCAAGGCAACTAGCCACGTACGTGGGGTCACTCTGGTTCCTAGTGAGAGCGGCGATGATGTTCCCGGTGACCCACAACTCCACCGGTGAAACTACTGCATGACCGTGATCACCAAGTCAATCACTACACAATGCACAACCTAATTGAAACAGCAAAGCACCACACAACGCCCTGGCCGTGCGCTCGCTCCGGTGGCCATGGTGGACCGCCATGAGTGGAACACCCCACCTTACCTTGTTGTTGGCCGAACGAATGTCAGGATGACTCCAATTAGAAGCTAACTACTCTATCTCGTAGTATGCACAGTTAATTGGAAAGTTGTGGAGCATGCGAGGCCAATTTGTAGGGGTGACACCTACAGACTTATGGTGGTCGGCGACAACAAAACTTAAATTGACGCCCCTCCCTTGTACCACCGCAACAGTGGCTGGTTAGGTACTACGCTGTCCTTCCACTCGACCACCACACGTGCTCGGTACAAGGAAAGGGGCCAGTGCATTGGTTAGGCTTTGGCGTGGCTCTACCGGCCGGTGACCTTCTAGGCGATGTGACATGAGCCTTTGGCATGGCCTCGTGCGCAAGCGTGAGAACAAGGCAAGCAGGGCAAGCCCACGCGTGTGCACATCTGACGTCAACAGGAGCAGTAGCAGGACGGCAGCACCGAATGACACAATGGTGAGCAGCAGCCTCGGGCGGACGTGATGGAGGGGGTAGAGCAGCCAGGCATGGCCATCCTAGCGCATGCATGCCGTGTGCCAGAGCACGACAGCAGGAGACCATGGCCTACAGCGCAAAGCCAATGCGTGGTTGTGCGCATGCAGGCACGACGGTGGCCAGTGCTGCAGCGTCGAGAGCCGTGCGGTGACCGTGCCCTAGGCGCTGGCTTTGCTCAACCCATGACTTGTACGCTTTTTAAAGCTGTTCAAAAACTAAAGCCCAATGATTCAAGAGTCCAACCAGCTATTCTACACTCAAGAGGGTACCTAGGGCTATTGAACTAAGCCAAAGCATCTTGCCACTTCTTAACCCAATCGTTCTACAAAAACTGCTGAACGTAGCTTCGTCAATGCATTGTCCGACGTGGGAAATTTCGGTTGTCCTAATGATTTCGCGTCGAATGCGATTTTCAAGTTACCCGATACACTAGCTAGCGAATCCTATCCCTGACCGCATGTATTTTATCATTGCCTTCGAAGTTCATACTACAAACTTTATCAAAGTTCGTATAAATGTTCTATAGCATTTTTGTTCGATAAAAATTCACTTAGAACCCTAAACGATACAAAGAGACATGAAATGTAACATTTGTTTCTTGTTTTAAATAAACGTTTCAAGGTCTGAATATCTATGTATACCGTATATTACACACATTTACACACAAGTTAGATGCTCATGCAGTGTTTTAGCAAAAATTATACAGTGTAACACCGATGGTGTTACAAATCTACCCCCTAAAACCAAAATCTCGATCCGAGATTTCATGTGCCTAGTGTGAGAAGGAGATAGGAATTACATTTCGACGTAGCAACTAACTATCAAAACTAGAGAGGAGGTGGGGGTAATGCTCCAATAGGTAACTCTCTTGTTCTCACGTGGCCTCATCCTCTGAATGGTTTTGCCATTGCACTTTGTAGAACTTTGCCACACTGTTTCTGGTCACTCTTTCTTTCTTGTCCAGGATCTTGACTGGGTGCTCAACGTAAGTCAAATCTGGTTGGAGGGGAAGCCCTTCAACTTCTATAGCTTCATCCGGTACCCACAAATATCTCTTCAATTGTGAGACATGAAACACCTTGTGTACCGCAAATAAAATCTTAGGAAGCTAGAGACGATAAGAAACGGGGCCACATTGCCTCAAAATTTTGTAAGGACCCACGTATCGGGGAGCTAGCTTGCCATGGATACCAAACCGATGTTCTCCTCTCATAGGAGATACCTTGAGGTACACATAATCCCCAACTTCAAACTCCAAAGTCCTTCTTCGCTTGTCTGCATAGGCTTTCTATCGGTTCTGAGACGCCTTCAAATGATGCTGGATAAGGACAACTTGCTCTCAAGCCTCCTTGATGAATTCTGGCCCAAAGTATCCACGGTCTCCCACTTCAACCCAATTAAGTGGCGTCCAACATTTCTTTCCATACAGAGCTTCAAATGGGGCCATGTGAATGCTCTCTTGGTAGCTATTATTATAAGAAAATTTAGCTAACTTCAGGCATCCATCCCACTTCTTAGGAAAAGAAATGGCACAAGCTCTCAACATGTCTTTGAGCACTTGGTTCACCCTTTTGGTTTGGCCATCAGTCTGGGGGCGATAGGCTGAACTGCGGAGGAGACTAGTTCCAAGACACTCCTAGAGTTGCTCGCAGAAGCGAGAGATAAAAACTGATCCCCTATCAGAGATGATAGTGAGGGGAACTCTGTGTAGAATCACAATCCAGTCCAAGTACAACTCGACATACTGTATGGCGGAATATTTAGAATTCACTAGGAGGAAATGAGCTAACTTGGTGAGGTGATCCACAATGACCCAAATAGAGTCATAGCCCTTAGATGTGCAGGGTAAACCCACAATGAAATCCATGGAAATATCCTCCCATTTCTAAATAGGAATGGGCAAGGACTGTAGATATCCTAGAGTACGCATATGATCGGCCTTAACTCTACCACAAGTGTCGCACTCCGCGACGTGCTGGGTGATGTCTTGCTTCATGTTGGACCACCAATACAAGTGGCGTAGATCATGATACATCTTGTTGCTACCAGGATGAATAGATAACTTTGAATAATGGGCTTCATTCAAAATCTTCCTTCTCAGCTCCTCACTGAATGGAACCACCAGCCTATCCTTGTATCTTACTACACCATGCTTATCAACACTAAAGTGAGGGCCACGCCCTTTGGCAATCAATTTTTTGATGTGGGGAATTTCTGTGGGGTCTTCCCTTTGCTCTCGAATAATCTGCTCCAACAATTCTGAGATCAATGCAATGTGAGCCAACACCTCTACGTGGTTGAGAGACAAAGGTGTTTCCTCAACCTGGTGTGACTTTCAGCGTAAAGCATCAGCCACTACATTGGCCTTTCCTGGGTGATAATGGATTTCCAAGTTATAATCCTTTATCAATTCTAACCACCTCTTTTGCCTCATATTCAGCTCAGACTGAGTGAAAATATACTTGAGGCTCTTGTGATCCATAAAGATATGCACTTTGTTGCCCAACAGATAGTGCCTCCAAATCTTTAGAGCGTGGACCACAATAGCCAGCTCTAAGTCATGTGTGGGGTAATTCACCTTGTGCTTTTTCAGTTGGTGCGAAGCATAAGCTATCATACGCCTATCTTGTATAAGCACACACCCCAAACCCATCTTCGAGGTATCACAATATACATCAAAGGGTCTATCAATGTCCGGTTGGGCCAACATAGGAGCAGCGGTCAGAAATGTCTTCAAAGCTTGGAAGGCTTCTTCACAGGCTAGACTCCAATCAAACTTAACTTCTTTTTGGAGCAGCTTGGTCATTAGCTGGGCTATCTTAGAGAAATCCAGGATGAAACGCTGATAGTACCCAGCTAGACCAAGGAACTAACAAATTTGGTGCATAGACTTGGGAGACTTCCAATCTAGCACATCTTGCTAGGATCTACTGAAACATCGTCAGGTGTCAACACATGCCCCAAAAACTGCACTCGATCTAACCAAAACTCACACTTGCTGAATTTGGCATACAACTTGTGCTCCCTGAGTCGAGAAAGTACTATCCGAAGGTGTTGGGCATGCTCTTCATCATTCTTGGAATATATCAGGATATCATCAATGAATACTACCACAAACTTGTCTAGCTCCGGCATAAAGACTGAATTCATCAGGTACCTGAAGAAGGCAGGAGCATTGGTGAGACCAAAAGACACCACTAGGTACTCATATAGCTCATACCTAGTAGAAAAAGCTATCTTTGGTATATCATGTGGTCTGATCTTTATCTGATAATAGCCTGACCGGAGGTCATTCTTTGAGAACACGTTGGCACCGGCTAGTTGATCAAACAAGGTATCTATGCAGGGCAAAGGATACTTATTCTTAACTGTTACCACATTAAGAGGGCGGTAATCCACACACATCCACAAAGTACCATCCTTCTTCTTCACAAAATGGCTGGACAACCCCATGGTGAAGAACTAGGATGGATGAAGCCTTTTTCCATCAAGTCTTCCAGCTGCTTCTTCATCTCAGCCAATTCTCTTAGAGCCATGCGGTACGAGCATCTAGAGATAGGGGCAGTACTAGGCTCTAGCTCAATGGAGAATTTTACCTCTCTTTCCGGTGGCAACCCAGGAAGATCTTTAGGAAAAATGTTCGAGAACTCACATACCACAGGGATGGGGGTAAGATCAGGAGAGGCTTTAGCATGGGTAGGAACAGGTAAGACTGGATTTGAGGATACAAGCAGAGACATCCTATCCTTAGAAGAAGGAAGCCATAACTCTATACTTCTTCGCTTCAAATCTAAGACTACCCCATACACCCGCAACTAGTTCATTCCAAGAATAGCATCAATGCCTTGCCCAGGCATTACCATGAACTATAGGCGGTAAGTATGGGTGGCTAATACCAAGCTTACTGTGTTCGTTCAGGTATGATGAACATTTGTGAACCCATAGTACAGATTCTATAGGCATAAGATATATCCATAAGTGGTAAGTTGTGCCGGTCTATAAATCCCATGCTCATAAATGAATGTGATGCACTAGAATTGAACAACACATAAGCTAGATGGGAATCGATGGTAAATATACCAGCCATCACTGGTTCCTGCTGCAATATCTGCTCTGCATCTATGAAATGCACCTGGCCGGATCTACTGGGCACTTTCTTCTTAACCACGGTCCTCCTGACTAGTCTAGAGTTCACCGATGGTTGAGCAGACTGAGCTGGCTGGTTCTAGGGACACGCTCGAGCATAGTGGCCATCTTTGCCACATTTGAAGCAAGCGCTCGGCTTGTTTTCAAACCCTTGGTGAGGTGGGACCTGCTATCCCTGAGGCTGCTGGGGCTGCACCTGCTGCATGGGTGCATGATACTGTGTGGAAGAAGTCTGAGAAGTTTGCTGGGGCTGCCGAAATGAAGGCCCACCTTATGATTGATAGGGCCCCCACTGGACAACCTATACCTTCTGAGTATGAGAGTGGCTAGAAGACCTTGCAGCCACCCACTTCCTCTTCCACTCTGCCTAGGAATCCCGCTACAAGCCCTCTATGGCGATGGCAGCATTTATCATTGCCCCAAAAGTCTAATAGTTCACAATGTATAGCTTCTCCTGAAGGATATAAGATAGGCCATGAAAGAAGCAGCCCTTCTTCTTCTCATCAGTGTCCACATGAATGCCAGCATATTAGGACAAGTGATTGAACTTATTCACCTTGTCCATCACTATCATACTTCCTTATTGTAGCTCTAGGAACTCAGTTAGCTTCCGATTGATGACACCAGTAGGAATATAGAACTCTCTGAATGCTATGGTGAACTCCTACCAGGTTGCCAGATGATCTAGGTGCTGCATGGCATGGAAGGTATCCCACTATGCACTTGTGGACCCCAATAGTTGCTGAGCTGCAAAGCGCACTTTCTCCTCATCGGCCACATTGAGCAACAGAAACTTCTGCTCCAGAATGCGAAACCAGTGCTCCGAATCCAGAGGCTCATCTGTTGGCGTGAAAGTGGGCGGGTGGGTCTTGAGGAAATCCTGGTAAGAGGATGGTCCCTCAGGATGGTGGGCACCACCCCCATTCCCACCATTGCCCCTGTGGCCTCCGCGGCAAAGCCAGCGATAGCTTGTGCCATTATCTCCATGGCATGGGCTGACTCTCGGCGAGCAGCCAACAGTTTTGCCATCATCTCTGCGTGAGTCATCGGAGGCGGTGGTGGCGGAGGAGGAGCTAGAAGTGGAGCCCCATGGCTCTCCCCGTTGTGCTCATTGGCCTAGCCACTCTTGCCTTGGCCTTCGCCAAGATCGTGAGCTACCCCAGCACTGGTGCTCCCATGTTCGGACCTTAGATTCATCTATAAGAGATAGGAACCATCCATTTAGAACAACCTTCCCGATCCAAAGCAAGAGATTAGAGAATGACAACACATTAATTAAAGCATTCTTTTAGTTAATCCTATCAATTTATAAATCCAATTATACGTATAGGGGGATTTTAGTTTAAGCAAGGTGCTATTATCATGATGCATGCTTTGGCCTACATGTTCACTCAAGCCAGTATAGTGGCATTCATAAAATTTTTGGCACATCGCACACTCATTTTTCGTATGCTAGATGATTTCTTACGCAACGTAAGTCAGTGTACCTACAAAAAACTGATTAGATAAAACTAGTGCCTCTATCCTAGATAGACCATATTGCTAGGGCTTATACTTATTTACATAATGTAATCGCATCCTAGTTTTCGCAAAACTTTTGTTGGTCAAATTTTTAAGTTTTGAAAAAGAGTGATGAAACTCGTAACCATTATTGGCTCTGGTACCAACTCTGGCAGAATCGCCCGAAATAACACGCTTACGGAGGTGCTCATCTACCGCTAGACACTAAACACCCTGAAGCAAGCTACAGCGGGCGGTATCTGTTGGGCACACCCTAAGGGAGAACCCAAAAGATCCACATTTTCCCCAAGGATCCAATAATGAGAACAAGTTACAATACTGGTCCATTTCATGCATCAGAGTTTCTTAAAAAGTACATTATTACATTATCAAATGTCAGAGTGCGGAATGATAAACAACGGAATTTAAAATAAACATCTAGCGATAAGAACGAGGATCTGTCTATGTCCACCAGAAGAATCCTCCACACAAGGGTACTTCTCATGCATTTCCTGCAACAAGGGTAAATAAACCCTAAGTACATAATATACTCGCAAGACTTATCCGACTAGTGGGAATAATTTCCCAACTCCAAGAAATATGATAAGCTTTATGGTTTGCTGGTTTCTTTTGGCAAAAAGCAATGCTAATAGTGCATCCATATTGTTGTTATTATCAACTGTATTAAGTTATTATCTATCTAGTCTATATAAGCACCTGTTCTACTTTTAAGCAATAGTTGAGCAATTAGTTCCATTTCTTATTCTTTCAACTTTCAATTCTCACTACGATGCTAGAGGTAAGACAAGTCGTACCGACTCAGCGGCGATTCACGAACCAATGTGCCCAGCTAGGTGCCCCAAAAACACACGCCCTGCTTGTACCCTAGGCATAAGTAGGACCAACCCATCACCCTCCTGTCCTAGGTGTCCAGGTCCCCGTCCAAACATGGTCTCCAAGCCCCCACTCCTGAGTCCTAGACTCAGGGTGGTGCAAGGACCTCCACCATCTCCGCCACCAATCAGTCGGTCCGGAAAGAGCTGGATCCACGACAAGAGAGCAACAAGTCTTCCCTACGCCCATACCCAAGTATGTGCTCAGGACAATAGATATGTGACTTGCCTCGTGTCCATTGCAACGACCGGTCCTTAACTGACTAGACAGGGAAAAAGTGTAAACAAGCTATGCCCCGTTGGCCATAGGACACAACCTCTTACATCCACCAGTACCCAAACCATATCCCTGCTCGGTCACTATTTTTCCTTTCCACTATTTCATCATGAGTGATCATATTTATCACCTATTTGTGAGTAACAACATGTTACCCACGCTACCGACATCCTGAGCATAGCAGCTACGTGACCTATGGTAGTAGGACTCATGGGTGGATATATTTATGCATGTAGTTTTCATAAAATGCCTGTAACTTAAATGCACATCATATATATATACAATGATCATAAAATAGGGGTTATGCACCGGGGCTTGCCTTGGGCAGGCGATGGGTTAGTAAGGTCAGCACCAAAAGGCTCTGGAGCTCCCTCCTGCACGAGGATCTCCTCCTCGTACTCCTCAATGACTTCGTCATACTCCTATTCATCAATAGGCACGAGTTCTACCAACTCGTGATCTACATGCATGAAATGATGATGCAATGCTTAGTAATATAGCAATATCAACACTTAAAATAAAAGTACATCTGTTTAACTACTAAGCTATTGCTACCGACTACAGTACTAAATTATCTAGTGTTACCAATAACAAGTATAAAGTATGGCATACATTATTAGAGCAACTACATGTATTCTTACTCCTAATGCAGATTTACGCTATATATGATAAAGCAAGGATAATAGCTACTATACTTATCAACTTACTCTAGGGCTACAAAATTCATAGCAAGTATATAATAATCTAGTGAGCCTACTGTAAAATTTTCATAGCTATAGCTATCACCAATTTACCACAAAAATTCCTACAATTTTTAATCTACATAATACTAAGCTCTTTAGTTTGAATTTATGAACCTACCATTGTTACAACTAATTGTAATCTAACTACACTAACAAGTAGGTGGTATTTTTGTGAACCTAACAAATTTGGTTTCCCTATTTTTGGACAACTACACAGTTTACTATAATTTATCAAAGTTCAGCTAGAAATTATATTGAATAAACGTTGGTAATTTGCTGGAGAATTGAAAAAGGAATTCTACCGCGTGGCCCAACTCCTCGGCTCGGCCCAAACCGACGTGATGCGCGTGCGTACGCATAGCGCACGGTGCAGCCCACATGGCGTAGCCTAGCCCAGAGCCCTAACGGCCCATGACAGGGAGGACCCACATGCGCCGACGAATATACAAAAGAAACCTCAGATTTCTACTAAATGGCTCCACCGTCCCTCCTACTATTCTACTCTCTCACTAACGCTCGCATTTATCCCCCCGTCTCACCTTGAATTTATGTTCTAACACCCTTGGCCAAATTTAGCAGAGGCCATGGCATTTTCGGCCAACGCCGGCGAGCACCGACCCTTTCGGCAACAATACTTGCCACCGAGACACTCCTCGATGCAACCGTAGTTGAACGAGGTATCTAGCATCGCCACGGTGGGGTTTGCCTATGGTGACGTATAGAGGCATGGCCATGCACCACGGTGGGGTTTGCCTATGGTGACGCCGACGCTAGCTAAACGTCTAGCCTTGCTCTACCACTACTCCTAGCCTCCATCCCTAGATTACCGATAACCCCCTAGAGGTTCCAGATACGGCCATCCTTCTCCCAATCCAACCGGCCATGGACATAGTGATGACACGACATTCGCCAGTGGTGGCCACACACTCCAGCGAGCCTCGGCCCCAATTGAGTCACCTAGCTATCCTAGCAGTAGGAGGGCCTTACCAGCGATGCATAGGATAGCTTAGATGCAGTCGCGGGGCATGGCAACGCAACTGGCCACATGAGCGGTGATGTGGTTCCTGGGGAGAGTGGCGATGATGTTCTCGGTGACCCACGACTTCACTGGCAAAACCACTGCACGAGCGCGATCACCAAGTCAATCACTATGCAATGCACAGCCTAATTGAAATAGTAAAGCACCACACGACGCCCTAGCTGTGCGCCCACTCCAGCAGCCATGGTGGACCGCCGTGAGGGGAATGCCTCGCCTTACCTCACTGTTGGCCAAACGAACATCGAGATGACTCCACTCAGAAGCTAACTACTTTAGCTCATAGTATGCCCGGTTAATTGGAAAGTTATGGAGCATGCGAGGCCAATTTGCAGGGGCGACGCCTATAGACTTATGGTGGCCGGCGATGACAAAACTTAAATTGATGTCCCACCCTTGTACCACCACAATAGTGGCCGGTTAGGCACGACGCTGTCCTTCCACTTGACCTCCACACATGCTCAGTACAAGGAAAGGTGCTAGTGCATTGGTTAGGCTTTGGTGTGGCTCCACTGGCCGGTGACCTTCTAGGCGACGTGATAGGAGCCTTTGGAGTGGCCTCGTGCACAAGCGTGAGAACAAGGCAAGCAGGGCAAGCCCATGTGCAAGCTCATCCAACATCAACAAGAGCAGTAGCAGGGTGGCAGCACCTGACGACGCACAGTGCGAGCGACGCAACGGCGAGCAGCAGCCTTGGGCAGACATGATGGAGGGGGTAGAGCTGCTAGGCATGGCTGGGCCTAGCGCGCGCGTGCCATCTGCTAGAGCACGGTAGTAGGAGACCATGGCTGGTAGCGTAGAGCCAACACATGGGTGTGCACATGGAGGCACGACGGCAGCCGGGGCAGTAGCACCAAGAGCCGTGCGGTGACCGCGCACCAGGCGCTGGCATTGCTCAACCCATGACTTGCACGCTTTGTAAAGCTATTCAAAAACTCAAACCCAATGATTCAAGAGTCCAACCAGCTATTCTACACTCAAAAGGGTACCTAGGGCTATCAAACTAAGCTAAAGCATCTTGCCACTTCTTAACTCGATCGTTCTATAAAAATTGCCGAACGTAGCTTCGTCAACGCATTGTCCAACGTGGGAAATTTCGGCTAAGTCCTAATGATTTTGGGTCGAATGCAATTTTCAAGTTACCCGATACACTAGCTAGCGAATCCCATCCCCGACCGCATGTTTTTTATCATTGCCTATGAAGTTCGTACTACAAACTTTATCAAAGTTCACATAAACGTTCTATAGCATTTTTGTTCGATAAAAATTCACTTAGAACCCTAAATGATACAAAGAGACATGAAATGTAACATTTGTTTCTTGTTTCAAATGAACGTTTCAAGTTCTGAATATCTATGTATACCCTATATTACACACATTTACACACAAGTTAGATGCTCATGCAATGTTTTAGCAAAAATTGTACAGTGTAACACCGAGGGTGTTACAGACCCCAACCATCCAGGAGGGACTTGTGCCATCTCACCCTCTCTCTGGAACACCCCGCACGAAGCGCCCCGATAGTGCTTTGATTCAGTCTATGCAACGCCATAGCGACCATTAGCCACCTTGTGGCACAACGCATGATCCCATTCCCCACGAATAATGAGTTTTGGGGGTGATCGAATATGTCACGGAATCTCTCCATGACCTCCTCACAGAGGAGCTGGGGTCGCCCTCTAGCTCTAACTCTATTAGGGGGAGCCATCACCCCTCCTAGGAATTCTTCATGACGGGTACCCCCTAGGGACATGTCGAAAATGTCTCCGAGGAGGAGGCTACCCCAGTGAACAACCTTGGCAATGAGGCTAAGGGGGAGATAGGGGCCCCACCTCGCATGAGGGTGGAGCAGCTAAAAGCCCGACTCTAGGAGATCGAGGAAGCATGACTCTAGCTCGAGCAGGAATGCGCAAAGCTCGACCGGGAGATCGAACGCCATGGATACTATGGGCGCGCACGTGCCATGGCCCACAACGTGCCATGGATACTATCTACAGATGATGACGCCCTCCCTCACTTTGCCCAGGCAAGCTAGAACATCACCGCTGCAGCGGCCCTGCTCCATGGCCTTCCAGAGGTCGCGACGCCCGAGCACCATTGGGCCCACCATGACATTCGCACGCTACTCAAACATGTGGCAGCACAACAGGCAGAGAGTTCATTGTCTTGGTGATGTGAGCTCGATGTCAGCCAACGCACGCTCTCTAAGCGGCCCAGTAGGGATGCCTTGGTCCACTAGGCACCATATGGTGGAAGGTGGTGTGTCATGGTCCTAGTGCATCAATGCCTCGGCTATAACCACGACGCACGTAGCACTCTCAATGCTTGTAGGTGTAGCCATGACGATCCAAGAGAGGGAGCCAGCCACAGCTATCACCCTCATCGCGGCGGATGCTACGACAGTGGTGAGGACCGGAGCCCGAGCCCTGGCCTGCCCAGCCCTTAGGCCTTCAGTTGACACATCCTCAATGCTGCCTTTCCACCAAGGTACTGCCCACCAACCAACATCCTAAAGTACTCTGGGGAAACAAACCCCAGACTATGGCTCAAAGACTATTAGCTTGCCTACCAAGCCGGTGGTGCGGATACTGATGACTTCATTATCCTGAACCTTCCACTGTTCTTGGCTGATTCGGCATGAGCGTGGTTGGAACACCTGTCGTCCAATAGAATCCAGAGTTGGGTGGACCTAAAGGAGATCTTTATGGGGAACTTTTAGGGCACATACAAGCGTCCTGGGAACCTATGGGACCTCAAAAACTGCCAATAGAAGGCCGGTGAAACTCTCCATGGGTACATCCAATGCTTCTCCCGATAGTGCAATGAGCTACCTAACGTCGCCGACACTAATGTCATAGGAGCTTTCCTATCTGGGACTACCTATGAGTCTTTGGTTCATAAGCTAGTATGCAAGGGCCCGTGAACCACCAAAGAACTCCTAGACATCGCCACCAGCCATGCTTTAGGAGAAGAAGCGGTCAGAGTGATCTTCGATTGTCTCAAGGGCAAGGCAAGGTGGGACGAGGGCGCCGGCGAAGGTGCCTCCAATCATTCTGCCAAAAGGACGAATGAGAAGCAATGGCACGAGGACTCGCTCGTGGCTGCTGCTGACCACAAGGGTGGTCGGAAGCCCACGAAGGGCACTCTAAACCATTTTGAAAAACTACTTGAGGGGCCATGCCCAAACCATGCCTTCTCGATTAAGCATCTATACAAGGACTACAGCCTAATGAGGCGATTCTTGTCTAGAAGCTCTAACAAAAGGGGAGCAGAGCAAGGACCTTGACCCCACCATGGATGACACCGAGGGGAAGGATGGTGGCTTTCCGACACTAGATGGTTGCCTCATGATCTTTAGAGGATCAGCGGCTTATGACTCCAAATGTTGTTAGAAGGTCACACGCCATGAGGTCTATACAACTGAACTAGCCACACCTACCTTCCTCTAGTGGTCTGAGTCTGCCATAACCTTTGATCAGACTAACCACCTAGAGAGCATCCCGCATCTGGGGAGATATCCACTCATGGTCAACCCGATCATCGACACGAAGTGGCTCACCAAAATACTGATGGATGGAGGTAGCGGTCTCAACATCATGTATGCCAAAAATGCTCGAGTAAATGGGCGTCGACTGGACATGCGTCCGCCCAACCCAAGCACCTTTCCACGGCATCATGCCTAGAAAGCAGGCCAAGCTACTTGGGCACATCGATTTGCCTGTTACCTTCAGGGATCCATCCAATTATAGGACGAAAACCCTCACCTTCAAGGTGGTTGGGTTCCCTAGAACCCTCCACGCCATCCTAGGACATCCATGCTATGCAAAGTTCATGGTCGTCCCCAACTATACATACCTCAAGTTAAAGATACCGGGCCCCAGTGGGGTCATCACCATCAGCATCTCCTTCCAGCATGCCTATAAGTGCGTGGTCGAGTACTACGGTCACGCCACAACATTTGTCACCTCTGAAGAGCTCGACGCCATCAAGAAGGAGGTCTCCGAAGAAGCGCCCGACACCAAGAAGTCAACTAGGTCTTTTGAGCCTACGGAGGGCTCTAAAGAGGTCCTCATAGATCCCGGTAGCCCCGACGGCAAGGTGGTACGCATTGGCACCGTGCTTTCCTCTAAATAGGAAAACACACTCGTCGACTTCCTCCACGCAAACAAGGACATCTTTGAGTGGAAACCCTCGGAGATGCCAGGCATCTAGAGGGAAGTCGCGAAGCACACTTTGAAGATCTATTTAGGCTCCAAGCCAGTAAAATAGCGCCTATGTCGCTTCGATGAGGGAAAACGTAGGACCATCGACAAAGAGATCACAAAGCTTTTGGCGGCCGGATTCATCAAGGAAGTGCACCACCCAGAGTGGTTGTCCAATCCCATTCTTGTACAAAAAAAGAGTAGAAAATAGAGGATGTGTGTTGACTATACGGGCCTCAACAAAGCATGCCCAAAGGATCCATTTCCTTTAACGCGCACAGACCAGATAGTTGATTCTACCTTAGGGTGCGAAACCTTCTATTTTCTTTATGCGTACTCTAGATACAATCAAATTGTGATGAAAGAATCCAACCAGCTAGCGACATCATTCATTACCCCCTTTGGATCATTCTCCTATGTCATAATGTCATTCAGTCTAAAGAACATTGGGGCTACATACCAGCGTTGTATGCTCAAGTGTTTCGGGGACCTCATCGGGCGGACCGTTGAGGCCTACGTGAACGACATCGTGGTCAAAACTAAACATACTGACCACCTCATAGCTGATCTTGAGCAAACCTTTGCAAAACTCCGAGCAAATGACATCATACTAGAGATGGGCCAAGGGGTCAAAACTAAACTAGAAGTGTGTTTTCGGGGTCCTGAAGGGCATGCTGCTTGGTTTTATCATCTCTGAGTGTGGCATAGAGGCCAACCTAGAGAAGATCTCAGCCATCACAAAGATGGGCCTGATTCAGAGTATAAAGGGGGTGCAGCGAGTTACAGGGTGCCTCACCGCACTCAGCCGCTTCATCTTATGCCTCGGCGAACGAGGTCGCCCCCCTTTATCGACTTCTGAAGTAGGCTAATCGCTTCGAATGGACGTCCAAGGCCTAAGAAGCACTTGACATGGTTAAGCAGCTCCTGACAAAGACCCCAATCCTGGTTCCTCCCACCAAGTGAGAACACCTTCTGCTCTACATCGCGGCCACCACACAAGTGGTCAGCGCCACACAAGCGGGAAGAAGAGGGCACGCCCTCAAAGTACAGTGCCCTATGTACTTCATTAGCGAGGTCCAATTTGACTCAAAGATCCACTACCCCTAAATCTAGAAGCTCCTGTACACTATCCTCATCACAAAGAGGAATCTAGGCCACTACTTTGAGTCACACCCGATAACGGTTGTGACATCCTTCCACCTCGATGAGGTCATCCAAATCTAGGATGTCATGGGGAGAACCACAAAATGGGCACTCAAGCTGATGGATCAAGGCATTGCGTATGCCCCTCAGACGGCCATCAAGTACCAGGTATTAGCTGATTTCATCGTAGAAATGGACCGAGGTCCAAATGCCACCGACGGTCGTCGATCAAGAGTATTGGATGATGTACTTTGATGGATCGCTGATGAAGAAGGGCACTAGTGCAGGGCTGGTCTTCATGTCACCCCTTAGGGTACGCATGAGGTACATGGTCCGTCACCATTTCCCGTCCTTAAATAATGTGGTCGAATATGAGGTGCTCATGAACGACCTACGCATTGCCATCGAGTTGGGCGTCCAACATCTCGATGTTCGGGGAGACTCCCAGCTAGTCGTTGATCAAGTCATGATGGAGTCAAGCTGCCATGACACCAAGATGGCTACCTATTGCCAAGAAGTCTGACGACTAAAAGACAAGTTTGACAGCCTCAAGCTCAATCACATCCCGAGGTGCCTCAACGAGGCGGCTGATGCACTTGTGAAGGCAGCATCCAACCAAGAGCTAGTGCCAATAGGAGTCTTCACCAATGACTAACACAAGCCCTTGGTCTACTACAAGGGGGTCAGAACAGGCCATTGACGGTCCCCCCAATTTAGCCTCGAGGACTGACCAACCATCGTCTTCGTCTGGCCTCAAAGTCATGGAGCTCGAAGAAGACCCCATGATAGAGCTCGAACCTCTGGTCGACTAGAGAGTACTCTACCTCAACTACCTTCTTCGTGACATGCTGCCAATGGACAAGACGGAAGCTCGATGGCTCGCACGTCATGCTAAGTCCTTTGTTCTCGTGGAGGACGAACTCTACAATTGAAACCACACTGGGATACTGCAGCGCTACATCCTCATCGAATAGAGGAAGCACTTGCTGAGCGATATCTATGGTGGGATATGCAGTCACCATGCCATGCCTAGAACCCTGGTTAGAAACATGTTTCAATAGGGATTCTATTGGCCCACTGCAGTAGCCGACGTCGAGCAGATCATGCGCACCTACAAAGGGTGCTAGTACTATGCTCGATAGACTCACCTCCTAGCCCAAGCACTCTAGATGATCCCCATCACATGACCGTTCATGATCTAAGGGCTCAATTTGGTTGTAATGGAAATGGGGATCCTAATCTTCCATCATGTACAAGTAACTATCATTGTGGCGGAGAATGACACACCGATACAGCTTCAGATTAAAAGATCGAACCCTACAATCTTAGCACCACAACTCCTCTGGTTATCAATCGAGAAATGGATCCAGTGGACCTCGCCAAGAAGGCTAATCCCTACCTGTGCAATGAAGAACACAAGCAAGAACAAGAAAGAAAGCACCCAAATTGCAGATGAATGATTAATCTCACAAAGTTGGGGTCTCACAAACCGAAGAATGGTGAAACTATTCTTGATAGATTAATCTAAGTAAAACCCCAAAACCTAATAACGGTGGTGGCATATGATTATAAAGGTCTTAGGGTCATCGCCTACCCTAGACATGCCCCCTAATGGGCTCAAACATGATACACGGTCCAACGGACCAAAAGACAGTGTCGCAGCACCTTGGTAGATTCTGGACACTGAGTTGTTTTGTTGATGCCCATTGATTCTGAAGGCCTTTTGACATGACACCACTTGAATTGGATTCTTTATCAAATTAGCTTTCCAACCATATGTGGATCATCGAAAATGGAGTCCGGATACATCCTGGGTGACCAGTTTAAGGAAGACTGGTCCTAGAGGTCGAGGCAGACTCGAACTTGAGTTGCTTTGGGCCTCCACCTCAGGGACTCGAACCGAATTAGCCTCAGGCCTCCTTCTTGAGTTGGACATCCTTGCTGGCTATGGGGGTATTAACCCCTATACCCTTATGGCTAGGCTTAGGCTGGCCCAGACCAGAGGGCCTGGCTCGTTAGAAGCCGACGCACGGCCCAGCCAATCTGTTCGGAGTCCCACGCAAGGAATCAAGGCAGATTTGGAGATCAAGCAAGATCCTAGTCAATTAGAATAGGAATCCTTATCCGGCCACCTATGGCAATTGTATCTGGTTAGGATTAGTTTCTAGATCTGTAACCCTGCCCCCCAAATTATATAAGGCGGGTAGTGGACCCCTCTAAAAATCATCTCTCATTGACATATAGCAATACAATCCGACACATGACGTAGGTATTACGCCTTTACGGCGGCCGAACTTGGATAAAATCTCGTGTCTGTCTTGCATCACCATTTTGTTTATAGCTTGCGCATCTGTCTGTCGATAATCTACTACCTTGGGCATATCCCTAGGTAGACTGCCAACCATATTTCATCGATAGTGGCACGCTAGGTAGGGGGTATGCATACTACTCTCTAGGCGAACAAGATGGTCATCATCCCCGGTTCCATGGCTACACCGAATGGCCTCACGTTCACCATCGGCCAGATCACCTAGACTACTGGCTCCGATGACTTCATCGCCATGACCCCAGAGGAGGTGTGGGTTCAATCTGTGCTGACCACTGCTTCACCTGCATCGGCTATGGCTCTGACCATGGTGGATCTAGCTCCAACCATGCCAGCATCATCTTCAGCCATGCTGATAACCCATCGTCCACTTCCTCGTTACAAAAGGAGGCAGATCGACAACACCGACTTGCTCGACTCCATCGATCGGGTCGGCACCAAACTTGCTAAAACCCTAGCTCTGGTAAGTTCGATTCAAAGTCAACCTAATGAGCAGGTAACTACGACCCACAATAGAGCTACCTAACCAGCTCGAGCCAGTCATCCTGCACGACTCGGTATGGATCTCGTGGTCACATCTACTCCTAAAGGGCGCTCTGTTCGTCGTCAGCCAGCCCCTGCGATGGGTCTCTAGCTCTCCGAGTACAAAGCCTCGATGGAGAACCACCAGGCCTAGCCCTACGGTTAGTGCAACTTTGTCAACATGGTTTGGATTGAGGATTATCAAGAAGGATCGATCCACATAGTTCAAGAGGGTGGCTCAAGCTCCTCGTCTGGCATCGCATCTAATGTCTCCGTTCACACCGAGCTCTAGCATCATGATGATGACGGCGTTGAATACAATCTGGATATCCCAGACCACGCCCTAGGATTCCCATGATTCCCATCCTTCCCACCAAGGTGCGGAGACTTGATCAATGTTGTCAGTAATGACAAACCACCGGCAGTCGGCAAAACAGAACAAGAAAGGCTAGCACACAAAGCACGCAATATTGATCGGTTTAATTGCTGACAAATAGAAGCCAAGGCAGAAGAGGAGGCCCAATGCATAAGGGTCTAGCCATGCGACCTTAATAATGCCTTTGATAGGGTGGGGGACAAGTAGGTCTTCAGGACCCCAAGCGCCAACGTAGCTGTCGCTATGGCAACAATGCAACGACTACCCAATACCCTGAAAACTTAGGCAGTTCGTGATGATATACAAGCTTACCTGACGACTGCTATGGCCCAGATAGGATTGTAAATCAAGCTCGGGCTCCATCTATCTCAGTCGAGTCAAGCCACAGCTACTAGTATTCAAGTCGCTCACAGCCTCCCAACCAATGTGGCTCACGCAACGACCCATCAGACAACCATCAAGGTAGAAACAGTGGCCATGATGGTGGTCAGGACGACAACCACCGTCGAGATGACAACCGCCGTGACTATTGGGACGACAACCACCGAGACAACCATGATAATCACCGTGATAACCATGGTCGTAGGGTTAATCAGGGTGGCAACCGAGATCGTCGTGATGGCAATAACGATCTCCTCCATTACCTCAGAGAACGCGATCTGCGCGATCGCATTAACCAAAGAGCCAACAATCGTGCATTCCATGAAAGCTATTGCCGTATGGAATATGATACCGCCCACAGCCCTCTGGGTTTGAAGCAGTTTACTCCACATCTTCACCAAGTCATATGGCCCAAGAACTTCAAGCTCGAAAAACTTCAGAAGTACGATGGCAAGGAGAACCCCGAATTATGGGTCATGCTCTATGAAACCGCGTGCAGATCAACCATGGCTGACGAGCACGTCATGTCTAACGACTTCCCAGTCGCTGTCGGCCATGTAGGTCACTATTGGCTGGTCAGCTTGCTAGCGAACTACTTTGATTCTTAGCAAGAGCTCAAGCAAGCTTTCATCGATAACTTCATTGCTACTTGCAAGCAACCCAGCAACAAATATGATCTACAGTGAATTCAAGACTAGAAAGATGAGCCACTATGCGAGTACGTCCGGTGTTTCTCGGAGATGCGCATCAATGTCCCATCAATCTCCAACAACGAGGCAATTGAGGCTTTCATCACTGGTCTCTGCTTTCATGATGCCCTATGGGACAAGCTCCTCTACAAGAGACCTAAATCAGTCACAGCTCTCCTGGCCACTGCAAAGAAATATGTGAATGTCGATGATGCTAAAATGATTCAATGAAGCAGCAAGGGTTCCACGCTCCGACCACCCTCCACACCGCGATGACTACCATGGCAACCGTGGTCGGAATGACAATTTTGATCACCGCAACCAGAGCAACGACCCCCACGACCACCATGACTAGCGTAATCAGCGGCGCAATCGCCGTGATGATTATAGGGGCAAGCGTGCTTAGGAAGACGACAGCGAGGTCAACACCATTAAGAAAGGTGGCGGACGTCGCAACTACGAAGAAGACTACGCCAAAGCATTGAAAGGACCTTGCCAGCTCCACCCCAAGTCGAACCATACCATGGAGAATTGCCGCGTATTCAAGTCTATCTACATGCGTCAACAGGCTCTAGATACGTCCGACGAGCCTAATGACGTAGGGGAGCAGCGCAACGAGGACAGTGATGATGAAGACGTAGATCCCCGTCACAAGTACGTCAGGCCAACCGATCACGTCCACATAATCATTGGAGGCAAAGTGTCCATCGAGACCAAACAGGAACGTAAGCTGCTCGCCCGCGCTTGCTTGAACGTGGCCAACGCCGACAACCTCATCGCCGATCTGTGGGTCCCTCCTTGGTCTCACCGTGAGATCTCCTTCAGCAAAAAGGACCAATGGGCTGCAATACCTGAGCCAGGACGTTTTCCTCTAGTCCTCGATCCTTGTATCAATAGGGTCTAGTTCGATAGAGTGCTGATTGACGGTGGCAGCTCCATTGATATACTGTTCAAGAATAGTTTGCCAGCTCTAAAGATAACCTAGGCTAATCTCAAGCCATATGAGGCACAGTTCTTGGGTGTTCTCCCCGGATAGAGCTCTACTCCTCTCGGGCAGATCATGCTACCTATGCAATTTGGTACTCCAGACCACTTCCGCACTGACTACGTCAACTTCATGGTCGCCGAGTTCGACGGCACCTACCATGCTATCCTTGGTCGACTAGCGCTCACCAAGTTCATGGCCATACCTCACTATAGGTATTTGGTGCTCAAGATGCCTACTGAGAAGGGGGTTCTAACTCTTAAGGGCAACGTGTATGCAGCTTACACCTACGAGGATGACAGCTTCAAAATAGCAGAGGCTCACGACCTCTCTATTCGCATGGTTGAGACCACGCTCGACGCTAAGAAGACCCTAGCCGACCACCTAGAGATCCTAGAGCCCGAGGCCCCATGCAAGAACGTCAAGTCCAAAGAGCACAAAGCGATCCAGCTGGTTGACGATGATCCCAGCAAAACAGCCCTTATCGGGGCCAACCTAGATCCTAAATAGGAAGACACGCTCATCAGGTTCTTGAGGAACAACATGAGCATGTTTGCATGGAAACCTGCTGACATGCCCGGTGTACCTTGGAACTTGATCGAGCACTCCTTAAATGTCGACGGCAAGGCCAAACCTATCAAGCAGAAGCTACGATGGTTCGCTCGCGACAAAAAGGAGGCTATTAGGGTAGAAGTTATATGGCTTTTGGTAGCCGGATTTATTAAAGAAGTGTATCATCCAGAGTGGTTAGCCAACCCGGTTCTTGTACGCAAAAAGAATAATGAATGGAGAATGTGCGTTGATTATACTGATCTCAACAAACACTGCTCTAAAGACCCCTTCGGCTTACCTCGCATAGATGAGGTCATAGATTCAACTGTTGGTTGCGAGCTGCTTTTCTTTCTCGATTGCTACTCTGGTTATCACCAGATCGCTCTAAAAAAGGATGACCAGATCAAGACATCCTTCATAACGCCTTTTGGCGCTTACTGTTACACAACAATGTCATTCAGGCTCAAGAACACTGGGGCTACCTTCCAATGCGCCATACAGGCCTGCCTCAAAGATGAGATAAAAGATAACCTTGTCGAGGCTTATGTTGATGACGTAGTTGTCAAAACCAAGGAAGCATATATCCTTGTTGACAACCTCGAACGCACCTTTGTAGCCCTTAATACATTCTAATGGAAATTAAACCCAAAGAAGTGCATCTTTGGTGTTCCTTCTAGTATACTACTTGGCAACGTCGTCAGTCACGACGGCATACGCCCTAACCCAGAGAAAGTCAAAGCTGTCTTGGACATGAAGCCGCCCAAAAATGTGAAGGATGTTCAGAAGCTTACTGGATGCATGACTGCCCTCAGTCGTTTCATATCAAGATTAGGTGAAAAAGGACTACCGTTTTTTAAGCTGCTCAAAGCATCCGAGAAGTTTGAGTGGTCGAAGGAAGCAGACGCTGTCTTCACACAGCTGAAACAATACCTTACATCACCTCTGGTACTCACTGCTCCCAGAGAAGATGAAACCCTCCTGCTTTACATTACGGCAATTAATCGAGTGGTCTCCACTGCCATGGTGGTCGAGCGCAACGAGCCTGGCCACATCTACAAGGTACAGTGACCAATCTATTTTATCAATGAGGTACTCAATGAATCCAAGACCAGGTACCCACAGATTCAGAAACTGATCTACGTCATACTAATAACATCCCGAAAGTTGAAACATTACTTCGACGGATACCGTGTGGTGGTCATGACCGAGTACCCTCTGGAAGACATCATTCGCAACAAGGATGCGAATGTGCACATTGTCAAATGGGCAATGGAGCTATGCCCTTTCTCCTTGGAATTTGCAAGCCGTACTACAATCAAGTCTCAAGCACTTGTTGATTTCATCGTCGAGTGGACAGATTTAAGCACACCTACCTCTCAGGGGCCTGATGAGTATTGGAAGATGTACTTCAATGGCTCTCTCAACATCAATGGCGCAGGAGCAGGAGTCCTTTTTGTGTCACCATCCAAGGAGTAGCTCCGATACGTCCTCAGGATTTATTTCTTGGCGTCTAATAACGCCGCCGAGTACGAAGCATGCCTGCATGGTTTGCGCATTGCGGTCGAGCTCGGTGTCAAACATCTCTATGTCTATGGTGATTCGGCTCTAGTCATCAACTAACTCAACAAGGACTGGGGTTCGACTAGCGAAAAGATGGATGCCTACTGCAAATCGATCAGAAAGCTGGAATGCAAGTTCTATGGCATCGAGTACAAACATATGGTCCGGGACAAAAATCAAGCAGCAGATGCACTATCAAAGTTAGGATCATCCTGAGCTAAAGTCCCACATGGTGTATTTGTTCAAGACCTGCTCATACCTTCCATCGAAGAGGAAGATCCCACGGTCGACAAGCCTCTAGACCAACTTTTGGTGGCTACGGTTCTGGCGTCAAACACCATCGAACCACCTCCGACCACTAAGAAGCCTGACTATAGAGTACCTTTCATCAAGTACCTGATAGATGGTAGCGGTTACACCGATTGGACAGAAAACGAATGCCTAATGCGTCGCAGTAAGCAGTATCTGCTCATCGATGGCAAACTGTGGCGCAAGAACGCAAAGGAGGAAATCTTGATGAAGTGTATAACCTAGGAGGATGGTGAACATCTCCTGGACCAAATCCACTTTGGCTCCTGTGGCAACCATGCGGCCTTGAGAACGCTGGTTGGCAAGGCTTTCCGAGTAGGGTTCTATTGGCCATCAGCTGTAGCCGATGCAGAGAAGCTAGTCCGCCATTGTGAGGGTTGTCAGTTCTTCACCAAGAGAATCCACGTACTAGCACACGAGATTCAGACAATACTAGCCTCTTGGCCCTTCGCATGCTGGGGACTAGATATGATCAGGCCCTTCAAGCCAGCTCCTGGGAAATTTACGTGTGTCTTTATGCTGATCGATAAATTTTCTAAGTGGATAGAGTACATGCCTCGGGTACAGGCATCTTCAGAAAAAGCCATCACGTTCATTGACCAGGTCATCCACCGCTTTAGCATACCTAATAGCATCATCACTGATCTGGGTACTTAGTTCATCGGGAACGCTTTTTGGGACTTCTGTGATGAAAGGAGCATAGTAGTAAAATACGTCTCGGTGGCGCACCCTAGAGCTAATGGACAGGTCGAGCGGACAAATGGTATGATCTTGGATGCACTTAAGAAGAGGATGTATAGAGAGAACGACAAAGCTCCTGGAAGATGGCTCAAAGAATTACCAGCCATGGTCTAGGGCCTCAGAACCCAGCCCAGTCGTAATACCGGCGTATCACCATACTTTATGGTTTATGGTGCTGAGGCAATGCTCCTAGCAGACATAGCCTTTAGATCAGCATGGGTAGAGAACTTCGATGAAGACAAGGCTAATGAAGTGTGGGAGCTAGAAGTGAATAGTGCAGAAGAGAAGCGGCTCGATTTTTGCGTACGTACAGCCAAATACCTTGTTGTTTTGCGCATGTACTACAACAAGAACGTTAAGGAGCGGTCCTTCATGGTTGGGGACCTGGTCCTGAAGTGGAAAACGAATCAGGCTGGTGTCCACAAACTCACAACTCCATGGGAAGGGCCCTTCATGATCAAGGAGGTTACACGACCAACGTCTTACAGGTTAGCTCACCTAGACGGTACAGACGTACCCAATTCATGGCACATTGACAAGCTTAGGCGTTTCTATGCTTAACCACTAAGATATGTACTCCTCTTGTACTTTTGATTTAATTCAATAAAGCCATTATGATTTCTCCGACCACTCTAATGTGTCACTTCGATGTCTATTGTTATTCTAACTCAACCAGTCAAAACCGACCACCATTCCTTCCTAGGTTTTTGGAGCAGACCATGTCTTCGGTTCCTCCCAACGCGTGTATGGGATCTGCTCTCTATGCTAAGGGTGATCGGCAGGTCCCCTCTAGTTTGACTTGTGTGCGTCTACGTGTGCACAGGCTACGCACCTCACACTCCGACCACAGGACAAACCAGGGCCATACAAACCTTTTAGGATGACATGTCGACTAAACTAGTACAACTAAATAGAACGCTAACATGTTCTCACTTAGTTACACCAACATGAGATCCAAGCTTAAATACGTTTTCTATAAAAACAAACAAGCTTATACAGATATACAGTTACATTATTACAAGTTTGCCTGAAAAGGTCCAAGTTTACAATAACACAACTACATCTTCTTCTACAGCTATAGCCTATACTATTGGTTGGTCGAGTCACGTGGCACCTGCTGCTCACTAGGCCTGACATCATGCTCGAGTCTCGGGGACTCTTGTACTGGTCGAGCTGAAGAAGATGGCCCCGCCGATGTCTGGCTGGTCGAGACCGCAGGCTTCGCCAGTTGGCTCAAAAATGACGGTGCTTCCAGCTGACTTGTTGATGGCGTACCCTATACAGGTGTTGTCCCACCTCCACACAGGTTAATGTCGCCAATTATTTTTGCCAACAAGTCTAGCTAGGTCATCCGAAGCTCCTCAGCCTTGTCTGGGTCTACCTCCTTCAGGTATCCAGCTTCCAAGCGCTTGAGGTCGATCAAGGGGTAGTGAGCACGTACCATGCTTAGCACATGTGCGCCTGTGTACTCACTTGCCTCCTTCACGAACTCCTGGAACCACCCCCATACCTTTCGGCATCTATCGACCAGTCCAAGTTGTGGCATCCTTGGCACGTCCTCTGTAAGTGCTGGATCGATAAGGTTAAGGACCAGCAAAATGCCCGTTGCCTCCTCCTAGCACCGGTTTTTCCATGTGTCCCGATCCTTGGTGATCTCTTAGCACTGCGTCTTCCAGCTGTCACGGTCTTTTATCATGGCCTCTAGATGTTTCTTGGCATTGATTTTCGAAATAGGAAACCACACAAGCTATTAAAATGTCATACCATGACAAGATAAGGCGGGCAACAAAAGTGAACAAAGGGGTTTGGAAAACTTACTCTTCAGTTCCTCTTTCATCTCGGTCGTGTGGTCCTAGAGCTGCGACTGGTCTTGCGCTAGTTTTTTGTTGTCCTCCTTCAGGCGATCACACTCCACGCCCGCACGACTATTCTCCTCTCGGAGACGGACCACTTTGGCTTCTAAGCCTGCACTACAGCTGTTACTACCAACAATGCAACAACACTTGTCATGTACTCATTGTGATAAAGTGACTACTTACTTGTTCTTTCCTGCTCTTTGTTACTGAGCTAGACGACCAGGTTCTGGTTCTAGGACTCTTGCTCCATCCTCTCATGATTGGCGGCTTCAAGTTGGTGGCGCAAGCATTCCACTTCTACCGTCAGCTCTTTATTGCTTGCAGTGATCCCCTCATCTGGTTGAAGCACTTCTTATGGTACCTTGCGGTCTTCACTAAGTCCTGTGTGCAAAAAGATAAGTAAGAAAGTTTGACTAGACAGAAAAATCAGGTGGTGAAGCAAAGCATACCTAGACCTCCATCACCAGTCGTTTCGCTGCTCGTTCAACTTTCTTGGTCTCTTCGACCTCTGGGATTTCCTCATGAAAAACCCACTGGTCGTTCTACCAATGCGACGCATACACATGTTGTCGCTTATCCCGCGGACGGCCTAGGACCTCCTCTACTTCATCCTCTTCAGGCTCTTCTTTGGGTATCGGTGCTGGTCCGAAGTTAGCAGCTTCTACGATCATTGTGGCCTTTTCACGGGCTGCAGCATCGACAAACATGCTCTGTGCTCTCACCTCCGACCACTGCTCCTTAGTCTGTTCTGTTACCCTTGGTGCTGAGGTGTTGCCCTCAGTAGGGTTAGTGCTCGGAGCACTTGTGCTTGGCTCGGCTCTTCCCTCGACCCCCTGCTCAGGGACTGTTGTCTGACCGCTTGTTTGCTGAGGCCCCGATGGACCTTCTACCATGGGTTCCTCGATGGCTGGCTGCTAGGTAGTCTCCTCTACAATAGCTGGTGGAGCCATGCCGCTACCGGCTAGTTGGTCTAGATTTTCGGTGGACACCGAACTAGTACATCTGAGATAAGTTCAGAAGGCAACCACATTCAATACAAATTGCTAGCTTATATCAAGGTTACAAATACTTACATGTTGGAAGCGCGGAATGATGTGGCAAAGGCACGTCTCTTCGGTCGTGCTTGCTCCACGTGCTGTGCGGGTGGCACCTAGTCTCCCTCTACATCCAGCACCACCGCTGGGCCTTGGTGCTCGACCCCTTCGCCGCTTATCTTTTGCGCTATAGTGGTCGGTGATGTAGGCCCCATCGGCATGGAGGAGCCACCTTGCTCCATCGACTCCAGTTGCCTCCTCCTCTTTTGAGGGATGAGTCGAAAGATGTCTGCATCCTCTCCCTCCTTTGTGTCATCATCCGACAAAGTAAAGATCGCCTAACGATGCTTACTGGCTGCCGGCCGCTTACCAGCAGCTTTGGCCGCTGCCTCCTCTCCAACTCCGAGCATAGCCCAGTCGACGTCCTCACCTCCAATGCTGGTCTGGGTGGTTGGGTCAGCAACTTGTGGCCAATCTACACTAGGGGGTGGCGATACAAACATTGTCGCTCTATCCTAACCATTAATCTAGGAAACAAATAAGAGATAACACAATAAGCTTCTACTACAATATGAGACTACGGGTACAAGGCAAGATGAGTTACCTTTGGAGGAGGTCGAGCGAGCTTGAAAGCGTGCTGGATGTCACTCAATCTAACATAATTTGGATCAGCTAAGTTAAATAGCTCTCCAATTCTAGCTCTGACTTCAATCTTGTCAAGAGCCTCCTACCTCATCCTCGTGGGGTCTGCGCTACCTTGGTACTCATAGCCGGGATGTACCCTCCCCTGGTAGGGCTGAATCCTTCATCTGATGAAGCTCCCGACCATGCTCGAACCGTCCAGTTTCTTCCACGGGATCATCCCAAATATTTCTGGAATCTGTTTCAGGTGCTCGGGCTTCTCCGACCAGCTTGTCCTCTTCTCCAGAATGAACCCCACGTCACACAGTGTGATCGTGTTCGGCTCTTCGTGGATGTAGAACCACTTGTACCAGTCGTAAAGCGACGTGTTCCATGGGTAGTGTAGGTACTAGGGCTTCATTCTGTCATCGAGGTTAAGGTACACACCTCCTGCTATCATCGAGCCACCGCTTCCTTTCTTCCACAAACAGAAAAGATGGCAAAAAATCGAAATGGGGCTGGAAGCTACCATATGCTTCGCAAAGATGAATGAAGGTGGTGACAAGGAGGATCGAGTTGGGATGCAGATTGCAAATCCCAATCTCATAGTACAGACAGAGGCCCTAAAGGAAAGGATGTACTAGAACCCCAAATCCCCACTTAAAGAAGTCTTCAAACACCATGATCTCACCTGGTTGTGGATTGAGGTACCCTTCGCCCCCCGGCGCATGCCATACTACAAGCTCCTTGTTGTGGAGTACTCCCATGGCGACGAGGTCTTCAATGGTCTGCTCATTGCTTCTCGATTTCCACCACTCCTTCGCTATGATTCCTGCTTTCTTCTGTGCGTCACTTTTCACCATGAATCTGACCTTGCTGATGAACGAGGAAACTATGGAGGATTGATTGGTGGTGATTTCAGGGGTATTAGGGTTGGCAAGAGGAAGAAGAAGGCTACGGCTATGAATGGTAATGGGTTCAGTAAAAAGTAACTTCCAATTCTATACTGTATTTAACTAAGAGACCTCGCCGTTTTGTCTGCCTGAGATTCTTGGGAGACGTGCGCACGTGCCGCAGACGGTTGTTTTCATAGCCTTGAGATCTATGCCAATATATGTGCCACTTCGTTACCAGTGTGAGAGGGCCCACGCTGACGCACCTACTTATAGGTGCCACACAACTGTTTGCTTGAAAAGACAAGAAGGCAGTATGACGTGCTATACCCATCTATTTTTTTGACTAGACATGTTAGATTGGACTTGACAGGGCAAGTAATTAATTAAATACAAAAGATAATAGCACAAGTGGCATATGGTTTTTCGCCGCACTTCTCGTGCTTGGGGACTGTCCAGACCACATCGTGCTCGAGGACTGTCGAGACCAAATCGTGCTTGGGGACTGTCCAGACCACCATCATGTTCGGGGACTGCTAGACCACCATCGTGCTCAGGGACTGTCTAGACCACTATCGTGCTCTGGGATTGTTTCGACTACTCTCATGCTCAGGGACTGTCCTGACCACTATCTCAAGGACTGCCCCGACTACTCTCTGAACATTGCTTGGAGACCGCTCTCCTCGGCTACATGTGACTTATATTCACATACAGTTGAGAGGCATTTATTTAGACCTTGCTATAAGGCTCATACCTCGCCTTCCAGCAAGCTCAGGGATTACATCGGTACGATGCACCTGCCGATGCATCTCGTATCGCCTGTACGACGATTGGATTCTCAATTTAACTAGAAATTCTTTTTAGACCTTGGCACCACGTGCCTACGTCACCTACTACTAGGCTCAGGGACTAAGTGGGCACACTTCACCTTTCGGTGAATGTGTTTATTTTACCGACCCCTACACTCTGACTGTTGGCTAGAACTACTATTGTCCAAGGGTCACTTATATTTCTTTTCAGAAATACAAGTGGGCACACTTGATAAGGAAAGAAATCTTTTTCTTTTTTTCTTTAGAGCACCATGTATTCTTCGGACAACCGGAATCTTTGGCTATAATCGTGGTCTACTACTCTCTATTCTGACCAGAGTACTGGCACATTCGATTGGTCAATGTTTCAACCGGTTGGAGATGACATGAAGACGGATTGCATTAGCCAAAGGAGATCGAACAGCGTGTCGTGGCATAATACATGGCGCTCGGGGACTAGCTATGGGGGTATTAACCCCTATACCCTTATGGCTAGGCCTGGGTTGGCCTAGACTAGAGGGCCTGGCCTGTTAGAAGCCGACGCACAGCCCAGCTAATCTGTTCGGAGTCCCGTGTAAGGAATCAAGGTAGATTTAGAGATCAAGCAAGATCCTAGTCGGTTAGAATAGGAATCCTTATCCGGCCACCTATGGCAATTATAACTGGTTAGGATTAGTTTCTAGATCTATAACCCTGCCCCCCCAGATTATATAAGGCGGGCAGGGGACCCCTCTAAAAATCATCTCTCATTGACATATAGCAATACAATCAGACACATGACGTAGGTATTATGCCTTTACGGCGACCGAACCTGGATAAAATCTCGTGTCTGTCTTGCATCACCATCTTGTTTATAGCTTGCGCATCTGTCTATCAATAATCTCCTACCTTAGGCATACCCTTAGGTAGACTGCCGACCATATTTTATCAACACTGGCCTCCTACCCCTCCATACCATGTGCCATGTCCTCATCATCCTCTCCTTCTTGATGAAAAGCCATCCTCGGCGTCGATTGTGCTTGAAACTGATCCTGCACAACATAAAGAGAATGGGGTTGCAAAGACAAAGGGAACTGAAATAAGTGTGAGAAGGAACATGACCATGTTTCTAAGAAATTTCAGCAAGCATGTAAACTCCATGATCCGAATGCACATGATATATGTCAACACTATCTTGTAAAAGATTAGAACTAACCAAAGACAATGCAAGAATAGATGGTCTAGCAGACATAGGTAGCAACCAACAATGCTCCCCTTCTTGGAAGTGAACTTGTTTCTTAGAGAAACATGAGAAAATATTTGTATTATTATGGCTACCCTCTAAACGATCATAATCTTGTACCCAAAAGGAAAATTCATATTACTACGAATGTATACTCGATGTATCATATATTGTCCCTTGTTTTTATATTTGCCAAAAACATGATACGTGTGTTTAGAAAACCAAGGCAAATCATCATATTTAAAAAGGCTCTCCTTCAAACAATCTAGGTTACACAAAACATCAAATTCAATGTAACCCAAAGTATGTAAAAAAGACAACAATTTTAACTCATCAGTTTTATTAGCAATATGAATAACATATTTATTTTTAGCACAAGTGACTAGTTCCAAAACATATAAAACTGAAGCATCATCAACCAATTCATCTTTATCACAAGGAACTTCAAGCAGATTATCATGGGACAGAGATAAATAAAGAGAGAGTTCCACTAACAATTGCTCTATGATAGCATGGTTTGTGGAAAAATTTAGTACATTAAAACATTTCTCACCTTCCGTGAGTGTAGCACCAAGAGCATCACTTATGTTCTCAGCAGGAGTAATTGGTGCATTGTGAAGTGATGGTTCTAAATTTGCATATGAGGTTGTGAGCTCCTCATTTTCTTCCATGTCATCCTCTCGCTTATGGACATTATCCTATAGAAGTTTAGTCATAGCAAGAGGAATAACAACAGACTCTTCCTCTAAATGGTGCACCTCAGCATATGAAGTCAAAACAGGAGGTGGATTAATAAAGGTTTCCCGCATAAGGAGTTTTATATCATTCTAAGTTTGAGGTTTATTAGAAGGATCTAAAGACTCGCACTAAGAAAAAGCAAAATGTCGCAAAACACTAGCTGCATTTTTTACCTTCCTTCTTGGACACATAAGGCGAGTAGCAAATATGTTATCTATGGCAATTTCCCACTCCATGTACTCATCAGCACCTTTACCATCATAAGTCGGTGGATACGAACAACCTGTCATTGTTAGAAGACAGCAAAAGACAACACAAAAGTATTATCCCTATCAAATGACTACATGGTTGCAGTGGTGTCACTTTTCACAGCAAGTGAAAGCGTCTTACCAAGCTCTTACAAAGTTCTTACCAACACAAGTAGTGGACGGTACAACCGTCGGCTAGTTCATGATACCTGTGAGGCAGTGGTATCGAGATTGCAAGGCCCTTTTTCTGTACTGATTTGAAGAGTTTATGGAGCTTGGAAGGAACATAAAGAATAATATGTATATCTGGCACACAAGTCAGTAACAGAAAGTAATGCTGAATTATAGTCCAAAGTACTCGTTCTCGTTGCTGGTCTAAAATATTTCAAGTACCAGGTGTGTGATAAATAAGTATGGTGGATAGCAAGGTGATAGGGGTGTGAAAAATAAGTATGGTGGATGGCAACAACAACACAAACAAGAAACCAGATAGCACACGCTAACACAACTCACTTTGGCCATCTCTATGTGCTCCTCTAGATATTGTTCCTCTTTTGCCCCTATCTTTTTTCTATTTTTTGGGTTGTCATTGTTTTTTTTGGGAAATTTTAACTTTTTATTTTTATTTTTTTGATATTTTACTTCACTTAGGAGCATAAAAGAAGTAACCACAAAAAATATGAGCTTAAACAAGTGAAAGGAGCAGCCTGTGAAAATTTCAGAAGACGTGCTCAAAATCGACAAAAAACTTGTGACCACGAAAAGAGAATTTTGTGACTAGTTTTTAAACAAATTAAAATTTTCCAACCTTGGTTATGCAGGGATGGATGGATCCAAAATTTTTTACTGATCAATTTTAATATATGGAACGTCGAAATCCGAGTTCGTATGCGAAAACTAGATCAGTTTTAAGAATTGGCTCCGAATTAGAGGACAAAACGGTAATAATGTGCGCAAAATTGGTCACGGAAGCAAAGATTTGATGAAAACGATAGGGGAAAACATATGAACTAGACTCTAACATGACCTAACCAGCAACAAGACCTCGACCAGGACACAAACTCAACACGACAGACTCTAAAACTGAAATATGCAAAGGCTATGACACGGAAGGTTCTAGGATAGGAAAAAAGTATGGCACTGGACTATGGGACGAATGCGAAACACTCCAAACTAGGGGATAAATACGAACCTGACGGTATACCTTAGCTCTGATTACCACTTAATGGAAACTCTATGGCGGAACCGCCTATTCTAATGCCTCCCAGGAGTGCTCGTCCTCCATTAGACATTAAGCACTCGAAGGAGAACACTAAATTACTCAATTCCGTCTGGCACATCCCAGGGGAGAACCCAAAAATCCCTCCCAGGAGTGCTCGTCCTCCATTAGACACTAAGCACTCGAAGGAGAACACTAAATTACTCGGTTTTGTCTGGCACATCCCAGGGGAGAACCCGAAAATCCACATTTTTGCCATCAGGATCACAAATGAGAGAATAAAGCTTATATCATTCTGAACCATTTCTTACATCACTTTTAATACAACATCAGAGTATAATATTTATTAATACAATAGCGGAATGAAATCATATTATCAGAGTTATGAATAATTTAATTGAACAGCGGAATATAGACATGTGATCAGAATTACAGCGAAAATGAATATCTAATCATGACATGATGAAGTATTGATAGATAAACTACAACAACAGGTTATGAACTTTCATTTATAAAAACATTTGGTGAAAGTTATAAGTATCAACTATGATCGTAGTGTAAAGGAATCCTCGCTGAGCCCACCAGGAGGTATCCATACACAAAAGTTAGTTCAAGCATCCACCTATCACCTGCAACAGGGGGAAAATAAAACCCTAAGTACTTAATTATACTTAGCAAGACTTACCCGATAGCAGAAAAGAAAAGACTCCAAGGATATGCAAGGCTATTGCATCTGCAGGAAGCGTTACTAAAGGTGTCCTTATATTTGATTTTTATTAGCAGTGCATTGGTTCAGTAACTAACCATTATATGTAAGCACCTGTACTACTTTCAAGTATGTGGTAAGCAATCATATTTCCTTTTCTTTCCATCTTTCATTTTTCAGTTCTAACTACGGTGCTAGACACGAAACAAGCCATATCGGATTGCCCGACGATTCATGAATCAATGCCCTAAGCTGGGTATCCTAAAAACACACACCCCACTTGTACCCAAGGCACAAGCAAGACCAACCCATCACTCTCCTGTCCCAGGTGCCCAGGTCCCTATCCAAACTGGGACTCCAAGCCCCTGCCCCTGAGTCTCGGACTCAGTGCGGTGCAAGGACCTCCTCCACCAATATAGAACCCTGACAGTCGGTCCAGAAAGAGCCAAATCCGCAACAAGAGAACAACAAGTCTTCTAAGCGCTCATACACAAGTATGTGCTCAGGATAATAAGTCTGTGAACTGCCTTGAGCCTTATGCAACGATCGGTCCTTAACCGACCAGATAGGGAAAACAGTGTAACCAAGCTATGCTTCGAGTCCACGGTGACACAACCTCTTATACCCACCAATACCCAAACCATATCCCTTCCCGGTCTCCATTTTTCTTTTCCACCATTTATATTTTCCAAGTGATAATAATACAGTAATATATTTCCTATCTCTCGCGAGTGACAGACAATAACTTGACTTCTACCGGGGTCCTATAGCATAGCATTCTACATGATCCTATCATACTTGTAAGACTCACAGGATAAAGATATATATGCAAGTGGATTTTATTCAACTCCTTAAAACTTACTGCACAAATATAATTTAAACTATAGAAAAGTAGGGGTTATGCACCAGAGCTTACCTGGGTAAGATATATTAAAAAGTTAGTATCTGCATCTTCAGATCATCCACCATCAACTGGATAGAAGCCTATTGCATCATCTCCTAGAGAGAGTACCCTTACACCATCTTTGGATTCCCAATCATCCTGTGATCGATCCATTGATCCATCATCATACCTATATGATATGCATGCGATGCAATACAAAACATGTAATTAATCAACTGCAATTGTGACTCATAAAATACGACGTACGCCTCTCGAGTTATCGGGCTAGTTTTAACGACAACCGTACTTAGGCTACATATACACGTTATCGGATAAGGCGTTATTTCCCACCTATTCTTTTAGTTATATAAACCAAGGTGTTTCTTTATTTCATTCTATCGATTTAATCCTTATTCAAAATAGAGCATCATTAACTACCTAGTAAACTGATTATTCTATAGCTACAAAAATTACCACGAGTACCTAATATTGCTATGAGCCTACTGTAAAAATTTTAGATTCAACACTATCACCAATTTATCACAACAATTCATATAAGTTATATTTTTATAATATTAAGTATCCCATTTTAATTATATAGCTCCTAAGAATATCATCAAACTATGTGAACAAAATACACTATTGGATGGATCATGATTTTAGGAACTCAACCAAACTGGTTTGGTATTTTTATGATTTTTCTATGATTTACTACAATTTTTACAAGTTATTTCATCAACTAAATTGACAAATGCCTTAGAAATCTAAAAGGGCTAGCAGCTAATTATTCGGCCTAACTCGAAAAACCCGCGCACGCGTGGCCTAGGCGCGACGGCAAACCAGCCGCGTAGAAACAGGTCGACCAGAGGACCAGGCGACAATGACACCCGACCGGCCTAGGCGCAAGCAGACCAAGGCCAACCCAGGCACACAGCAGCGGGCGGCCCACGGGCACACGCTGCAGGCCGGCCCAGCGTAGGCGCGAGCGGCCTAGGCAGGCAGGTGGCATGGCACATATGCGAAAAGGCCCCTGAACATTCCTTAAATTATGACAAGGTCCAATTACTATTTTGTGCCTCCACTGACAAGTTCATTTACCCCCCGGCTTCCACCTAAATCATGTTTTCTCACCTTCATTCCCCCAATTGCAGAGCACGGAGCAGAGCCACCGGCCGGCGGTGAAATCTGGCTGCGCGCTCATTGACGGCGATGGGGAGGTGGCCTCATGGCTTGTCCGAGGCTAGGCACACCCGCTAGAGGAGGCGGCTCGACCCGAGCTAGAGTGTGGAGCTCCGGCCACGGCGAGGATGGCAGATGGGGCAGAGGATGGCAGCGGCGGCTTTGGTGCAGATGGCGCGGGAGGGGTGGTAACACGGTGGGGACTTGAGCGCACAGCGCCACTGGTTGCTACTCTAGCGTGGCCACAGAGGCACGTGCGCGCATGGGGAAGACGAGCGATGGGGCAGCGCAGGGAGACGTGTGGGGTAGCAGGGAGCACCGGCGCTAGAGCTCGAGCGATAGTGGGCCAGACATGGCGGGGCACTATGGCTCGGTGTGCTGAGGAACTACAAGTCCAGCACAGGACCGGGGCATGTGCATGCATAGGAAGACCGGCGATGAACGGCGGAAAGCTGTGGACTGGTGTGGCAGTGGCCGAGACGACGTCGAGGTGCAGCAGGCTCAGCGTGAGGCAAGGCGGTGCCAAGCTCAGTGCATGCCGTGGAGAGGGAAAAAGGAGGGCGACGCCGGGAGGTGCCACGGTGACGCAGGGAGGACCGGCTCCAGCGCGGGTCTTGCATGCTCGTGCTCACATGGTGGCAGCAGAAGTGGCCACGGTAGGCGCAATGGTGGTGGGAGGGTAGCCTGGTCCGTAGCGGCGTGGGTGAGAAGGCAAGCAGGCATGGGGCATGGTGAAAGGGACGAGATGGCGACTAGAGGGGGGGGGTGAATAGTCTTTTCTAAAACTTAATCTCGTCGGCTAACCGAAACAAGTGCGGAATTATAACTATCGATCTAGCCAAGACTACACCCCTCTATCTATATTCACTAGCACCTTGCAAAGATACTAATCAAGCAACAAAGGTGCCGGGCTAGCTAGAGCTCTCCTAAACAATTCTAGGAGCAAGGTTACACAAACCTATGCCACTAGTACTTTAAGCAACAAGGGAGCTCCTACACTTGCTAGTAAGCAAAAGCACAAAGCTAACTAAACTCACTAGCAATGCTCAATAACAAGGCAACCAATGCCTAATTAGAGAGCGCAAATACTTAGCTACACAAACTAAGCAATGTGACTAACAAGGTCACTAAAACCAAATTAGCCACACAAGGGAGCTACTTCTATGCTACACAAGCAAGAAGGTAATTAGCAAGCTACACAAGCTATCTAATTACAAGAGCAACTACACAAGCTTAATATGTATAAAAGTAATTGCAAGCTTGTGTAATAGGGATGCAAACCAACAGGAAGAACAAGGTTGACACGATGATTTTTCTCCCGAGGTTCACGTGTTTGCCAACACGCTAGTCCCCGTTGTGTCGACCGCTCACTTGGTGGTTCGGCGGCTAATTAGCATCACTCGCTAAGCCCGCACATTGGGCGCCGCAAGAACCTACCCCTTGAGTGAGGGTAGCTCAATGACACGCTTTACTAGAGTTGCTCTTCGCGGCTCCCATGGGGCGAGCACAATGCCCCTCACAAGCACTTCTCTGGAGCACCGCACAAGCTTCTTGTGGGCTTCCACAGAGACCACCACCAAGCCGTCTAGGAGGTGGCAACCTCCAAGAGTAACAAGCACCACCGGCTTGCAACTCGATCACCTAGTGCTACTCGATGCAACCTCACGATGCAATCGCACTAGAATCGCTCACTCACACAATCGAATGATCACTATCAAGTATATGTGTGATGGAGGGCTCCCAAGCACTCACAAGCATGGACACTAAGTCCCCTTAGGTGCTCAGCACCAGCCATGGCCGAAGGCCACTTCTATTTATAGCCCCAAGGGCTAAACTAGCCGTTACCCCTTCACTGGGCAAAAATCAGGCCGACCGGATGCTCCGGTCGTGTTGACCGGATGCTGGACCTCAGCGTCCGGTCACCCGCAGATGACCACGTGTCCTGATTCCAACGGTCACTTGACCTAACCAGACGCAGTAGCTTCAACTGACCGGACGTAGAATCCTTAGTGTCCGGTCATTTCCAGTAAGCTCCTCGAGGCGTATTTCTTTGACCGGACGCGTCCGGTCCACCTTGACCGGACACAGACCAGTGTCTGGTGTAATACCCTCAGTACTATGCAGACTCGTCAGTTTGACCGGACGCACGCTGCTAGGGTCCGGTGCTTTCAGACCCAGCGTCCGGTCAGTTGATCGATGCCAGCGTCTTCGCGATCAACTTGTTTTCACTTCTAACTTCTTCACCCTTGCTCCAATGTGCCAATCCACAAGAATTTGCATCCGGTGCAATAGAAAATAGGCATTCCATTTTCCCAAAAGCACCGAATCCTTTGTAAATGTGCCAACACCACCAAGTATACACCACCATGTGTATGTGTGTTAGCTTTTCACAATCATTTCCTAAAGGATGTTAGCCACTCAACTTGCCACGCCACTCGATCCTAGCGACGATGCAAAGTTAGATCACACGAGTGGCACTAGATGACCAATATGCAAACAAGTTTGCCCCTCTTGATAGTACGGCCATCTATCCTAAACCCGGTCATAAACTTCTCTACACACCTGTGACCGGTGAAATGAAATGTCCTAGGTTATACCTTTACCTTGCGCATTCCATTCCATCTCCTTTAATGTTGATGCAACACATGCACCAACATGATCAACGATGATATGATCCACTTCATATCATCATGTGATCATATTGGTTCATTGATCTTGACTTTACTTGCTCTTCACCGTTGCCATTGTCCATCGACGCTAAGTCTTGCTCAAGCTTCACCGCCACGCGGTCCATCACTCCAAAGCCTTCGACTTGCCCTTCATGCTTGCAACCAGTCCATCAAGCTAAGTCTTGTCTTGATGTTCTCCACCTTGATCACATGACTCAATGTCATGTCTCATGTGTAATAAGCTCCTTCATCATCACATGTGTGAGCTTTGCAACATCTCCAAGCCATTTTCACCTCCATGGCATATGTTGCTCACACACATGTACCTGTGGACTAATCACTTGTGTATCTCACATAAACACAATTAGTCCACCTAAGTTGTCACTCAATTACCAAAACAAAACAAGGACCTTTCACACGGGTGGCCAGAGATGGAGCGGTCTAGCATGGAGCCGAGGGCACAGCAGCTGGCTACGGCGGCCAGGCGCTCATAGGGCGCAAGCCACGACTCCATTGCGACAACCATTACGGTCTAGGAGGAAACTCATGTCATCTATAGTAACAAACGTGGGGCCTCTATGCCATCTGCTCCTCGTAGGGTCACGGCTCAGCACCCTAGTGCATCACGCCGCCCGCCAGGGCAGGATGGGACGTAACCACTTGCTGAACGAGGCCAGAGCATGGCCCTATCAGGATCAGCGACGTGTTATTACTAGCATCGTCTGCCATGTCAGCAGGGCAGGCTCAAAGGAAAAGGAAGACTCGGCACCTTTGAAGGACCTTCTTTGGCTCTGGTTTTTCTTCTTTCTCCCATCTGCAATTCCTGCTCCTCCTTGATCTTAAAAGGGAGGGTAGGGCACCCCACTAAAGAGACGGATCAATTCCAGACACATCACAACACACAGCTAAGCAGCAACCAAGGTCTCAACGACCTTTCAATCTTTTCATCAGAGATTTGGGACCTATCCCTCTCTCGCTCGTTTGTACCCCCTACTACAAACCTTTCAGTACTAATAACATGAGCAGCAGCCGCAAATTAGACGTAGGGATATTCTGTCCGAACCAGTATATACCTTGTGTCTTTTAGCACACCATCGGGGCCTAACGCGTAATAAATACAAATTTACTAATTGGTGTTTACTTGAAACACCGATACCTTGGCGGGACGCGAGGGGCAAGATTGGGAGACCCACGCACCGGCGCTAGCCGATAGGTGCGCGCACGCTCGACTGGCGTGGCCCGCGCGGCCGTAGAGTCATTAATGACAAGGCGACGGTGAGCCCGACCACGTGCGCGTGGAAGAGGCGACACACACTAGGCCGACAACAGCGCAGAGATGCAGCGGATAGGCACGGACACAACGACGCTACGACGGCAGCAGCAGCGTCGCGATGCGAGGCGGATCGGCAGCGCGGCGAGGCAGCAGTGGCGGACGCGACGGTGAGGTGATATCGCCGGCAGTGGCTTCGTCATGGCGCGACGGGCCAGCGGCAGCCGAGCCATACCCATGCCCGAGGCAGCCACGGCCGGCCATGCACAGTAGTTTGCGCACGCGCGACCAACGCGGCGACGCCGAACACCCGAGCGTGGTGATCGTGGCCACGTGGCCAATCAGCCCGAGACATTTGACGCGCACAAATTTTAAAGTGCTCAACACGACCAAACGGTTGCTACAAGAGCCAAACCAACTTCACCATGCTTAAGATGGCATATGAGACTACCAAATCGAGCTATAACACTACACCACCCTTTAACCCAATCTCTCACAATAAATTGCGAAACATAGCAATGTCTAGCTGTTGGCAGACTTGAAAATTTCCAAGTTTTTGAGTTGGATTTGTTTTCAAGTTCCATTTCTAGACTATTAGAAATACCAGCTAGTAACATTATTTTCCTACAACAAGTATTTTATTGTCATCTATAAAGTTTGTACTTCAAACTTTATTTAAGTGTCACATACATGTTCTATAGTATTTTCGTTCAATAAAAATTAGTTTCAAACCCTACTTGATATACATGAACTATCGAATCAACTTTCGTTTAGCATTTTTATTGATCATTTTGAGTTACGGAAATTGATCTACACACTTTATCACATGCATTATCACAAAAACATGATGCTCATGACATAGTTTAGCAAGTTGTTTAAGTGGCAACACCGAAGGTGTTACACAGAGGGAGTACTGTTTTTGCTTAAGTATCAACTCAATCAAAGGGGGTGTTCTCTATGTTTAAAAAACTATATTCTAGAATAATGTCCACTCAAACAATCATAAGTTTAACTAAGTTTATATAGAAAAGGTATTAATATATATATCATATGTAATAAGTACCGTCTCTATTTTAAATTATAAGATATTTTGATTTTTTTTAGATACTTGGCTTTTGCTATGTACTTGGAATTATATATATAGAAAGGTCAAAAAGTCTTATGATTGGAAGGGAGTATTATTAGAATTATCATTGAATATATTTCTATAGTATAACTATTTGAGTCTTAAACGGCGATATTTTTTTTCCATAAATTTAATTAATTTTAAGTCAGTTCGTCTATGACGCAGGCCTCGGATCTCACCAGGCGCCCGCACCCGAGATTTGTTATCGCAATGGGCAAAGCTGTGAGTTGTGTGCCAGTGTCACGCACTAGCTGCCACTCCGGTGCGCTCGCACGTAAGCACATTCGGATCCTGCATCTCCTGCCACGTATTGCTAATCAGCATATTCGGTTGACTGGTTTATATCATTGTTGTTCGTGAAGAAGTACTACTGATTAATTTGTGTGTGAGAAAAATACTATTTCGATTAAAAATTTACAATCATTTACGATAAGCCGTAGCCAAACAAACAGGCTGAACTGACCAAAAAATAAACACCGTGTCCGAGCCTTTGTTTGCGAGAAGGCTCGTTTTCTTTTTTTCCTAGGCTCCCCAACTCATGATCTGCTATTACTTTCTTCGTCCAGAGGAAGAAGATGCCGAACCATCTTCTCTTAAATACTTAATTAACCGGACATCGTTAATTTCTTCGTGAAGAAGGAACTTACTCGAGAAGGGGCCTGTTCGCTTGAACTTATCAGTCGACTTATCAGCTAAAATCTATAGTATTTTTCTCTCATAATAAAATAACTTTAGCCGACTTTAATACCAGCCGAACAGACGTCTGTACTCCTCGTAGCGGTGCTCTTGCTCCTAGTAATGTCGACAAGTACTCCAGTAGTGTACTAGTGTTGCACAATGAAGCGGTAGGCATTTTTTTCAGTACGGGACAATGAGGTGGTAGGCATTTTTTTCTTAAAAAAAGAAGTACGGGACAGAATAATAAATGAAAACTTATATCATTTGAAAACCCACCTTTCGGGCTATATTGATATATTAAAATGTTCAGTCAAATATCAATCTTACTCAAAAACCCTATCATCGACTTTCGTTGTGGCAAAAGTTGACGCTAGATATTTTCTTAACAAGTATAACAATTGACGGATGGGAGCGGCGCCCCGAGCTAGCTCTCTTCCTATAGGTGTTTGAGCGAAGCGAGGGATAGATGTTCTCCCCCCTAAGAGTAAGGTTATCTAGACCGAAGCAAAGCGAGTACTAGATGAGCGGAGTGAGCTATAAGATACTGCATGTAGATTATAGTGAATTGGAGTGAGTCATCCATATGAACTTCCATATACGTATCTTATCTCAGCATCTATAAAATACCGAGCTGACAAATCTTGATAAAGACATTTTATAGGAACACTCGTGTCGTACCGTCGGTGGATACACCACCTATACTAGTAAACAATACTGCTGTTAAATCCTTAAAAAGAAAACAGAAGACAGGAACACCCATGTCAAGTCGTGGTTTATCATCTACTACTAAAATGATATTGCTGTTAAAATCTGAAAAAAATCAGAAAAACAGGAAGATCAAGAAGATCATCTACTAGTGTCAAGTCATGGTTTATGGTTAGAAGATGGGCGGAGAAAGCCTATGTATATGGGGGTGAAAAAGAAGAGCGAGGTCATCTCGAAACTTCATGTCATGTCATGGGGACGGAACCAACAACGAATAGTAGTAGGGATTAACTAAAGAGTGAGCAGGTCACATGTGCGTAGTTCCACAGGGCGGCACAGGCACACATAAAGAACGTTGCTTTCGGATAGCTCTCATGGGCGTCCTGTGAACATGCACGTCCACACCGCACACTCCAATCCACGCACGCACCCTCCCAAAATAAAGGAGGAAAAAAATGCTTGTAACATACTACCAACATAAATGTTTTTTGAAGAAAGATAAATGCTTTTTTTTTTTGAAGAAAACAAGTGAAAATTATGGTAGCCTCAATTCCAAGAGCCAAGAACATGAACACCATGTGCACTTTTCCATGGATTTCCTTCCTCTCTAAAAAAAACACATGGAATACAGACAACTGTTCCAGATACGAAGGCTACGAGTACAGTAGTAGTATTTTTCTTCTTTTATTGCTGCTAACCTAGTACAATCTAGCGTCGTCGAATCGATCGATGCGTACGCGCGAAATAGTGGCGCACCATCAGCGCTCGCGGGAGCAGGAGCAGCGACGATCCAAGCACGCCGGCCGGCCGGCCGGCCGGCGGCGTCACAGGTTCATGAGGCGCAACCTGGAGGGGCGCGGCTGGAAGTCCCCGACCCCGCGGCGGCGGCAGCCGAGCTCGCCCGGGCCGCCGCCGATCCTCTGGAGCAGCAGCGCGCGCACGGACCGCCCCTTGGCCGCCCTGCCAGTGCCGCCCCTGCTGCTGGCGCCGTGCACCGCCTCGCCGCCGCCGCCTGGAGCGGCCGGCCCGTTCCGGTGCCGGCTGCAGCGGAACGACCCCGGGTGGTTCGTCGGCGAGCAGAGGCACATCATCTTCTTGGTACCGGCGACGGCGGCTGCGGATCTCAGGACTCTGGCAGCGGAAGAGGTAGAGCATGGTGCGGAGGCCATGTCTGTTCCTGGTGTGCTTGTTCTGGTGGGGTGGCCGTCGCCGGGGCCGGGGCCGGGGCGGCTGCTTTTATACGCGACCGTGCGAGTGCGAGTGCGTCTAGCTGAGCCGTGGCTTGCCTTGTGTTCGCCTGTTCGGTGCGTGTCAAAAAGGCTCGAAGCACCAACTGTGTTTTACCACGCGTTGGGAGAGCAAGGAACCTTTGTAAATAAATTTTCAAAGAACAAATATATATACGTAGAAACATTTGTTCAACTTCACGGGAAAAATGTAAATTTCGCAACAAAAATTTAATGTTGCAAACGAGTCCTAAAAGGGTCCTAAGTAGGATTTCTAGCTCGGTGAAATTCCGGACGTACTTTCGTGTCGCTGTCCGTTCCGTTCTGCGGGCACGGAACAACAACGCATGCATGGGGATCATCGGTTTCACTGGCCGTTTTCCTTCTTTTATTATTACACTGGTACTTACTTAAGCGTGTCGTTGAAGCTCACTCGCTTGAACTTGAACACCTCGTGTGTGTTTGGTTCCATGGATATCCATAGATGGATGGGATATCCATGGATATAGAGAGTTTGGTTGGATGGACAAGCTAAATCTAAATATCCACAATAGAAAATAGTCTAGGTAGAAGCCGGATAATCTGACGCTCAAAAATTTAGCGGATGAGGAAATCCACATGTTGATTAGCGTATGTTCTGTGTGATAATTAGAGTAATATAGTGCTAATTAACATATTTTATTTTTAATTAGTGATTATAATGACAAGATTAGTGTCGGTGCATATTTATTAGGGTATAATTAGTTGTTATTATTTTAAAATAATAGATATAATTAGTCAAGTATTTTCATCCCATGCAATCTCATCCATCCAACCAAACAGAAAAATGACACGCCTCATCCATCCAACCAAACAGACAATCACTAGTAGAGAACAGACCTTTGATCCTCGACCAAAATGGGCTCTAGTCCTGGAATTTTTTTACGCCCGGGACTAGAGATACCTTTAGTCCCAGTTGGTGGCTCCAACCGGGACTAAAGGTTCCTGCCCAACGGCTACTGCGCCAGACAGAGGTGGCAGGGACCTTTAGTCCCGGTTGGAGCCACCAACCGGGACTAAAGGTATACTTTTACTCCCGGTTGGTGGCTCCAACCGGGAATAAAGGTCTACTCCCGGGCCGTGGCTGCGCCCGGGGTTGGAAAGTTATCTTTAGTCCCGGTTGGATCCATCAACCGGGACTAAATGTTCTCCCTTTATAAATCGACTATCTCCTTCTTCCTCCCCGAGCCCGAGCTCAGCATATTTTGAAGCTCACTACAGTAGTGTTCTTGCTTCCTCCCTCCCTCCATTGTTCCTCCATCTATTCTTCGATTCCTCCATCGATTTCTTCGATTCCTCCGTCGATTCTTCAGTTGTAAAGGTTACCAATCTCATACTCTCATTTTTTACCATTTTCTTATGCCATTTTGTTCACTATATATATTTATGGTTCTTTATTGTGGTTTTTTTATTTATAAGCAATTTGAGCTCAAAATCACTTCAAGCTTGCATATTTACATGAAAGAAGGTTAAAGTATATATAAATATAAACTTAGAAAATAGTTAGAAAATTATAGCAAATCCGTACTAGTTGAACTTGCAGACCGTGTTCAGCTCGGCGAGCATGTTCTCTGCCGAGCGGTAACGGACGTCAAGGAGGAGCTTTGATTCTACGAGGGAGAGCGACAACGGTCGTGGAAGACCGTGTTCCCTTCCTCGTAGAATCAGAGCTCTTCCTTGACCAAGTACGGTGCCGTCCGGTGGAGAAATGCTCGCCGAGATGATCACGTAAGAAAGGTCAACTAGTACGGATGGTTATTTATTCACATGTCCCGATATCGTCGCAGTAGTCTGTCAATCACCGTACCTAAACGTAGTATATATAAATAAAAACTTAGAAAATAGTTAGAAAATTATAGAAAATCCATACTAGTTGAACTAGCGGACCGTGTTCATTTCGGCGAGCATGTTCTCTGCCGAGCGGTAACGGACGTTAAGGAGGAGCTTTGATTCTACGAGGGAGAGCGGCAACGGTCGTGGAAGACCGTGTTCCCTTCCTCGTAGAATTGGAGCTCTTCCGTGGCCAAGTACGGTACCGTCCGGTGGAGAAATGCTCGCCGAGATGATCACGTAAGCAAGGTCAACTAGTACGGATGATTATTTATTCACACGTCCCGATATCGTCGTAGTAGTCTGTTATGTGTGTACACTCCCATTCTTCTGTTAATTTGCGGAAATATCATGTGAATTACTTACCTGCCGCAGTAAAAGACGAGAACACAATGACCATTAAAAATATCATTGTTTAGAGATCTAGATAATTTTATAGTTTATTAATTTTATTTGTTTATAAAAGGAGAAATTTATAGTGTATTAAAAAATGAGTATAGAGAGTAGATGGCAACTGCTTCCGGGTCCTCGACCTCTCATGGGTTTCCAAAGCGACTTAGGCCGGGCCTTCCTCTCATTTCATGCAGCAAGTGTCGTGATGAGACGAAGATTGTGATGGAGTACCGAGTGAAGAAGGAGGGTCCTAACAAGGATCGTATCTTCTACAAGTATCCGGATCGCAATGTGAGTTATTTTATCGTATTTAATGATTATGGTTAGTTTATACCTATTTTCATGATGGTTGTGATTAAAGTTCTAATTTTTTGTTTTAATTTTAGTGGGATGGCAGTGGACGATGTTCAGGCTTCTACTAGGAGGAAGAGTATGTTGAACTCGTGCAAAAATATCTTGCACAACAGGCAGATACGACGGCTAATGAGGCAGTGATCCAGCCGAAGAAGCCCAAAGATGTTGCACAATCGGAGGATCTGTCTGTTTTAGTTGAGATTGGTCGCGAAATCCTTGTGCTACTGAAATGTATTTTAGCTTTAGTTCTTTTAGTGGTAGTTGGGATTGTCTACATTGTAGCGATGCTTTCATAAATTTGTATCTTTTGTGGTGGCACGCATGTTGTATAAATAATTAATTATGATCTAGATTTTAATATGATATTTATGTCATGTAATGCAGATGAGCCGTCATTGGATGTATAATGCTGATCGCCGCTCCCAAGAGTTCATTGACGGCGTGCATTCTTTGTTACGTGCGGCCAAGGCGAACAAACGCGATGGTTTTATGTGCTGCCCATGTGCCATATGTAAGAATACGGTGGAATATCCTTGCTCAAGGACTCTTCATTCACACTTGTTCAAGTCGGGTTTCATGCCAAACTATATTTGTTGGACAAAGCACGGAAAAACCGGTGTTGTAATGGAAGAAGGTGAAGAAGAATAATGGGATGACAATGATATTATTCCTGATGGTGCGTGCTTCAATGATACTGCAATGGGAGAAGCTGAAGAAAAGGTAGCCGCAGAAGATGAGCCGGCTGATGATCTTTGTCAGGTCATTCGTGACGCACAAAGAGAATATGAAAGTGAAAAGGAGAAGATCAAGTTTGAGCGGATGCTAGAAGATCACAAGAAATTGTTGTACCCAACTTGTGATACAGGGCAGAAAAAGTTGGGAACCACACTAGAATTGCTGCAATGGAAGGCAAAGAATGGTGTATCTGACAAGGGATTTAGAGAGTTACTAAAAATCCAAAAGAAGATGCTTCCGAAGTACAATGAATTGCCCGCCACTACCTACGAAGCAAAATAAGTTGTCTGTCCTATGGGGCTAGAAATAGAGAAGATACATGCATGTCCTAATGACTGCATCCTGTACCATGGCAAAGAGTACGAGAAATTGGATACATGCCCGGTATGCCATGCGTCGCGGTATAAGATCAGGCGAGATGACCCTGGTGATGTTGAGGGCGAACGTCCGCGTAAGAAAATCCCTGCCAAGGTTATGTGGTATGCTCCTATAATACCACGCTTGAAACGTCTGTTCAGAAACAAAGAACATGCAAAATTGTTACGATGGCACAAAGAAGACCGTAAGGTAGACAATATGTTGAGACACCCTGCTGATGGGTCCCAGTGGAGAGCAATCGACAGAGAATTCCCGGAGTTTGCAAATGACGTAAGAAACTTAAGGTTTGCTTTAAGTACAGATGGTATCAATCCTTTTGGAGAGCAGAACAGTAGTCATAGCACTTGGCCTGTTACTCTAAGTATCTACAACATTCCTCCTTGGTTATGCATGAAGTGGAAATTCATTATGATGCCTGTGCTCATCCAAGGCCCGAAGCAACCTAGCAATGACATCGATATGTACCTGAGACCACTTATTGACGAACTTCTCATTTTGTGGAATAAAGAAGGTGTACGTGTGTGGGATGAGTACAAACAGGAACACTTTGATCTGCGAGCATTGTTGTTCGTAACAATCAATGATTGACCTACTCTAAGTAATCTTTCAGGACAACCAAACAAGGGATATAATACATGCACACACTGCTTCGGTGATATTAGAGGTGTATTCTTGAAAAAATGTCAAAAGGTCGTGTACCTTGGCCATCGTCGATTTCTTCCTGCAAATCATCCCGTAAAAAGAAAGGCAAGCATTTTAAAGGGAAGACAGACCACCTGACCAAGCCTCACAACCGAACCGGTGAGGATGTACTCGATATGGTCAATGATGTGAAAGTCGTCTTTGAAAAAGGACATGGAAGCCAACCTATTCCGAAAGACGCTAACGGTCACGTACCCATGTGGAAGAAGAAGTCCATATTTTGGGACCTACCCTATTGGCAAGTCCTAGAGGTCCGTAGCTCGATCGACGTGATGCACCTGATGAAGAATCTTTGTGTGAACCTGCTAGGCTTTATGGGTGTGTATGGAAAGCCTAAGGACACATTTGAAGCATGACAGGACCTGCATTGTTTGAGAGAAAGAGACAACCTGCATCTAGAGAAGACAGATGATGGACGTCATTACTTACGTCCTGCTAGCTACACTCTAAGCAAAGAGGAGAAGGAAATCATGTTTTAATGCTTAAACAACATCAAGGTACCATCTGAATTCTCCTTGAATATAAAGGGTATTATAAATGTGCCAGAGAAGAAATTCTGTAACTTAAAGTCCCATGACTGTCACGTTCTCATGACGTAATTACTTCCAGTTGCATTAAGAGGAATTCTACCTCTAAATATACGTCTAGCCACCGTGAAGCTATGTGCATTCCTCAATGCAATTTCTCAGAAGGCAATTGATCCAACTGATCTAGCTAAACTACATAATGATGTGGTTCAATGTCTCGTCAGCTTTGAGTTGGTGTTCCCTCCTTCCTTCTTTGATATTATGACACACCTCCTAGTTCACCTAGTCAAGGAGATTTTCACTCTTGGTCCTGTGTTCCTACACAACATGTTCCCCTTAGAGAGATTCATGGGAGTCCTAAAAAAATATGTTCACAACCGTGCTCGCCCAGAAGGAAGCATCGCCAAGGGCTATGGAACAGAAGAGGTCATTGAGTTCTATGTTGACTTTATTCCCGACCTTGACTCGATTGGTGTTCCTGAATCGAGACATGAGGGGAGACTAAGCGGAAAGGGGACACTAGGGAGGAAAACATATATTGGTACGGATGATGATTATTTCAATAAAGCGCACTACACAGTTCTACAGAACTCCTCTTTGGTAGATCCGTATATTGAGACACATAAGGATCTCTTACGATCCGAGTTTCCAGGGAAGACTGAAGCTTGGATTACGCATAAGCACATGGAAACTTTTGGCGGTTGGTTGCGAAAAAAATGTCAAGGTGATGAGAGCATCCATGAGCAATTGTATTTATTGGCTATGCAACCATCATGGCATATCGTCACATACAAAGGGTACGAGATAAATGGGAACATATTCTACGCAGTAGCCCAAGATAAAAGGAGTACCAACCAAAACAGTGGTGTCCGCATAGATGCCACTGACCCGAATGGGAATAAGCAGACATATTATGGACGCATAGATGAAATATGGGAACTAGAATATGCACCTACTTTGAAGATCCCATTGTTCAAGTGCCAATGGGTCAAGGTGACCGGAGGCGGGGTAACAGTAGACAATGAGTATAGAATGACAACAGTAGACCTTAGTAATATTGGGTACAAAGACGAACCATTCGTCCTTGCCAAGGATGTGAATCAGATGTTCTATGTCAATGATATGTCTACCAAACCAAAAAGAGGGAAAAATGATAATGACTCAACCAAAGAGCCAAAGCGCCACATAGTTCTTTCAGGGAAAAGAGTCATCATGGGAATTGAGGACAAGTCGGACATGTCAGAAGAATATAAAAAGGATGACCGAATTCCGCCCTTCAAAGTGAACAAAGACCCTAGCATCTTGGTAAATGATGAGGACACTCCATAGTTACGAAGCGATCATAACCAAGGGACATACGTAAAGAAGAAGTTCACTGTTGTGCCCACTTGATGATATAGTGATTTAATATAGTGTGTGTTTGAGATATTATGTAATAATTGTGAATTCAGATGTTTATTATGTCATATTTCAAATTAAATCAATGTTTGATTTGGTGGGATTTCTCTCTCAAAAAGGTAAATTAGGATACTGAGTGATGAAAAATTAAAATATTAACGTTAAAATGATGTGAAAATAAATTTCCTGTCCAAAACCAATAGTTTTAATAATTTTAATTAAACACTACATTTTTGTATTAACAAAATAATAAATATTAGTTACATTATGTTTTATAATTCTAACAAAAAATAAAAAAAGTTAGGTTATAGATTTTTCCTATGTGCAATAAACAAAAAGAAAATTCATATTTTTAACAAAATAATTTTATGCCTTTTATTTATTTTACTATGTATTTAACAAAAACTATTGCATTTCTATTGTATTTAACAAGACTATTGCTTAAAACAGGCGGGAAACGAAACTGCAGGCCACCTTTACTCCCGGGTGGGAAGCCCACCCGGGAATAAAGGTGGGCTGCAGTTTCGTGGCTCGCCAAAAAAATCCTTTACTCCCGGTGCGTGTTACCAACCGGGAGTAAAGATATACCTTTACTCCCGGTTGGTAACATGCACCGGGAGTAAAGGTACCTTTAGTCCCGGTTGGTAATACGCACCGGGAGTAAAGGGTTTTTACTCCCGGTTGGTGGCTGGCACCGGGAGTAATTCTCTCTGGTATATAACCTCCAGCGCCTGGCGCAGATCGATCCGCTCGTCTTCTTCCTCGTCGAACACCGCCGCCCTCTTCTTCCTCGCGCCGCGTCCGTTCGCCTTCCGTGACACCGGTGCCGCCCTCTTCTTCCTCGTGCGGCCTCCACCACGCGCGCCCGTGCCCCTCCTCCGCGCGCGCCCGTGGCCCTCCACCGCGCCCTCCTCCGCGCCGAGGCCCTCCACCGCGCGTGTTGCCCACCGCGCCCGAGGCCCTCCACTGCCGAGCTTGAGGTGATATGTTCGTCGATCTCTTTGTACATTCGCCCGAGCCCTCCACTGCCGAGTTATAGATCACGTCGAAAACTACAACTTTGGTGTAAGCCATGTCAACGCTCGAGGTCGATTGAAAATTCCAAATTTTGAATCACAAAATCTAGGAACTAAAAATGAATATTTGGAACTCTAAATGATTTTAAATAAAAAACATATCTTAACGCAAGTTTTGAATATTTGGATATTATATGGATAAATTAGCAAGTTTAATTAGAGTGTCAAAAACTGCATTTTATGGTACTAAAATACATTTTAAGATCACTGGGACCTGAACTCATGACAAGTTTAATTAAGGACCACCAATGAAATTACTTTAGAAATTAATTAGATCGATGTAAATCCATGGCTTGTATAATAAACACGCTATATATTATTTGGAAACAACGCTACGAACCATCCGCTAATGAACTTTCGTACAAACTCCTCAGGATGGCAACCATTGTCGTTGTCACTAAAGCTGAAAATGATCCAGCCCATCAACCGCCATATATTCATCACTATATGATATTGTCGTTGTAGGATATATAATGGTCAAATAGGAACTCAATTTTGATACCCAGTTTGTAAACTAAGCGTTTTTTAGTTTATAAAAAATATCACATGTGATGATGTAAGCAGTTTTGGTTGAACTTGCATGCATAGCTACAGACAAATGAAGGAAAACTTCAACGTTTCTTCATTTGTGAACTTTGAATATACAGATATAATATATTAATGTTGCTAAAGTAATATGAGCATTACATATTTTTTCCGGGAAGACTATCTTCAAACTTTATATCATAGCATCAGAGATCGCCTGTAGAAGAAGAAAATAAATTCTTATCATTTTGGAAATAGTAATGGTTATATTAGCAATAAGACACATATACTTACATTTCATAATGACTTATACTTACATTATTAACATAGAATTTTCTCATATGATGAATGACTACATGGTTCACATGGTACATAGGATCACAACATCACGCACCGACACCGCCTTGGCCCGCCTCACGTCGTCGTCAGCACGCCGGCCCGTCTCACGTCGTCGTCGTCAGCACATCGGCCACCACGCTGACACGTATATATACGTCATTTATATTCATATGCATGTATATATATACGTCGCGGAGCACCACCGCCATCGTTCGTCCATGCGTTTCTATGTATACGGCGGAGCACCGCCGCCCTCGTTCACCCATGTGTACAGACATATATACGGCGGAGTGGAGCACCGCCACTCTTGTCACACCGCCCTTTCTCATGGCCTAGTTGATCAACATTCGTATTATCGTTATCGTTAATGCAAAACAATCACACCAGGGCGAACCGCGCTGTTGATGTCACCGACGTGGTTCGCCCTAGTCACTGACGCAATTTGCCCTCGGCCGTTTATGTATAGCCCTAATTCGCCCTAGTACCGACGTAGTTCGTCCTAGTGTGGCGAATTGCGTCCGTGACTGAGGGGCAAGATTTAATAATGCATATTGTTCGTAGATTTTACGCATGTAAGCAAAGATTTGACGTACTATATATTGGTTTTGTTTTTTTGAAGCTAGATGGCTGACCCGAGAAACATGGATGAGGAGGAGTTGATGATGAATTTTATCAACACTGGCACTCTCAGCATCTATAAAATACCGAGCTGACAAATCTTGATAAAGACATTTTATAGGAACACTCGTGTCGTACCGTCGGTGGATACACCACCTATACTAGTAAACAATACTGCTGTTAAATCCTTAAAAAGAAAACAGAAGACAGGAACACCCATGTCAAGTCGTGGTTTATCATCTACTACTAAAATGATATTGCTGTTAAAATCTGAAAAAAATCAGAAAAACAGGAAGATCAAGAAGATCATCTACTAGTGTCAAGTCATGGTTTATGGTTAGAAGATGGGCGGAGAAAGCCTATGTATATGGGGGTGAAAAAGAAGAGCGAGGTCATCTCGAAACTTCATGTCATGTCATGGGGACGGAACCAACAACGAATAGTAGTAGGGATTAACTAAAGAGTGAGCAGGTCACATGTGCGTAGTTCCACAGGGCGGCACAGGCACACATAAAGAACGTTGCTTTCGGATAGCTCTCATGGGCGTCCTGTGAACATGCACGTCCACACCGCACACTCCAATCCACGCACGCACCCTCCCAAAATAAAGGAGGAAAAAAATGCTTGTAACATACTACCAACATAAATGTTTTTTGAAGAAAGATAAATGCTTTTTTTTTTTGAAGAAAACAAGTGAAAATTATGGTAGCCTCAATTCCAAGAGCCAAGAACATGAACACCATGTGCACTTTTCCATGGATTTCCTTCCTCTCTAAAAAAAACACATGGAATACAGACAACTGTTCCAGATACGAAGGCTACGAGTACAGTAGTAGTATTTTTCTTCTTTTATTGCTGCTAACCTAGTACAATCTAGCGTCGTCGAATCGATCGATGCGTACGCGCGAAATAGTGGCGCACCATCAGCGCTCGCGGGAGCAGGAGCAGCGACGATCCAAGCACGCCGGCCGGCCGGCCGGCCGGCGGCGTCACAGGTTCATGAGGCGCAACCTGGAGGGGCGCGGCTGGAAGTCCCCGACCCCGCGGCGGCGGCAGCCGAGCTCGCCCGGGCCGCCGCCGATCCTCTGGAGCAGCAGCGCGCGCACGGACCGCCCCTTGGCCGCCCTGCCAGTGCCGCCCCTGCTGCTGGCGCCGTGCACCGCCTCGCCGCCGCCGCCTGGAGCGGCCGGCCCGTTCCGGTGCCGGCTGCAGCGGAACGACCCCGGGTGGTTCGTCGGCGAGCAGAGGCACATCATCTTCTTGGTACCGGCGACGGCGGCTGCGGATCTCAGGACTCTGGCAGCGGAAGAGGTAGAGCATGGTGCGGAGGCCATGTCTGTTCCTGGTGTGCTTGTTCTGGTGGGGTGGCCGTCGCCGGGGCCGGGGCCGGGGCGGCTGCTTTTATACGCGACCGTGCGAGTGCGAGTGCGTCTAGCTGAGCCGTGGCTTGCCTTGTGTTCGCCTGTTCGGTGCGTGTCAAAAAGGCTCGAAGCACCAACTGTGTTTTACCACGCGTTGGGAGAGCAAGGAACCTTTGTAAATAAATTTTCAAAGAACAAATATATATACGTAGAAACATTTGTTCAACTTCACGGGAAAAATGTAAATTTCGCAACAAAAATTTAATGTTGCAAACGAGTCCTAAAAGGGTCCTAAGTAGGATTTCTAGCTCGGTGAAATTCCGGACGTACTTTCGTGTCGCTGTCCGTTCCGTTCTGCGGGCACGGAACAACAACGCATGCATGGGGATCATCGGTTTCACTGGCCGTTTTCCTTCTTTTATTATTACACTGGTACTTACTTAAGCGTGTCGTTGAAGCTCACTCGCTTGAACTTGAACACCTCGTGTGTGTTTGGTTCCATGGATATCCATAGATGGATGGGATATCCATGGATATAGAGAGTTTGGTTGGATGGACAAGCTAAATCTAAATATCCACAATAGAAAATAGTCTAGGTAGAAGCCGGATAATCTGACGCTCAAAAATTTAGCGGATGAGGAAATCCACATGTTGATTAGCGTATGTTCTGTGTGATAATTAGAGTAATATAGTGCTAATTAACATATTTTATTTTTAATTAGTGATTATAATGACAAGATTAGTGTCGGTGCATATTTATTAGGGTATAATTAGTTGTTATTATTTTAAAATAATAGATATAATTAGTCAAGTATTTTCATCCCATGCAATCTCATCCATCCAACCAAACAGAAAAATGACACGCCTCATCCATCCAACCAAACAGACAATCACTAGTAGAGAACAGACCTTTGATCCTCGACCAAAATGGGCTCTAGTCCTGGAATTTTTTTACGCCCGGGACTAGAGATACCTTTAGTCCCAGTTGGTGGCTCCAACCGGGACTAAAGGTTCCTGCCCAACGGCTACTGCGCCAGACAGAGGTGGCAGGGACCTTTAGTCCCGGTTGGAGCCACCAACCGGGACTAAAGGTATACTTTTACTCCCGGTTGGTGGCTCCAACCGGGAATAAAGGTCTACTCCCGGGCCGTGGCTGCGCCCGGGGTTGGAAAGTTATCTTTAGTCCCGGTTGGATCCATCAACCGGGACTAAATGTTCTCCCTTTATAAATCGACTATCTCCTTCTTCCTCCCCGAGCCCGAGCTCAGCATATTTTGAAGCTCACTACAGTAGTGTTCTTGCTTCCTCCCTCCCTCCATTGTTCCTCCATCTATTCTTCGATTCCTCCATCGATTTCTTCGATTCCTCCGTCGATTCTTCAGTTGTAAAGGTTACCAATCTCATACTCTCATTTTTTACCATTTTCTTATGCCATTTTGTTCACTATATATATTTATGGTTCTTTATTGTGGTTTTTTTATTTATAAGCAATTTGAGCTCAAAATCACTTCAAGCTTGCATATTTACATGAAAGAAGGTTAAAGTATATATAAATATAAACTTAGAAAATAGTTAGAAAATTATAGCAAATCCGTACTAGTTGAACTTGCAGACCGTGTTCAGCTCGGCGAGCATGTTCTCTGCCGAGCGGTAACGGACGTCAAGGAGGAGCTTTGATTCTACGAGGGAGAGCGACAACGGTCGTGGAAGACCGTGTTCCCTTCCTCGTAGAATCAGAGCTCTTCCTTGACCAAGTACGGTGCCGTCCGGTGGAGAAATGCTCGCCGAGATGATCACGTAAGAAAGGTCAACTAGTACGGATGGTTATTTATTCACATGTCCCGATATCGTCGCAGTAGTCTGTCAATCACCGTACCTAAACGTAGTATATATAAATAAAAACTTAGAAAATAGTTAGAAAATTATAGAAAATCCATACTAGTTGAACTAGCGGACCGTGTTCATTTCGGCGAGCATGTTCTCTGCCGAGCGGTAACGGACGTTAAGGAGGAGCTTTGATTCTACGAGGGAGAGCGGCAACGGTCGTGGAAGACCGTGTTCCCTTCCTCGTAGAATTGGAGCTCTTCCGTGGCCAAGTACGGTACCGTCCGGTGGAGAAATGCTCGCCGAGATGATCACGTAAGCAAGGTCAACTAGTACGGATGATTATTTATTCACACGTCCCGATATCGTCGTAGTAGTCTGTTATGTGTGTACACTCCCATTCTTCTGTTAATTTGCGGAAATATCATGTGAATTACTTACCTGCCGCAGTAAAAGACGAGAACACAATGACCATTAAAAATATCATTGTTTAGAGATCTAGATAATTTTATAGTTTATTAATTTTATTTGTTTATAAAAGGAGAAATTTATAGTGTATTAAAAAATGAGTATAGAGAGTAGATGGCAACTGCTTCCGGGTCCTCGACCTCTCATGGGTTTCCAAAGCGACTTAGGCCGGGCCTTCCTCTCATTTCATGCAGCAAGTGTCGTGATGAGACGAAGATTGTGATGGAGTACCGAGTGAAGAAGGAGGGTCCTAACAAGGATCGTATCTTCTACAAGTATCCGGATCGCAATGTGAGTTATTTTATCGTATTTAATGATTATGGTTAGTTTATACCTATTTTCATGATGGTTGTGATTAAAGTTCTAATTTTTTGTTTTAATTTTAGTGGGATGGCAGTGGACGATGTTCAGGCTTCTACTAGGAGGAAGAGTATGTTGAACTCGTGCAAAAATATCTTGCACAACAGGCAGATACGACGGCTAATGAGGCAGTGATCCAGCCGAAGAAGCCCAAAGATGTTGCACAATCGGAGGATCTGTCTGTTTTAGTTGAGATTGGTCGCGAAATCCTTGTGCTACTGAAATGTATTTTAGCTTTAGTTCTTTTAGTGGTAGTTGGGATTGTCTACATTGTAGCGATGCTTTCATAAATTTGTATCTTTTGTGGTGGCACGCATGTTGTATAAATAATTAATTATGATCTAGATTTTAATATGATATTTATGTCATGTAATGCAGATGAGCCGTCATTGGATGTATAATGCTGATCGCCGCTCCCAAGAGTTCATTGACGGCGTGCATTCTTTGTTACGTGCGGCCAAGGCGAACAAACGCGATGGTTTTATGTGCTGCCCATGTGCCATATGTAAGAATACGGTGGAATATCCTTGCTCAAGGACTCTTCATTCACACTTGTTCAAGTCGGGTTTCATGCCAAACTATATTTGTTGGACAAAGCACGGAAAAACCGGTGTTGTAATGGAAGAAGGTGAAGAAGAATAATGGGATGACAATGATATTATTCCTGATGGTGCGTGCTTCAATGATACTGCAATGGGAGAAGCTGAAGAAAAGGTAGCCGCAGAAGATGAGCCGGCTGATGATCTTTGTCAGGTCATTCGTGACGCACAAAGAGAATATGAAAGTGAAAAGGAGAAGATCAAGTTTGAGCGGATGCTAGAAGATCACAAGAAATTGTTGTACCCAACTTGTGATACAGGGCAGAAAAAGTTGGGAACCACACTAGAATTGCTGCAATGGAAGGCAAAGAATGGTGTATCTGACAAGGGATTTAGAGAGTTACTAAAAATCCAAAAGAAGATGCTTCCGAAGTACAATGAATTGCCCGCCACTACCTACGAAGCAAAATAAGTTGTCTGTCCTATGGGGCTAGAAATAGAGAAGATACATGCATGTCCTAATGACTGCATCCTGTACCATGGCAAAGAGTACGAGAAATTGGATACATGCCCGGTATGCCATGCGTCGCGGTATAAGATCAGGCGAGATGACCCTGGTGATGTTGAGGGCGAACGTCCGCGTAAGAAAATCCCTGCCAAGGTTATGTGGTATGCTCCTATAATACCACGCTTGAAACGTCTGTTCAGAAACAAAGAACATGCAAAATTGTTACGATGGCACAAAGAAGACCGTAAGGTAGACAATATGTTGAGACACCCTGCTGATGGGTCCCAGTGGAGAGCAATCGACAGAGAATTCCCGGAGTTTGCAAATGACGTAAGAAACTTAAGGTTTGCTTTAAGTACAGATGGTATCAATCCTTTTGGAGAGCAGAACAGTAGTCATAGCACTTGGCCTGTTACTCTAAGTATCTACAACATTCCTCCTTGGTTATGCATGAAGTGGAAATTCATTATGATGCCTGTGCTCATCCAAGGCCCGAAGCAACCTAGCAATGACATCGATATGTACCTGAGACCACTTATTGACGAACTTCTCATTTTGTGGAATAAAGAAGGTGTACGTGTGTGGGATGAGTACAAACAGGAACACTTTGATCTGCGAGCATTGTTGTTCGTAACAATCAATGATTGACCTACTCTAAGTAATCTTTCAGGACAACCAAACAAGGGATATAATACATGCACACACTGCTTCGGTGATATTAGAGGTGTATTCTTGAAAAAATGTCAAAAGGTCGTGTACCTTGGCCATCGTCGATTTCTTCCTGCAAATCATCCCGTAAAAAGAAAGGCAAGCATTTTAAAGGGAAGACAGACCACCTGACCAAGCCTCACAACCGAACCGGTGAGGATGTACTCGATATGGTCAATGATGTGAAAGTCGTCTTTGAAAAAGGACATGGAAGCCAACCTATTCCGAAAGACGCTAACGGTCACGTACCCATGTGGAAGAAGAAGTCCATATTTTGGGACCTACCCTATTGGCAAGTCCTAGAGGTCCGTAGCTCGATCGACGTGATGCACCTGATGAAGAATCTTTGTGTGAACCTGCTAGGCTTTATGGGTGTGTATGGAAAGCCTAAGGACACATTTGAAGCATGACAGGACCTGCATTGTTTGAGAGAAAGAGACAACCTGCATCTAGAGAAGACAGATGATGGACGTCATTACTTACGTCCTGCTAGCTACACTCTAAGCAAAGAGGAGAAGGAAATCATGTTTTAATGCTTAAACAACATCAAGGTACCATCTGAATTCTCCTTGAATATAAAGGGTATTATAAATGTGCCAGAGAAGAAATTCTGTAACTTAAAGTCCCATGACTGTCACGTTCTCATGACGTAATTACTTCCAGTTGCATTAAGAGGAATTCTACCTCTAAATATACGTCTAGCCACCGTGAAGCTATGTGCATTCCTCAATGCAATTTCTCAGAAGGCAATTGATCCAACTGATCTAGCTAAACTACATAATGATGTGGTTCAATGTCTCGTCAGCTTTGAGTTGGTGTTCCCTCCTTCCTTCTTTGATATTATGACACACCTCCTAGTTCACCTAGTCAAGGAGATTTTCACTCTTGGTCCTGTGTTCCTACACAACATGTTCCCCTTAGAGAGATTCATGGGAGTCCTAAAAAAATATGTTCACAACCGTGCTCGCCCAGAAGGAAGCATCGCCAAGGGCTATGGAACAGAAGAGGTCATTGAGTTCTATGTTGACTTTATTCCCGACCTTGACTCGATTGGTGTTCCTGAATCGAGACATGAGGGGAGACTAAGCGGAAAGGGGACACTAGGGAGGAAAACATATATTGGTACGGATGATGATTATTTCAATAAAGCGCACTACACAGTTCTACAGAACTCCTCTTTGGTAGATCCGTATATTGAGACACATAAGGATCTCTTACGATCCGAGTTTCCAGGGAAGACTGAAGCTTGGATTACGCATAAGCACATGGAAACTTTTGGCGGTTGGTTGCGAAAAAAATGTCAAGGTGATGAGAGCATCCATGAGCAATTGTATTTATTGGCTATGCAACCATCATGGCATATCGTCACATACAAAGGGTACGAGATAAATGGGAACATATTCTACGCAGTAGCCCAAGATAAAAGGAGTACCAACCAAAACAGTGGTGTCCGCATAGATGCCACTGACCCGAATGGGAATAAGCAGACATATTATGGACGCATAGATGAAATATGGGAACTAGAATATGCACCTACTTTGAAGATCCCATTGTTCAAGTGCCAATGGGTCAAGGTGACCGGAGGCGGGGTAACAGTAGACAATGAGTATAGAATGACAACAGTAGACCTTAGTAATATTGGGTACAAAGACGAACCATTCGTCCTTGCCAAGGATGTGAATCAGATGTTCTATGTCAATGATATGTCTACCAAACCAAAAAGAGGGAAAAATGATAATGACTCAACCAAAGAGCCAAAGCGCCACATAGTTCTTTCAGGGAAAAGAGTCATCATGGGAATTGAGGACAAGTCGGACATGTCAGAAGAATATAAAAAGGATGACCGAATTCCGCCCTTCAAAGTGAACAAAGACCCTAGCATCTTGGTAAATGATGAGGACACTCCATAGTTACGAAGCGATCATAACCAAGGGACATACGTAAAGAAGAAGTTCACTGTTGTGCCCACTTGATGATATAGTGATTTAATATAGTGTGTGTTTGAGATATTATGTAATAATTGTGAATTCAGATGTTTATTATGTCATATTTCAAATTAAATCAATGTTTGATTTGGTGGGATTTCTCTCTCAAAAAGGTAAATTAGGATACTGAGTGATGAAAAATTAAAATATTAACGTTAAAATGATGTGAAAATAAATTTCCTGTCCAAAACCAATAGTTTTAATAATTTTAATTAAACACTACATTTTTGTATTAACAAAATAATAAATATTAGTTACATTATGTTTTATAATTCTAACAAAAAATAAAAAAAGTTAGGTTATAGATTTTTCCTATGTGCAATAAACAAAAAGAAAATTCATATTTTTAACAAAATAATTTTATGCCTTTTATTTATTTTACTATGTATTTAACAAAAACTATTGCATTTCTATTGTATTTAACAAGACTATTGCTTAAAACAGGCGGGAAACGAAACTGCAGGCCACCTTTACTCCCGGGTGGGAAGCCCACCCGGGAATAAAGGTGGGCTGCAGTTTCGTGGCTCGCCAAAAAAATCCTTTACTCCCGGTGCGTGTTACCAACCGGGAGTAAAGATATACCTTTACTCCCGGTTGGTAACATGCACCGGGAGTAAAGGTACCTTTAGTCCCGGTTGGTAATACGCACCGGGAGTAAAGGGTTTTTACTCCCGGTTGGTGGCTGGCACCGGGAGTAATTCTCTCTGGTATATAACCTCCAGCGCCTGGCGCAGATCGATCCGCTCGTCTTCTTCCTCGTCGAACACCGCCGCCCTCTTCTTCCTCGCGCCGCGTCCGTTCGCCTTCCGTGACACCGGTGCCGCCCTCTTCTTCCTCGTGCGGCCTCCACCACGCGCGCCCGTGCCCCTCCTCCGCGCGCGCCCGTGGCCCTCCACCGCGCCCTCCTCCGCGCCGAGGCCCTCCACCGCGCGTGTTGCCCACCGCGCCCGAGGCCCTCCACTGCCGAGCTTGAGGTGATATGTTCGTCGATCTCTTTGTACATTCGCCCGAGCCCTCCACTGCCGAGTTATAGATCACGTCGAAAACTACAACTTTGGTGTAAGCCATGTCAACGCTCGAGGTCGATTGAAAATTCCAAATTTTGAATCACAAAATCTAGGAACTAAAAATGAATATTTGGAACTCTAAATGATTTTAAATAAAAAACATATCTTAACGCAAGTTTTGAATATTTGGATATTATATGGATAAATTAGCAAGTTTAATTAGAGTGTCAAAAACTGCATTTTATGGTACTAAAATACATTTTAAGATCACTGGGACCTGAACTCATGACAAGTTTAATTAAGGACCACCAATGAAATTACTTTAGAAATTAATTAGATCGATGTAAATCCATGGCTTGTATAATAAACACGCTATATATTATTTGGAAACAACGCTACGAACCATCCGCTAATGAACTTTCGTACAAACTCCTCAGGATGGCAACCATTGTCGTTGTCACTAAAGCTGAAAATGATCCAGCCCATCAACCGCCATATATTCATCACTATATGATATTGTCGTTGTAGGATATATAATGGTCAAATAGGAACTCAATTTTGATACCCAGTTTGTAAACTAAGCGTTTTTTAGTTTATAAAAAATATCACATGTGATGATGTAAGCAGTTTTGGTTGAACTTGCATGCATAGCTACAGACAAATGAAGGAAAACTTCAACGTTTCTTCATTTGTGAACTTTGAATATACAGATATAATATATTAATGTTGCTAAAGTAATATGAGCATTACATATTTTTTCCGGGAAGACTATCTTCAAACTTTATATCATAGCATCAGAGATCGCCTGTAGAAGAAGAAAATAAATTCTTATCATTTTGGAAATAGTAATGGTTATATTAGCAATAAGACACATATACTTACATTTCATAATGACTTATACTTACATTATTAACATAGAATTTTCTCATATGATGAATGACTACATGGTTCACATGGTACATAGGATCACAACATCACGCACCGACACCGCCTTGGCCCGCCTCACGTCGTCGTCAGCACGCCGGCCCGTCTCACGTCGTCGTCGTCAGCACATCGGCCACCACGCTGACACGTATATATACGTCATTTATATTCATATGCATGTATATATATACGTCGCGGAGCACCACCGCCATCGTTCGTCCATGCGTTTCTATGTATACGGCGGAGCACCGCCGCCCTCGTTCACCCATGTGTACAGACATATATACGGCGGAGTGGAGCACCGCCACTCTTGTCACACCGCCCTTTCTCATGGCCTAGTTGATCAACATTCGTATTATCGTTATCGTTAATGCAAAACAATCACACCAGGGCGAACCGCGCTGTTGATGTCACCGACGTGGTTCGCCCTAGTCACTGACGCAATTTGCCCTCGGCCGTTTATGTATAGCCCTAATTCGCCCTAGTACCGACGTAGTTCGTCCTAGTGTGGCGAATTGCGTCCGTGACTGAGGGGCAAGATTTAATAATGCATATTGTTCGTAGATTTTACGCATGTAAGCAAAGATTTGACGTACTATATATTGGTTTTGTTTTTTTGAAGCTAGATGGCTGACCCGAGAAACATGGATGAGGAGGAGTTGATGATGAATTTTATCAACACTGGCACTCAAGTTGCCGGCGATGATGGTGCTAAAAATAACGTGCAAGAGGATGCAGATGACGGGAGTCAGTACTTAGCTCTTGAACAAAATGAGCAACAACATATTAGCCAAGTATATATTTTTTATTATTAGCTATATATATTATCATATGTCTTATGTGTGCTCATGACATTAAAAATAATGTTTATGTTTTGTAGCCCTCTGGATCGACATCAACAACTACAATGAAGAGTAAAAATGTTCGAGGTCCCAAAAAGCCATTAGAGGGTCGCTTCATCATCTCGGAGTTCAATGTGGATACAGGAGAACCGGGGGGGCCGAATAAAATGAAATTTGTGCACCACTGTGGTTACCTTGTACGGGACCGGCTCCCGATTAGTACCCGTGAATGGAAGAAGAAGACCAATGCTCCTCATATTAGTTTTGTCTCCGATCATGACAAGGCGTTAATTTGGAATGATGTCTTGGTACATTTCACGCTCCAAACAGATGGTTATGATGATATAATAGATGGTGATGAATTGAAGGAGCGAGTTAGGGATTGGGCAATGAAGAAGATGGCCACCCAGTTTCAGACTTGGAAGAAACACCTATACACGACGTATGTCAAGAAGAACATAGCAACAGATTTTACTGTCCCAGGCCCGATCTCAAAGCAGAGGCCCTATTGGGATGAGTTTGTACAGTACAAGACTTCGGAAGAGGGTGTGAGTCGGGTGATAAAGAACCAACATAATGCCCAACAGAAGACATACCACCATACCTTGGGATCAGGTGGCTACCTGACTACCATTAAGAAGTGGAACAAAATGGAAGCAGACCTTTTTGCCAAGGGTATCAGACCAGAATCACTCGAGTAGGGAGAACGTGCAAAGAATTGGTTTTTCGCTCATGGGGGAACACTAGACCAGGAGACAAGGAAGTGCATTTATGGCGCAAGACTGCAAGAAGCAGCAGAAAGATTGTTTTATGCTCAAAGAGCTACTGCTAGTGGTGCGTTCAGGCCCAATAGAGAGAAGGATGAGCTGACATACGCCATCAGGACTATTGAACATGGTGGCCGAACTAGAGGCAAAGGAAGTGTCTCGTGGGAGCATGGATTCCCTCAGGACAGACCTTCCTACAGAAGTCGCCAGAGAAAGAAGGAAGAAGAGGCACAGCGGCTCCAGAGGTTGGAGGAAGCGGTGCGTGAAGCACAAGAGCGGGAAAAACCTTGAAGCGAGAATGCAAGAGGAAATCAGAAGGCAAGTGCAAATAGCAGTGAGTGCAAGCAAGCAGGCATCAAAGCCAGGAATCAACATTAGCCAATCTGTTCAGTTGAAAAGCAGTTGCGCTTCCATGGAGATACCAAATCAAGGGGACATAGGACTGCGCTTCCCTGTGGATGACGTCACTGAACCTTGTACAACGTGTGAGCTACACATTCCAAAGGAGAATTCCACAATCAAGGTGGCTATCGGTCTTGTTAATCCTATTGACCGAACCAAGACACCAAGGATTCATGGGAATATAATCTAAGAAGGATATACTACCATCTCGGTAGATAAAGCTAAAAAAGGTTTTAGTGATTTGCCTCTTGACATTCCTGGAGGTGATAACGAGAAGACTCTAGGAGAAGCGGAGAAGACATTCATTCTATGGCGCAAGCGCTACATCATCATTCCAGGGATGTCGGCTCCACCTCCTCCTGAACTACCTCACCATAGGTACGTGCGGATGAAAACACTACATCATTAATTTGTATTGGCTTAAATAATTAACAATCTGCTCATAATAATATGTCATTCCTTTTTTTGTAGCAGATCCTCCCCCAACCTAAATCCAATTGTTCAATTGCCAGATCATCATAGTACTCTGTACGATGACATTGTGTTGGAAGACGAGGCTGCATCTACACCATCTCCAAGGAGGTCTCCAACGCCGCAGCTGCCACCTCCAAGGAGGTCTCCAACGCCGCTGCCAACACCTCCAAGGAGGTCTCCAATGCCTCCCCCGCCCCTGCCTACCAAGAAGCCTAGCAAGAGGCCAGCCCCTCAAACGAAGAACTAGTCCCCGCATGCAAAGAAAGCCACCGTGAAATCAAGGGCTATTCCCAAAATAATATCTGAAGAGAAGGAAGAAGGAACTGATGCATATAAAAAAGACATGTCTAGATTCTATGACAAACTTAAAATGAATCAAGAAGCAAGGAGAAACCCGGAGAAACCGTACTTCTTCATAGCTCCAGATATTCTAAGAAAAAAGGTGACTTCTTACCAGCAACAACAGCGGGAATCTCGTAAGCCGTCCAAATCAACGTTATCAGACTATGACCGCACTCTCACCAAGTCAATTGAGGCGGCACAGAAAAAGAAGCGGGCAGGGAAAGGAGTTGCCCAACTCGGACAACAAGCGCACCAATCAATCCCCCCGCTAGTTGTTGGTAATGAATATGGTTCGAATTTAGGATTAATGCATCAGGCAAACATACCTCCGGATGTCGATTTGGATCACCTTGGTGAATTTCTTGATGAGACTGGTCTTGACCTTTACCAGATGTTTGGTGATGGAAACATTGAGAGTGCGGCGGAGGTTGATATTTGGAAGAAAAAATTTGTACTAGGCCAGAGTCTATACAACCCTCAAGCCTTATCTGATCTGGGGACGCAAATGTACCTGCTAAACAAGTGGTACATGCAGGCGTCTACCAGTGGAGACTTCTGCGTTGGTGTCAGAATTAGAGACGAACATTGGTTCCATGGCGATGATGTTATGTATGTTGACTTTGTAGAATTTCATCAACTATGCCACCTGACCTCTCTGGACAAAGTTATCATTAGCTGCTATTGCCTGTAAGTAATAATTCTTTCGATCTATTATTAAACTCATCATATGTGTGTATATGCATATAAATTATCCTAACAAGTACTATATATATGCAGATTTACAATGACAGAGCTCAGAAAGGAAGACTGCAATGAAATTGGTTTTGTTAATCCCCATATAGTATTCAAAGACCCAATTACTCCAAAGACTAATTGGAAGTCTGAGTCAGAGAGTAACCTCATGAACTTCTTAGTGAACCAACGCCACAAGAAGGATATACTCTTTCCCTATAACTTCAAGTGAGTGTTAATCATGTCGATCATATCCTTAATGGCTCATATGTTAATTCTAGTTAATTAATGAGTGTTATGCGTTATATCCTATAAACACATGCAGCAATTACTGGATATTGATGGACATCGATCTAGTGAAAAGTCACTTGATAATCTATGACTCGATGAGAAAACCACAACAAGACTACCAAGATATGATAGATATTATCTAGAGGTAATTTCGGGATCTCTATCAACTATATATACACACAAACATGATGATTAACTATATCTGATGATGTGGCAAATTTTTTATTGGGTAGTGTTTGGAAAACCTTTATTGAGAAGCAACACATGGAAAAATGCAAAGCGCCACTAAATGTAATCCCTTTGAAAGTAAGTCCCCTGAATCGCATCATCTTTATTAATTAAACATATAGCTTTCACCGGATCACCAGATTGACTGATAAATCTTTTTCTCGTAAAGTGGTGTCTGAGGCAGGAACAGGGGAACAACTACTGTGGTTACTATGTTTGCAAGTTTATCAAGGTGCTCTCCCAAAGAACTCTTACAGAGAGACTCAAAGTACGTTAAAAATACACTATATATTCATTTAATTATTATTATTGATTGTGTTACTATGTCTTTATATATATATATGTACATATATTAATTTATTTTCCTTTAATTCAAACCTGTAGACTCGATGGTTGGAGGAAAAGGTCATACGGCAAGACCAAATCAAAGCAATTCAAGAGTCTATAGCCGGATTTTTTAATGAGCAGGTCATCGATTCCAAGGGCGAGTTCTACTTCGACCCAACACTGCCATTGAAGCCAAGCTAGAGGATGAGAGGAAACTTGTTATGTCACAATAACTATAATGCAATCTTTTGTAATATATGCACATGAAATAATATAATGTAAAATACACATATGCATGCATGCATGTAAATATATATATGATGCATGCATGCATATATATATATATATATATATATATATATATATATATATATATATATATATATATATATATATATATATATATATATATATATATTTCTATGCTTAAATTGTGTGATTTAATACGTTCATTGTGCTTGAACCGAAACATACTATATGCGCGTATAAATGTATAATTAGCAGCGTACAATACGACTTCGAAAACCTATTTTGAAAAGAAAACAAAAAAATGAAAAGAAAAGAAAAAAGAAAAAAAACCTTTAATCCCGGTTCGTATTACCAACCGGGACTAAAGGTGCCGGCCATCGTGGCATGTCAGGAGGCACCTTTAGTCCCGGTTGGTATTACCCACCGGGACTAAAGGTCCTCCTTTAGTCCCGGTTCCTGACCCGGGACTAAAGGACCCCCCTTTAGTCCCGGATGCTTGCTCCCGGGTGGGGAACCAGGACTAGAGGGGGTTCCCCACCGGGAGTAAAGCTCGGTTCTCTACCAGTGAATATGGATATCCATATCCCGAAATCCATATCCATGAATGACCATATCTCATCCATCTTTGTCCCCGGACCAAACACACCCTACATGCTATGAAACTTTAACCTGAACTGCATCGATCAATAAAATAGTAGTAACGTACGGTATATATACTAATAATCTAATGCAGAGAGTCCGAAAATATATGGACATAGAGAGGATGTGCGCTGATGCATGATCGCATCAGACCACGTAGTGGAAGAAGAACCATATCGGGACCGAAAGGTTGTTCAGCTTCGATAAATGAATATTTCCTTTACCTTTTCCGTTCTTGAGTTGAAATGAAATGCTTCTTTCCGTCCGGGAGCTGTTCTTTCCTGTCTGTCAGTAGCGCGAAGCAGAGCACCGTCCCTCTTTCCGGAGAGCAACACGATGATGACGACCATCATTCAGAAAGCTTGGAAATATTGCGAACACAAGGTTGACAAGTACCCTTATGTGTTCGTTTTGTGATAAGTGATTGTCAATGTGATCCACGAAGTAGGTTGAGTGGTGACTAACCCTACCCTGACGAAAGCTATGTGTGCGACATGTCTTTTGGCTTGTGTTGTGTAGGTGTGGAGCTCAGATGCGGTGGTCGACGGCGAGGTGAAGGTCAAGGAGGACGTGCCGTGCCGACAGACCGGGAGCGGTGAAGGACGGATGTGAGGCTTGGACCGAGGGACCCAGAGGCCAGGTGACTAGCCGCGGTGGCTGACACTTGGGACATCGACAAGTGCAAGAAGACATGGAGTGACGGTGTTGACCGGGTCAAGACGGCGGACGCGTGAGTCGAGCGAGGCTCAGGAGGACTTTGCGGGCCGACCGGTCGAGGACGGCAGGTGACACGCGTCGGATGGCGGGGGACGCGTATGGAGTACGCTACTCGTGGACGGTTTGATGGTTTGGACCTCAAAACTATCGGATGGACGGTTTACGGGTTTGGGCCTCAAAACCCGGGCGGAGGTTCCGAGGAGTGACGGACGGCACGTGGCGGCATCGGGGAGTTCGCGTCGAGGCGAAGCTACCGATGAGAAGGCGCGGTGGCTGTCGGATCAAGATTACACCGGGTTGGACAACAACGCCCTTGGGCTTAGCGGTTCAACTCATTTGTACCCAGGGGCAAAACTGGGAATGTGTAATAACCCTGTTAAATAGGATGAGGGAGCCCCCATCTCCCTCACCTCCTACAGTTTTCATTTTCTCCTTTAGGGTTTCTTCCTCTAGTTTGCTCTCATGTATGAGAGAGGTCCACAACTCAAATTGTGATTTGGTTTTGAAGGAATCGGTGGCCGTAACCACCGTATGCCCTCCGGGATTCATGATTTAGTTGTGTTCTTGATGTGATTTTGGTGTTCTTCATGAGCTCCTTTTGTCCTCTCTTGTTTTCCCTCTTGTTTCTTCGTTTTGGGATGGTTTTGGTTCGTTCTTGTTGCCTTGGATCGATCAATGACATAAGTAGAAGCTTTCCACCGAAGGAAATTCACTAATTCCTCACGAGATCGCAGATCCGGGCAATTTAAGTTCTTGACCTATTTTTTGGGGGATTCTTTAATTCCTTCGATTCACGGAGTTAGAGTTTGTTTCGGGCCATGATCCTTTAGAGGTTGCCTTTCTACTCGCTTGTGAAACCTTGTGCAAAGTTTCAAGTCATTTGGAGTTGATTTGATCAAGTTATGGCTTGATTTGATTTTTCCCGAGAAACTGCTCGTTCATACCGGACGCGTCCGATATGATCTATGACGTGTCTGATATTTCTCACTTTGGAGTTTTGAGCTGAAATTTGGTGGAGACCTTCCCTTGGTGTCTAAAGAGCTACGGTTAAAATTTCATGATTTTTGGACACCATTTGACGGGGTTTTGGATTTTTCTCGTTTGGTCAGCTTGCTGCTGAAAATACCGGACGTGTCCGAGATCATACCGGACGTGTCCGAAAATACCGGACGTGTCTTATATTTGCAGGAGCAGTGTTGTTTTCTTTTGGGAGTTTGCTCGTTTGGGCTTCGATCTGTGTTCCGTTTGCTCTGTGGTGACCCGTTGTGTTCTGAGGGAGCATCCACCCTTCTCTAGGGTCATGGTCATCAAGTCTTTCATGTATGCTTTTTGGGGATTGATGTTGGGACAGTGGTCGAAGATTTCAAAAGAAATTTAAGGCTCCCATTCACCCCCCCCCCCCCTCTGGTCGTCGTTTCTGGTCCTTCAATTGGTATCAGAGCCGGTTAAGGATCATTCTACCTTAATCGGTCCGTGATCCACGAAAGCGACATGGAGCGTGGTTCCGGCAAACCACCGCACTTTGATGGGTCCAACTATCCTTATTGAAAGATCTGCATGTCTTCGCATCTCCAGGGGATTGATTGGCTCGTCTGGGAAATTTGCGAGGATGCTACGTATGTTGTGCTCCCTGTTGCGGCCCGTACCACCTAGAATCACAAGGATCGGCACAACACAAATAGCAAAGCTCGCAATGTGCTTTTCTCGAGTCTTTCGCTTTCTGAGTTCGAGCGTGTCTCTGATTGTACTACAGCTCGAGAGATCTGGGTGAGGCTTCAGAGCTATCATGAGGGGACCGCACAGGTCAAGACCAAACTCTACGAGACGTACAAGTGTGAGTACGAGAACTTCTCTCAGCTTGATGGCGAGTCCATCGATGCCATGTTTTCCCGCTTTCAGACTATCGTAAACAAAATGAAAGCGAACAAGGCCAACTTCCCTTATAGTGATCATGAGAGAGCGCTCAAGCTTCTCTATGCCCTTGATCGAAAGGTATGGGATGTGAAGGTGTCGACGATCATCGAGTCAGCCAACTACGACACCCTCACCGTCGACGAGCTTTTTAGCAAGCTCAAGTCCACAGAGATCGACTACCAAACCCAAGCCAAGCTCAAGAATCCTTCTGCACCAACCATGGCTTTGGTCTCAGGTAGTGGTTCAAGTTCATTGACTAACCCTTCACAAGCTTCTTTCTCTTTGTCGTGCTTGATGTCAGTCACAGAGGAGCAGCTGGAGTCTCTTGAGGATGATGAGTTGGCACTCGTCATCAGTCGGTTCTCTCGGTTTCACAACAACCGTTTGAACCGTCGACGTAGTGGTGGCCCGAAGGAGGGATGCTATGGATGTGGAGATCTAGACCACTTTGTCACGCACTGCCCCAAGAAGAAGCCCTTCACCAACAAGTACGACTCTGGCAAGCGCAAGGATAAGCGCGACTACACCTCTAGCAAGCACAAGGCCAAGGGCGGCTTCGACAAGGAGGCGATCAAGAAGGCATACCGCAGGAAGGCCAAAGCTCAAGAACGCGCCTTCCTCGCCTCCCTCAGCGACCTCGACGACGACTCCGATGATGATCACTCTTCTTCTCCCTCAACCGACGATGAGTCCAAGAAGAAGCGCGAGGACAAGCTCAACGGTCTCTGCTTTGTTGCCGGTGCAAACCGTGGTGGGTTTTGCACTATGGCGGTTGATGGTGGAGCAAAGCTCAAAAAGGACGTCAACGTCGACGACGATGAAAATGAGGTACCGCCCACACTTGACTCACTTATGCTTGAGCTTGATACTATGAATGATGCATTGATGAGTCAAGATAAGTTGCTTAAGCGTGCTGCCCGTGAGAGAAAAGAGTTTAAGGACCAGCTAGAGGTTGCTTTGAAGGAGTTGGAGCTTGCCAAGAGTGGTGTAGTGGTGTCAGAGGAGGAGTGCGATGAGTGCGCTATACACATGTCTAACCTCTCTAACTTGCAATCCAAGTATGCTGTTTTGCTTGATGAATGTGATGAGCTGAAGTCTCGTTCTGGGTTGCTCGGTGCATGCAAGTCCTGCTTAGGCTTGCAATCTGAGTTGGCTGAGAAGGTTGCCAAACTTGCTGAGTTTGAGAAGGCCAACTCAGATAGCACCACCACTACATGTGTTCGATGTGAAGCTTTGGTGTTGGAGCTTGAGTCCTGTAGGCACGACAAGATGGGAACCGAGGAGAAAACACACAACTTCGGTCCATCTTGAGCTGGGTGTCATGCAGTGAGCCTCAGTTGGGCATGATGGTGAGCTAGTTCAGGTAGGGAACTGACTCATCGGGAGTAGGCTTTGCTATAGGTGGGAAGGGTGAGCATGTCTATGGCAAGGTTGGTGAACATAGTGGTTTGAACCCAAGTGAGAAACCCACCAACACTCCCAAATTGATCAAGATCCCTCCACCAGAGTCTACCAAGCCTATGATCAAAGATGGTGTGTTTGAAGAACCACCAAAAGCTCCACCATCCAAGCAAGTTTGGGTTCCCAAACCGAACCACTTTCGGAACTCACTCGATACTCTACCCAACATCTCTAGTGCACCCCTTCCTAAAGCCAAAAAGCCTCAGAGAGTGAACCACATCCACAAGAGAGTGAGTCAACCACCATCCAAGAGAGAGGTGAGGTACCACTGTGACTATTGCCATAGAGATGGTCATTTGGCTAAGTTTTGCTTTAGGAGGAAGAGAGATGAGCGGCGCGAGTACGAGTTGAACAACCAGAACATGTACCGTCCTCCCCATGGCGTACATGTACCGCCTGTTCAGAGGCACAGTGTTAGGCCTAGAGGTGCAATGCCTCAAGGTGCTAGGCCTCAGGTGGCGAGACCACGTGGTGGTCGTGCCCGGCGTGGCCCAAGTCATTATCTATATGACTCTAGACCTCGCGACAGTGGCTTTCAGTCCCACACTCCTAGCGGACCACGTTTTCCCCCACGTGGTGATCGCTTCTCTCCAATGGGACATGGCATGTATGGTGTTTTTCCTAACACTTTTCTAGGGCAAATGACTCAACACTGGTATTCTCCTCATTTCACTAACCCCAGTATTGTGCCATTTGCTCACCCCCTATCTTTCTATTGATGCAGAGCAGAGGCCTGGAGAACACGTGGCTTGTTGATTCCGGCTGTTCGCGCCACATGATCGGAAGTTCCAAATGGTTCTCCAGCCTCGACCCCATGCAATACAAGGAGTACATCACATTTGGGGACAATAGCAAAGGTAAGGTGCTGTCTCATGGGACCATTCGGGTCAATGAGTCTTTTATCTTGAAGGACGTTGCTTTGGTTTCAAGCCTGCATTTCAATTTGCTCTCTGTTTTGCAACTGCTTCAAGATGGGTTTGAGGTGCGCTTTAAGACTGGACTTTCTCGTGTGCTCGATTCTCAGGGACATCTAGTTTGTCAGATCATTCTTTTTGGTCGAGTTTTCAGACCTGATTTCTCTCAGTCTTTCGATTCTTCTCGTTGTTTGGTTGCCGGATCTTCTTCTGATTTGTGGAAGTGGCATAGGAGACTTGGTCACTTGAGCTTCGATCTCCTAGTGAGGTTGAGTTCTCTTGACATGATCCGAGGATTGCCCAAACTTAAGTTTGAGAAGGATCTGGTATGCCATCCCTGTCGCCATGGAAAGATGGTGGCTGCTTCCCATCCTCCAGTGACTCAGGTCATGACCATGAGACCCGATGAGCTACTCCATATGGACACTGTTGGTCCGGCTTGGGTTCGGTTAGAGGGAGGGAAGTGGTACGTTCTTATGATCGTGGATGATTTTTCTCGCTATTCTTGGGTGTTTTTTATGGAGGGCAAGGATGAAGCATTTTCTCATGCTCGTGACTTGATCTTGAGGTTGCAAACTGAGTTACCAAAGAATGCCATACGAGCTATCCGCAGTGACAATGGCACTGAGTTCAAAAACTCTCAGTTTGACACCTTCTGTGCTTCCTTGGGTCTTGAACATCAGTTTTCTTTGCCCTATGTCCCTCAGCAGAATGGTGTTGTTGAGCGCAAAAATTGGACTTTGGTTGAAATGGCCAGGACGATGCTCGATGAGCATAGGACTCCTAGGCGTTACTGGGCCAAAGCCATCAACACCGCCTGCCATGTTTCAAACCGCATTTTTCTTCGTGCTTTCTTAAAGAAGACATCATACGAGTTGCGGTTTGGGCATCCACCCAAGGTGAGTCATTTTCAAGTCTTCGGTTGTAGGTGCTTCATTCTTAAGCAAGGTAATCTTGACAAGTTTGAATCTAGATCTTCAGACGGTATATTCCTCGGTTATGCTTCTCATTCACATGCGTACCGTGTGCTTAATCTTGAAACTAACCGTGTCATGGAGACTTGTGAAGTCACCTTCGATGAAACCATGCCCTCTTCTATTTCTGTCTTTGAACGTGCAGGTGATGAAGAGATGGGTGACAGCATTTTCGTTGAGGATGACGATGACATCGATTAGGATGATCCCAAGCCATCTCAACCAGCTGCCCCGATCGAGCCAGCTTCGACCACTTTGGCTCACGGCCCCGAGCCCTCCACCTCTACTTCATGGGGTCCGTGCGAGCCGCTTCCTCAATCGACTGAGGAGGCCCCAGCTGTGGATGAGGGGGAGGCGACTTTGTCTTTGGGTGCACCTCGACATATCCAGCGACGCCATCCTCCTCAGACCATGATCGGCAACATCGATGAAAGGGTAACGCGTTCCAAGTCTTATCATATTTCCCATTTCGCTCATTCTGCTTTCATAGCTTCTTTTGAGCCTCGAGATATTGGACACGCACTATCTAATACCGATTGGGTTAATGCTATGCACAAGGAGTTAGAGAACTTTGAGCGGAACCAAGTGTGGGTTTTAGTTCCACCTCCACCAGAGTGCCACCCCATAGGTACAAAGTGGGTTTACAAGAACAAGTAGAGTGAGGATGGGGTGGTGGTGAGAAACAAGGCGAGATTAGTGGCTTAGGGTTTTTGCCAAAAAGAGAGAATAGACTATGAAGAAACCTTTGCTCCTGTTGCCCGTCTAGAAGCCATTAGGATTCTTTTAGCATTTGCAGCTTCGAAAGGGTTCAAGCTGTATCAGATGGATGTAAAGAGTGCCTTCTTGAATGGGTACATAGAGGAAGAGGTTTATGTGAGGCAACCCCCTGGCTTTGAAAATCCAAAGTACCCCAACCATGTTTTTAAACTCCACAAAGCCTTGTATGGTTTGAAACAAGCCCCGAGAGCCTGGTATGAGCGTTTAAAAGCTTTCTTGCTTGATAAGGGTTTTAGGATGGGTTCCGTAGATAAGACTTTATTCCTCCTCAAGCAAGGCACAGATATCCTTTTGGTTCAGATATACGTGGATGATATAATCTTTGGTGGCTCTTCTCATGCTCTTGTTGCCAAGTTTTCAGATACTATGAGCAGGGAATTTGAGATGAGCATGATGGGTGAATTGACTTTCTTCCTCGAGCTGCAAATCAAGCAAACTCGTGAGGGGACGTTCGTGCACCAAGGCAAGTACACCAAGGACGTGCTCAAGAAATTTGATATGGGTGAGGCCAAGCCTCTTTCGACGCCCATGTCAACCACGACGGCCCTAGATGAGGACAAGGAGGGAGAAGCCGTGGACCAGAAGGAATACCGAAGCATGATCGGGTCCCTGCTGTACCTAACGGCGACGAGACCGGACATCCAGTTCGCAGTCTGCTTATGCGCACGCTTTCAGTCTTCTCCGCGCACGTCTCATCATTAAGCCATCAAGCGGATCCTCAGGTACCTTCGTTTCACACCCGAGTTTGGTCTTTGGTTTTCAGCCTCCTCCTCTCTTTCTCTTTGTGGGTATTCTGATGCGGATTACGCTGGTTGTCGTGTTGAGAGGAAGTCCACTTCGGGGACTTGTCAGTTTCTTGGATCTTCTCTTGTGTCTTGGTCTTCTCGCAAGCAGTCTAGCGTCGCTCAATCCACCACAAAAGCTGAGTATGTTGCTGCTGCTGTTTGTTGTTCCCAGTTGCTTTGGATGATAGCTACTCTGAGAGACTTTGGGTTAGAGTTTAGGCGAGTGCCTTTGTTTTGTGACAGCACCAGTGCCATAAGTGTAGCCAAAAACCCAGTCCTTCACTCAAAGACAAAGCACATAGAAGTTCGCTTTCACTTCTTGCGTGACCACTATGAGAAAGGTGATATCGATCTGCACCACATTGATACCCAAAACCAGCTCGCAGATATCTTCACCAAACCACTTGACCAAGCCCAGTTTGCTCGCTTGCGAGGTGAGCTTGGAGTTTGTTTCCCTTTTTAGAGGAGGGGAACTTTGGTTATTGTATTCTAGTTTTGCTTTTCTTTGTAGTTTAGCCTTTGTTTTTGTTTTTATATCATTCTTGCATATCATATCATCATGTATCATATTGCATCCTGAGCTTCATCCTTATAGTAGCTAGATTGACACTATGCTCTTGTTGGGGATGTTATAGATATACAATGATGTGCTTTTGGCTTAGGCTCCTTTTGATCAATTGATACATGTTATGAGCTAAGCTTGTTTTCCAAACTGTGAACTTGATTAAAACTTGTTGAAACATGAAATGTGTTCACCACTACTTGTGGCACTAGCATGTGTAGAATGTGTCGAGATCTTTTTCTTGCTTCATATATATGCTTAGTTGCTACGGCTCATACCTTGAGTTACACACTTGCTTGAGAAACTTGAATTTGTGCAAAAACTTGAAAATCAAACTAAGTGATTTGAAAAGATCGGGATGGGTCTGTACTATCCTATGTCAGAGTATCGAGACAGCTCCAAATTGCACTTATTGGTGAACTTGAGCTCTGTAATGGATACCGAGGTCATTGTCTTAAGCTTCTGATTGCCTTTGGCATAGGCTTTGTTTGCGAGAAGGCTCGTTTTCTTTTTTCCTACGCGCCCCAACTCGTGATCTGCTATTACTTTCTTCGTCCAGAGGAAGAAGATGCCGAACCATCTCCTCTCAAATTCTTAATTAACCGGACATCGTTAATTTCTTCGTGAAGAAGGAACTTACTCGACAAGGGGCACGTTCGCTTGAACTTATCAGACGACTTATCAGCTAGAATCTACAGTATTTTTCTCCCATAACAAAAACAGCTTCAACCAACTTTAATACCAACCGAACATACCTCTGCACTCGTAGTAGCGTTGCTCTTGCTCCTAGTAGTGTCGACAAGTACTCCAGTAGTGTACTAGTGTTGCACAATGAAGCGGTAGGTATTTTTTTCATAGCACTGGACAATAAGGTGGTAGGCATTTTTTTTCTTCAAAAAAGAAGTACGGGACAGAATAATAAATGAAAACATATAGGCCTTGTTCGGCTTGCTGAATCTTGCCTGAAACTGGTTGAAAAACACTGTTTTGGCTGAATTATTGTGAGAGAAAAATACTGTTACAGCTGAAAAAACAAACCGAATATAGGGATAAGACGAACGGGGCCATACTCACGATTGAGAAAGACTTATATCGTTTGAAAACCCACCTTTCGGGCTATATTGATATATTAAAATGTTCAGTCAAATATCAATCTTACTCAAAAACCCTATCATCGACTTTCGTTGTAGCAAAAGTTGACGCTAGATATTTTTCTTAACAAGTATAACAATTGACGGATGGGAGCGGCGCCCGGAGCTAGCTCTCTTCCTATAGGTGTTTGAGGGAAGCGAGGGATAGATGTTCTCCCCTCTAAGAGTAAGGCCCAGTTTAGTTGCCGAAAATTTTGGCAAAGCGACACTGTAGCATTTTCGTTGTTATTTGGCAATTAGTGTTCAATCATAGTCTAATTAGGTTTAAAAGATTCGTCTCGTGGATTTCGTCTAAACTGTGTAATTAGTTTTATTTTTTATTTATATTTAATGCTTCGTGCATGCGTCTAAAGATTCGATGTGACGAGGAATCTTGAAAAATTTAGCGTTTTTGAGGGGAACTAAACATGCCATAAGGTTATCTAGACCGAAGCAAAGCGAGTACTAGATGAGCGGAGTGAGATATAAGGTAACGCAGGTAGATTATAGTGAATTGGAGTGAGTCATCCATATGAACTTCCATATACGTATCTTATCTCAGCATCTCTAAAATACCGAGCTGGCAAATCTTGATAAAGACATTTTATACGAACACTCGTGTCGTACCGTCGGTGGATACACCACCTATACTAGTAAACAATACTGCTGTTAAATCCTTAAAAAGAAAACAGAAGACAGGAACACCCATGTCAAGTCGTGGTTTATCATCTACTACTAAAATGATATTGCTGTTAAAATCTGAAAAAAAATCAGAAAAACAGGAAGATCAAGAAGATCATCTACTAGTGTCAAGTCATGGTTTATGGTTAGAAGATGGGCGGAGAAAGCCTATGTATATGGGGGTGAAAAAGAAGAGCGAGGTCATCTCGAAACTTCATGTCATGTCATGGGGACGGAACCAACAACGAATAGTAGTAGGGATTAACTAAAGAGTGAGCAGGTCACATGTGCGTAGTTCCACAGGGCGGCACAGGCACACATAAAGAACGTTGCTTTCGGATAGCTCTCATGGGCGTCCTGTGAACATGCACGTCCACACCGCACACTCCAATCCACGCACGCACCCTCCCAAAATAAAGGAGGAAAAAAATGCTTGTAACATACTACCAACATAAATGTTTTTTGAAGAAAGATAAATGCTTTTTTTTTTGAAGAAAACAAGTGAAAATTATGGTAGCCTCAATTCCAAGAGCCAAGAACATGAACACCATGTGCACTTTTCCATGGATTTCCTTCCTCTCTAAAAAAAACACATGGAATACAGACAACTGTTCCAGATACGAAGGCTACGAGTACAGTAGTAGTATTTTTCTTCTTTTATTGCTGCTAACCTAGTACAATCTAGCGTCGTCGAATCGATCGATGCGTACGCGCGAAATAGTGGCGCACCATCAGCGCTCGCGGGAGCAGGAGCAGCGACGATCCAAGCACGCCGGCCGGCCGGCCGGCCGGCGGCGTCACAGGTTCATGAGGCGCAACCTGGAGGGGCGCGGCTGGAAGTCCCCGACCCCGCGGCGGCGGCAGCCGAGCTCGCCCGGGCCGCCGCCGATCCTCTGGAGCAGCAGCGCGCGCACGGACCGCCCCTTGGCCGCCCTGCCAGTGCCGCCCCTGCTGCTGGCGCCGTGCACCGCCTCGCCGCCGCCGCCTGGAGCGGCCGGCCCGTTCCGGTGCCGGCTGCAGCGGAACGACCCCGGGTGGTTCGTCGGCGAGCAGAGGCACATCATCTTCTTGGTACCGGCGACGGCGGCTGCGGATCTCAGGACTCTGGCAGCGGAAGAGGTAGAGCATGGTGCGGAGGCCATGTCTGTTCCTGGTGTGCTTGTTCTGGTGGGGTGGCCGTCGCCGGGGCCGGGGCCGGGGCGGCTGCTTTTATACGCGACCGTGCGAGTGCGAGTGCGTCTAGCTGAGCCGTGGCTTGCCTTGTGTTCGCCTGTTCGGTGCGTGTCAAAAAGGCTCGAAGCACCAACTGTGTTTTACCACGCGTTGGGAGAGCAAGGAACCTTTGTAAATAAATTTTCAAAGAACAAATATATATACGTAGAAACATTTGTTCAACTTCACGGGAAAAATGTAAATTTCGCAACAAAAATTTAATGTTGCAAACGAGTCCTAAAAGGGTCCTAGGTAGGATTTCTAGCTCGGTGAAATTCCGGACGTACTTTCGTGTCGCTGTCCGTTCCGTTCTGCGGGCACGGAACAACAACGCATGCATGGGGATCATCGGTTTCACTGGCCGTTTTCCTTCTTTTATTATTACACTGGTACTTACTTAAGCGTGTCGTTGAAGCTCACTCGCTTGAACTTGAACACCTCGTGTGTGTATGGTTCCATGGATATCCATAGATGGATGGGATATCCATGGATATAGAGAGTTTGATTGGATGGACAAGCTAAATCTAAATATCCACAATAGAAAATAGTCTAGGTAGAAGCCGGATAATCTTGCCCTCAAAAATTTAGCGGACGAGGAAATCCACAGGTTGATTAGCGTATGTTCTGTGTGATAATTAGAGTAATATAGTGCTAATTAACATATTTTATTTTTAATTAGTGATTATAATGACAAGATTAGTGTCGGTGCATATTTATTAGGGTATAATTAGTTGTTATTATTTTAAAATAATAAATATAATTAGTCAAGTATTTTCATCCCATACAATCTCATCCATCCAACTAAAGAGAAAAATAACACGCCTCATCCATCCAACCAAACAAACAATATGGATATCCATATCCCATCCATCTTTGTCCCCCGACCAAACACACCCTATATGCTATGAAACTTTAACCTGAACTGCATCGACCAATAAAATAGTAGTAACGTACAGTATATATACTACTAATCTAATGCAGAGAGTCAGAAAATATATGGACACAAGCTGACACAGAGAGGATGCGCGCTGATGCATGATCGCATCAGACCACGTAGTGGAAGAAGAACCATATCGGGACCGAAAGGTTGTTCAGCTTCGATAAATGAATATTTCCTCTACCTTTTCCGTTCTTGAAATGAAATGCTTCTTTCCGTCCGGGAGCTGTTCTTTCCTGTCTGTCAGTAGCGCGAAGCAGAGCACCGTCCCTCTTTCCGGAGAGCGACACGATGATGACGACCATCATTCAGAAAGCTTGGAAATATATACGTAGTACTTTATTATATTTGCAACTTTCTCGGGTTCGAAATTTCGAAGGCGATGCAAGCATGTGTGCTTGCCAAAAACCGTACAAACTGCATTTGTCTTTGCATGTGGCAGTGACGCCGACGTTTCTGCGTTTGGGTGGGGTTTGCCGTGCCCAGCGGCCAGCTGCATCGGCCGTGACTCAGAACGCCTTCCTTTCGTGTAGGAGCCGCGGCGCCCTGCGCCTAACCATTTTGTTATCTTGCGCAAGTGCACGCACGCACGATCCCACATTACGTGGAATCCCTCGTCTTCTGAACGTCCTACTCTGACAAGATGACTTAAAAACTGACATATGATTGTACGGTGTCATCGCCAATCGTGCCCTGTCCTGCGTCCAGAGGACTAGGCCTTGTTTAGATCATCTCCAAATTTTAAGTTTTTTCACTCTCTCTTCATCACATCAATTTTTAGCCGTTTATATGGAGTATTAAATGTAGATAAAAAAATAACTAATTGCACAGTTTAGTTGGAAATCACGAGATGAATCTTTTAAGCTTAGTTGGTCCATGATTGGACAATATTTACCAAATAAGACGAAAGCGCTACTATTCATCGAGTTGCAATTTTTTGCAATCTAATCATAGCCTAGAGGAGGAAGGAAGGAAGACACACACATCCCATGTGGGGGAATCACGCACGCAAACACCAACTGATTCCTTCCCCTTCAAAAAGCTAATTAATACTTTCTCTCTATCCAAGTATAAAGTCTATTATATATAGTTAATTTAGACTAGGATCTATTTAGACCCGCTCCTCTAAATTTTAGACTTTTAAACTTTAGAGTTAAAGTCTCCAAACAAATAATCTAAATTAACTCTAAGCTATAGCCCTTTTCACATTAGACGTTTAGATCTTAAAACTAAGCTAAAGTGCTCTAAAGTTTTTAAAGACTTTATAGTTTAGAGGAGATCCAAACAGATTAAATATACCATCAAGATATATAGTATCATTGTGAATTTATGGGAACCGATTTGGTTAAATACACTTATTTTTTGAGGAAAAAATGCAGTTTTATTTAGAACAAACTAAAACTACCAACATTTAGGACGGACGAAGTTAAGTGAGGGTTACCATCACATTGATCGGTCTCAATGGGGTTTTCATGTCATTGTTTCGAAGACTCTTCTGTATTGAAAACAGTACAAACAAGTTTCATCCCCATGAAATTTGTTTCATCTCATGAAATTTTTATCTAATCTCTCTTCATTAATACTATGCAACATCAGCTTACTTAATATCCATGAATCCCCCATTGAGACTAGCCTAATGTGTTTTTTTTTTTTTTTGTTTCTCCTCACATTATGCTGGTTGCCTTCTTTTTCTATTTTGATGAGTAGTTTACTTTTCTCAATACCAAGTTTTTAGGAGCCTCAATGAATTAAAAAAAATACTCCAACCTGCGTTTTTAATTAAATAACAAATGTTCTAGTTTTATTTATTAACTGTTCAATTTGTCAATATCGACTTTTTAGTCGCCCTGGACGAGTAGGTAGAGCATACAACATAATTCCACGCCATGAAGTTTATTCAAATATTATTATACAAGTTCACTATCATCACGGAATCTTGGCGTCAGTCAGAAGAACACACTTCCATGACTAAGACATATGGTTCTCTTACTTAGTACATGTAGTATATATTGCCTAGTAAGGAGAGAAACTTAATCCACTAGTTGCAAGTCAAAGTTCTCTTGCATGTAGCATGATAAGGATGACTGGACCATCAACCACTAATCTCATCAATCTGCTTGCTTGGTTTGACCTCCCCTTAGTCATAAGGATATTTTTAATTTATCTCTCAAACAATTCCATTGCCAGGCTTTATATATAACAAGTGTTTCTAAACCATAGAATTGGTACCCGAAGAAGACAGACACATACGTACTTGTTCTACACATTAACTTCTGGGTCGATCAAATTCACCTTTACATCAGTATGCATGTACTCACTCCGTCCCAAAAAGAGTGATGTTTTTAACTTTCAGACATCGTGTTTGACCATTCGTCTTATTCAAAAAATTTATGTAAATTATAAAATAAATAAATCATTATTAAAGTATCTCTAATGATAAAACAAGTCATAACAAGTCAGGTTTTTAAAACATTAGCTTCAGAGTTGGTTTTTAAAGTATCTCTAATGATCAAGGTTTTTATTAAAGTATCTCTAATGATAAAACAAGTCATAACAAGTCAGGTTTTTAAATAAAATACACGGTGTTTAAAACAAGTCATAACAAAATTTATGTAAATTATAAAATAAATAAATCATTATTAAAGTATCTCTAATGATAAAACAAGTCATAACAAAGTATATCTAATGGTCAAACAAAATGTCTGAAAGTAAAAAACGATATTTTTTTTGGGACGGAGGGAGTATCTACTGGTGAACAACCGTACCAACACAGTTTTTTTTTTAAGAAAGGCAGCAAGAGCTTTGCTGGATTTTTATTAGACGATAGAAAGCGGAAACAAAATTACAAAAGAATTACAGAGGGAAACAGGCCACTAAGCAATCTAACTCAACCCCCAGGCCGCCTCCTTGACCTGTTTTTCCTGCCCAGCGATTGAAAACAAAGAGAGCTTCCTCTGAAGCTAAACACGCACCATTGATCAAAACCTGACCAAGGAACACAGCTAGCTACACGGTGTTTAAAAAAAATTGGAAAAGGTTAGCAGGAGCGCTGTCATATCATTTAAGAAAGGAAGCAAGCCGAGTTGGACAATAGAGAAGAATAATCTTGGCAATGGAGAAGAACACTAGTGTTGCATGCCATTTGTTAGGTCACCATCTTTCACCCTCAACTTTGGCAGCCCAAACCAGCTTTTTCCCTCCCTCAGTTACCCAATGCTGAAGGGGGCAATACCTGTAGTACCTTTCATCCAGACAACAACAACTTTATTGCATATATATGTCACTTCCAAAGGCTTATCCAAAGCAATGTTTTTCTTGTTATCTTTTATCTGAAAAAAAAAAACCGAAAGCCAAAGATGAAGATGACATTGCCATATTAATGGCCAGCTAATCGCTCCAGAGACTTTGCTGCTTAGTCCAGCCGGCCAAGCCACGCTCTTCCAGGTCAAGCCAAATTAACCTGACGGTAACATCTTGAGCCTGGATCAGAAGCAGCAGCCAAACACCAGTGGACAGCGACGCTAACAACTTCCTTGACAGTTTCTCCAGGCATAGCTGTGTGAAAATTACTTACCGGGGATATTCTCTGTGCCGAAAGGTCAGTTGGTTTTCCAGATGAAACCAGCTTCTGCATGCGTTTGTAATATGCAAATAGGAGCAAAAAAATAGTTAAGGCTCATCAATCAATTGGTAAAAATAGCAAATGCGATTCAGTGCTCCTTGTAACATCTTTTTCGTGATGATGGTCTTTGGTTTTCACTGACAGAAGGGGACCGGTTGTATGGCCCTTAGTTATCTGTGGCTGGTCTATACCAATACCAAGTGTTTGTTTGTGAAAGATGGGAACAATTTCGCAAAACATGGCACAGATAGTTTTTTTATAAGATGGTACAGACAGCTGACAAGGCTAAACTAATCAGTAGCTTTCTCGCCGGTTAGAAACATCGCACTGGCTAGCATTTTTTTTTTTTTGTCTTATCAAGAGGATATTTACAAGGGAAGGAAGAATCAGTCAGATTGCTCAAAATTAAAGCCTTTAGGATACATCACCGAAAGATGACCCGTTTGGCCTCCAAGGGCCACTCTCTACTTTTCTAGTATCTCTAACAGAAGAACAACACAGATCACTGTCACATAAGAACTATTGGCAAAGATTTCAGTAGCTTTGTGGTTTCTGTTCGTTGCGATTCACACAATCACACTGCACCAGCTGTATACGACTAGACGCATCAATAAACTAGCAGTCCATAAACGAGGACTAATCTGAAGAAGGGAGAGATAACCACCCAGCAGATCTCTTCAGTGGATTAAGTGCTACCGGTTTTTTTTTTTTTTTGAAGAGCCACTGACACGAATGTACCCGGCATGTATTAATAGAGAAGAAGCAATTACAATACAAGAAAAAAAAAACCTCCAAACCTCCAAGAAACATAGTACCACTGCCGCAAGAAACATAGAGCCCGCAAACCTCGGAAGCAACAGCTATCAAACAACGCTCTTCACGCTAAAGAGCACAAGCGATATAAACTAGTACGGGGAGTAAGTTTTCCGCGGCGAAACCTCCAAGGAGGAGGCTGCACTAGGCGTATAGCTGGTGATCAAGCAAAGACCAATCGGGCTTCTCTTTTCTCCTCTATCCGGCCGTCCACGCCATCCATGTCCAGCTAGGTGGATT